>NW_020954710.1:1412033-1487408 GCF_900497805.2 Vombatus ursinus
GAGGAGCGCAGAAGAGAGGGAAAGGAAGAGGGGAGAGGAGGGCAGAAGAGCGGGAAAGGAAGAGGGGAGGAGCGCAGAAGAGAAGGAAAGGAAGGGGGACGAGAACGCAGGAGAATGGGAAAGGTAGGAGACAAAAGCGCAGGAAAGGGAGAGAGGGAACGAGGGCGCAGGGGGCGAGGACGAAGGAGTGGGAAGGAGAGTGCGGGATGGTGTCAAAGATCAAGAGAAGGCACTGAGAGGGCAGCGCCCACAGAAAAGAAGCGGAGGAGCCGCAGGTGGGCGCTAGAGAAGTATTCGTACGCATGCGCAAGGCCCTTGGGCTCGGTGGAAGATGGAGATGGGGAAATAGTAAGAGAGCGAGCGCGCTCTGGGAGGGGACAGCGCATGCGCACGCGCGCACGTCTCCGCAGCCGTTGGCTCTAAGAAGAGAATGGCTGGAGGAGTGGGGGTGGGGAGAGAAAGGAGTCTGGCCCCTCCTTCGCGCCCCGAGCTTCCGGATCCGGATCAGGCTGGGGTCGGCCGTGGCTTTAAAGTCCCTTGGAGGCCTGAAGGACCCCGGCATGGGTCGGGTCGATGGAGGAATGGCGCTGAAGCTCCTCCCGGGCCAAGAACAGCGGGAAGGGGACGGCGGGGCCTGGGGCTAGAAACCCTTGAGGGAGACTCCCCCAAACCCTGCCGGAGACTTGATCCCAGTGTGGAGACCCCCTGACCCTCCCCAGAGAGAATCCGCGACCTCTCCCGTCAGCGACCCCCCATGACCTTCTGACCTTTCACAAGCCCCACAGACCCTGTTGGCTGCCATACTCCCCCAAAGAGACCCCTAAGGTCCCCTTTTCCCAGTCCTCTGAGGAGAGACTTGTTCAGCCTCTTTGGAAAGATACCCCTTGTCCCCCCCCCCCCCCGCCCCCCCGTTCTCTCGGCAAAGATTAAAGACCCTGGCACCCCACCCCCACCCCCAGCCAAGGTCGGCCCGGGGCCTTTTCTTCCCCTTGGAGGAACTCCGTCTTCCCCATCCCCCACTCCGGGGACAACCTGCCCCTCCCCCCACTGCACCCTGTGGGGCGTCTCCTTTCCCTCCATCCCCCTTCCGCAGAACATTACCCTCTTCTCCAAAAAAGTAACGCGATTTCCCTTTTTTGACACACGTAGCCACCTCCCTCTCTCCCTTCCTTCCCTACCTTTTCTTCTTCCCTTCTTCCTTCCCTTTCTCTTTTCTTCCCACCCTTTTTTTCTTCCCTCTTCCCTTTCTTCCTCCCTTCCCTCTCTCCTTTCTTCCTTTCCTCCCTCCCACTCTTCCTTCTTTCCTTCTCTTCTTCTTTCTCTTGGGAAAAAGGAGAAAGACCAGTAGCCCCCTTCTTGCCTCTCAGGATTCTCCAATCCAATGGTGGACCGTATGCCCTGGGGGGGGGAGAAGGGGAAGGGAGCCAGACAAGTACACTCTTCCACATTGACCCCCAGTTCCACAGTGGATGCCCCTTCTCTTTAAAAGTCACTCTGCTCTCTCCTCACTGACACATCAGCCACCTCTCTGTGATAGATTTTACTCCCAAAGAAAATCTCTTGCCCCAGCCCCTGGGTCCCTGTCAAAGACTGGGAGCCAGGACCGTGGCTTGTGCTCCTTTCACTGAGCCCTCCATGCCAGTAGTTTTCTGCACAGCTTGTGGATACTCTGGCCTTTACCAACTGAATGGCTCCCTTCCTCTGCTTTGAGTGTTAAGTGCGGTCCCTGGTCTCTGATAAAGTAGGGCAGAGAGCCTAATTTTTGTCCTGGAGTCCTGGTGACCCCTTAACTTTCTTACATTCCCTGCCCCCCACCTCCCATCATGGGCCGAAAGAAGAAGACTTTACATGACTATGCAGCTGAGTTTACAGACCTGGGGGTAAAACGGCATGTGATTGAACACAGTGAGTCTGGGGGCACCTCTGTGGTAGAGACTCTATACTGCAAATCCTGTGAGCTGCCCATGAGGGTGAGGAGGGACCGCATCCTGGAGCACCTGTCCTCTGGCAGGCATTATAGGAACCGTCACCGCATGAAGCAGCGTGGAGGCCAAACTCCCATCTTTATGTAAGTGGCTGGGAGTCCTCTGCCTTTCCCTTAGCTCCAGCGGAAAGCTCATTTAGGGTCCTTCAGTTGGAAAGAAGCTTTTGATGAGATTTGTAAGAGACGAGTAGTACTAGGGCGGAATGGTGATTTTAAAATTCTTTCCACTAGATGCCTCCGTTTTTTCATCTGTCAAATGAGGGAATTGGATTTCAAGCTCTAAATCTTCCTAATCTTCAATTAGGGTTAACTTTGCTCTTGTCTGAGGGTTCCTAATCCTGTAACTTTGAATGGGGCCATTTTAAGGGCTAACGATTCATTCATAGTAGAGAGAATGCTGGGCTTGGAGCCGGAAGCCCTGGGTTTGAGTCCACCTTAGGCACGTGCGCTGTGGGTGATTGAGCAGATTGTCTACCCCGTCTGACCCTCTGCCTCACAGGGTTTTCATGTGGATCCCGTGAGATCACGAATATGAAGAGCTCTGCAAAACTTAAGGCACTACACAGATATGAGCCATCACAGTCACAGACATAGTTGTTTTATAGATATGTCAGTCAACAAGCATTTCCTTATGACCTAGCTGCTGTGCTAAGTGCTGCTGATATGGAAGGAGCCCATGATTTAAGGGGGTAGGGCGGTCCACAGAGATGAGACAGACTAGGTATGTGTAAGATGGCTGCAGAGATGACGGAAGGTAAATGCAGAGGGGGAAGTACTGGCAGCTGGGGGATTGCAGGGGAATCTTGATGGAATCCTGAGAGGCAGACATGAGCAGGGACAACCTTCCAGACTCCTGCAGTGCTTTGATAGTGTGTTCATGTAGATGCTAAATTCTGTGGTGTACAACCTTGTTGTTTAGTTGTGTCAGTTGTGCCCAACTCTCCATGACCCCATTTGGGGTTTTCTTGGCAAGGAACTAGGGTGGTTTGCCTTTTCCTTCTCTAGCTCATTGTACAGATGAGGAAACTGAGGCAAACAGGGTGAAGTGACTTGCCCAGGGTCACACAGCTAACATACACAACTGCAAAATACTTTTGCAATGTCTTGGTTGTTTGGGGCTTATTTTAGTTGCTTGAAAGGCAGGATGGCATGGTGGATAAAGAGCTGTCCCACCCCTGACCCATCCTGGCTGTGTGGGCCAGTACAAGTGACTTAATGAGCTCTCAGCATCTCAGTTGCAGAAAAAGTGACCTTCATGAGGAGTTCTGTCCTAATGGAATGTCCTGCCGTAATGAAATCACAGCACCTAGTATGTGCTTAATACATTATTTTTTCATTCCTTGCTTTAATTATCTGCACATAGTAGGTATTTAAAAGATGGTTATTGATTGGTAAGAAATTGTATCTTGAATAATTCCTTGTGTCTTGCTCCAAGGCATTTCCTTAGGGACAGTTGTTTTTTTAGCTAAAGAGTTTGTGGGTTGGGCACATTAATTATTACATCCTTCATTAAAATTAATTTTACTTTTTTGATCTAGATCAGCAGCCTCAGACCTGAGTAGCCACCTCCCTGTACAGGTTGATCCTCCTCCAGCCTTGCTTTCTCAGCCTCCCTATGTTTTCCCAGGCGTTCCCTGCCTTACCAGTACCAGTGCCAGCATGGTGCCTTCACCTCCTTCCTACCACAGAGCTTTGCTCCCTGCCCACCTCAGTGCTATCAGCTCCACAACCAGTGCCGTGCCTGTCAGAGAAGACCAAACTCCATCTACCTCCACCAACCACCCTTCTGCATTCACGACTCTTCACGTGAAAAGCCCCGCCGTCCCCTCAGAACAGAATAGCCAAAGGCTTATTGTTTCAGAAGCATCCAGCAGTGTGGCTTCTGGAAGCGGAGTAGGATGGCTTCTTAGTGATGGGGCTTTGGGAAGCAGCCTTGGCCTTGCTCTCTTTGGTGTAGGCTCTGGGAACAAGGCATTGTTTCAGAGCTTAGTGGAAGAAGACAGCTGCTGCCTGCTCTACGTGGTTGAAGATCAGCTGTCAGATGTCGAGCAGGCCTTCAGATCAGACCATTTGGTGAACACCCGCGTGCTTCGGGAGCAAGATGCCAACATTGTACTTAATGATCAGCGGTATGGTTACCAGAAACTCAAGGGCATGCTTGTTCCTGGGGCCGGGAGGGTGACGTTGCCCCTTTTGGTTAGTGGCCTTTCCAGGGGCTGGACCAAACAGAGTCCTGGGAGTCAGCATTTCTTACTCTCTGTTCACCCTTAATCAGGCTACTCAACCAATAGATCAGGATTGATCCTCTTGTCTGTGGTCTCAATTCCCCGTGGCTCCCAGAGACCACTGTGTGAGCAGCGGAGATGCAGCTTAGCAGATTCTCTGTTATTCACGGAGCTGTCTTGTGGCCAGCAGTGAATCAGGACCCCCGCCCAATTTTTTGGCCTGTCTGAATGTTGTTATGCCAATGTAGTTATAGATCCAGCCTATGCCATTGGCTTCTCTATGCCTTTTTTCTTTCTTTTTTTCTTGGCCTGTCACATTTTGAGATTTAGTAGAAGCAGTTAAGTCCCACCTTGTCTTTAGTATTGGATGTAAGTGTTCTGCAAGTCCTCAGCTGAAAGGTGATGTATAAATGTGAAGAATCATTATTGATTGAAAGTAGTGATAATGAAGTTTTTAATGCAACAATCCTTTTTTTCCCTTTCACTCAAAAAGATCAGTGTTTCAGAATACATACGTAGAGTCAACCTACTTCTCTCCTTTCTCTTCTCTCATTCTTTTTGTCATGTGTGTATATGTATGTATCCCCATTGAACCCTCTGTTTTAACAAAGAAAACCATTTAAGCAAAATGGGCTGACGCATCAGTTGTCCTCCTCACCTTCCACATCTCTAGCTCTGCTAACAGGAGGGAGGGACCTTTCATTATCACTTCTCTAAGACTAACATTGTTCATTCCTCTTCTCTCCTCTTGTAGTTATTGTGTAAATGTCATTGTGTAAATTGTTCTCTGGGATTTACTTTCTTTGCTCTGCATCATTTCCTACAAAGCCTTCCATATTTCTTTGAATTCTTTGTATTTGTTGTTTCTTATGGCCCAGTGACATCGTGTTGTAGTGGATAGACAGCAGGCCTCCAAGTCAGGAAGACCTGGGTTCAAGTCCTACCTTGGATACATACTGAATGTGTGATCTGGGTATGTTACTTACCTTTCAGTGTCCCGTGCAACTCTCTGAAACTGTCCCTTGCAGAGCTGTTGCCAGTGGGCATTGTTGTTGTTCAGTTGTTTTCAGTCGTGTCTGACTCTCTGTGACCTCATTTGGGGTTGTCTTGGCAAAGATACTGGAGTGGTTTGCCATTTCCCTTTCCAGCTCATTTTACAGATGAGGAAACTGAAGCAAACAGGGTGAAGTGACTTGCCCAGGATCACACAGCCAAGAAGTGTCTGAGGCTAGGTTTGAACTGAGGAAGATGAGTCTTTCTGACTCCAGGCCTGGAGGTACTCTATCCGCTGCACCACCTAGCTGCCCCTTGATGGGCATTGCTATCAGGATTTTCCTCTCTGGGAGTTCCCTAAACCAATTAGATCCAACTTCCCCTTAATAACACCCTAACTTTCCATTATAGTCATACATCACATTTTGTTCAGCCATTCCCCAGTGGTACCTATTCTATTTCCAGTTTCTGGCAGTCTCGGTGCTGCCGTGAATATTTTGTTTACAGATATCTCTCATCCGTCTCCTTGGAGTGTATGCTTAGCAGTGACAGTGTAGGGCCAAAAGGACAAACAGTTTAATGTTAAGACCCTCCAGACACTAGGAAAGGTTTTCTCTCATATTAGATAATATTTTGAAAAATCTTAATATTTGGAATTTGGATAATGGAATTCAGAAGCTTCTGTGACTTGATCAGGCAGTTTCCACCAAAGTTTTAAATCTATTTTAAGTTTAGAGAGAAGAATATTTTCTATTATCCATTTTTCTTGGAAATATTTAGTGTGTTTGATTGTCTTTAGGAAATGTCACAAGTTTCATTTTTCACTTAATTTAAGACCTGAGTTTGTTGTTGTTTTTTTAAGGAGTCTGACTAGGCCACTTAAGAGACAGAAAAAAGAATGCAAACTTTGTCTCTACCCCCCTTTAAAAAAAAAAACTCCCTTAAAAAAACAACGTATAGTTCTGCTATATCCTAAATATCAACCTCAATCTGAATTTAAAAACAAATTCCAATTTAGAAATGCATTCTAACTTTTATCCATTGAAATGTTTCCTATTTTCCTACCTGCCTTAGAAAGAGTCTCTGCCCTAAGTTTTCTTTTTCTGAGGGAGTTGTCATTTGAGTGTGGGTCTTCTTTGAAACTTGACCATCACGAATCTGTTTAAATCCAATGACTTCTCTGATGTTCTCTCTCCTCCTACACGTGGTAGTGTCTCTGGAGTCATTATCTGTTCACCCCCTGAAGCAGCTTCTGAAATTGTGATGGGTGCATTGAGAGCAGGTAAGGAAACTACTCTTGATTTCACTCCCTAAAAAGAACCAGGCTTGGATTTTTCCAGTGGGATTTCTTGTTGGAGAGGTTCTGTCTGCCTCATGCTGGACAGTCCATAGGAAAACTTTAAAATGACACTGAAAATTGACAAAAATGATTTTACTTAGACCTCTCTTTTGCTCCACTCAGTATTAATCAGTTCCACGGGGGTCATGATCATTAGCAATTATTAGTGATACACTCGTCTAGTAATATGCATTTAGGCAGTCTAGTCAACTGACATGATTATAGGAATTATATGTAATAATACATATTTTCCATATGTTAGATGTAAGAATAATTAGAAAAGATTAGATAGATTCTTTCTTGTATTAGATCCCAGACTTTAAACTACCAGTTATAAAGTTCACTTGCCTAACAACAAAGAATGTTGATGACCAAACACAGTGTGGGTGGGATGTCTTGATGTGATATGGAAAGTCTCCCAATTTATTTTTGTACCTCTAGACCCCTCTCTTGCCCAGCATGAGAAAGGGACCATCTTATGATCACCTAGTCAGTAGAGATGACCCTTGCCTTGCCCATCCTCTGACCACCCATGCCAATATGTGATTTCTGGCCCTCCTGGAGGGAGGGCCAGAATCAAGGTCTATCATCCAGTGAAACTCTGTATTTTACTTTGCCTCTTCTGAGTAAGGCCCTGGGGAAAAGAGGCATCTCAGATTGTGAGAAGGATTAAACAAAGGGGTATGGTCCCTTTAGTAAATGGTTATTGGCTCGGAGCTCTGCCTTGGTGGTTTTTCTTGAGTTGGATAATTTTGGACCCCACAAATTAGAGACCTTCCAGGCAGCTGCATGGGTGGCATCAGGTCAGAACTGTGTCCTGTAGAATTGGACCAGCATCAGCTCATAGGATGTAGAGTCAGAGAGACTTTTGAGAGAGTCTAATGGGACTCTCTTCCATTTTTACAGTTGTGGAAGCTAAGGCTTCATGCCTCGGACTTGCCTGGGGTGACGAAAGGACAACAGTAGTAATAAATAGTAGCTGGCATTTACATAGTGCTGTAAAGTTTATGAAGAACTTCACAAACATCATCTCATTTGATCCTCACAACAACCCTGGGAAGCAAGTGCTCTTATTATTATCCCCAGTTAACAGATGAGAAAACTGAGCTGAGGGAAGTTTAGGGACCTATCCAGGGTCATACAGCTTGGTATGTGTCTGAAGTGGGATTTGAACTCAGGTCTCCCTAACTCCAAGCCCAACACTTGATCCACTCTGCCACCTAAAGTGAGAATTTGAACCTCAGTCCTCTGACCCCAAAGCAAGTGTCATTTCATGAGGATTGGCAGACAGAAAGGATTGGACTTGGTAACAGAGGAAGAGAAGTGTTCATTCACTGTACAGAGCTCCAGTGACTGTGGACGAACGTTCCCGAACCGGCCAAGATTTGCATGGACTCGAGAAAAGCATGTGCCTCCAGCAGCCTATGGCCGTGTGCATTGTCATGAGAGTCTCTGCTTCTCCATTCTCAGGAAAAGGTGAATTTTGCCTGCCCGAGGCTGGCCTCCGCTAAATGTCTTTCTTGCTTGCTGCTCATGCTTCACTCTTGTTCATTCACTCGTGGAAGAGGGCTGCCTTCCTCTTCAGAGCTTTCCTCTCCCTGCTACTGTTTGAAGATCATTATAGATTCGTATATTCAGAACATATGTATAAAATAACCCCAAAACAACCGAGCGTAGAGGTTGGTGGACAGTTCCAGTCTTTGTTATGAAGGAACTGTTAAGTAAGTCCTTCTGAAATAGAAAGTGGCTCAGTGCATAGAGCGCCGGGCCTGGAGTCAGGAAGATTCATCTTCCTGAGTTCAAATCTGGCCTCAGATGCTTACTAGCTGCAGGACCCTGGGCAAGTCACTCAATTCTGTCTCAGTTTCCTCATCTGTCAAATGAGCCAGAGAAGGAAATGGCACACCTCTCCATAACCCCAAATGGGGTCTCGAAGAGTCAGCCACGACTGAAACAACTAAACAATAACAACAAATCTGAAATCAAATCACAGGGTTGGAGCCAGACGGCGCCTCAGAGGTCTTCTAGTACAATCCTGTCATTTGACAAAAGAGGACACTAAAGCCCAGAAAGGTCACACTGCTGACAGAAGCAGCCTTTGGATCCTGGGACCTTGGGCCAGTCCTTAGTGCTTGGCCCCTTTTCTGCTTCGGGAGCCATAATCAAAGCAGGAATGCTCTTCCTAGTAGAAAAGGCTGGTCAGTCTGTTCTCCTGTGGCTCCGCTGCCCTTCTCTGATACCGTCCAAACCAGATACACTTCTCTGGCTCCCGCCCCCAGATGTGTGTTGTCTTCACCTGTTAGAATGTAAACTCTTTGAGGGCAGAAACCGGCTTCACTTTTGTATTCACATCCTTAGTACTTTTTCTCATCACTTGGCACCTGGTAATCATTTAATAAATTTTTCATTCATTTTAAAACTAGGGGGTTCAGCTAGATGACCTCTAAGGTGCTTTCAGCTCTAAATCTGTGAACCTCCAAAATTACTGGCCCATCTTCCATAGGCTGTATGGTGTCAATTGCTTTACTGCTAACAATGGTGGATTTGTAGTGGCTTTTCCTATTGCTGTTGTCCTTCCTTTCCCTCCTTAGTTGATGTCCAGTGATTCTGGCAACAAAAGAGAGGAAGGGGACAGCCAGGTATATTCACTTCCCTTTCCACAGGGAGCGATAAACATCCCTGTTCCGACCTGCTACTGAATTCTAGGGGCACCTGTGGCATCTTCATGTAGGTGTTGTTTGAGGAGAGGAGAGCCTCTTCCTGGCCATAGCACAAGGGAAGACTTTCCTCCTGAAGAATTCTGGTAGAATGGGTAATGCTGTCGCCAAGAGGAGATGAACGCAGAAGTCGAGCTAACTTCTTTCCCCATCTGATTCACTTTGGGACCAATGACATGAGTTTGTGAGAGAGGGGACAGTTTGCGGCGTCCCAGCGACCATTTAGATGAATAGCTCATTTATGTAGCTGTAAGGTCATGCTCTCCTCGCCCTGTGAGGTAGGCAGTGTGAGTAGTATTTCCCCCAGGAAATAGTACTACATGAATAAATGGATGAGAGGGTATGTATTAAGTGCTTACTCCATGCCAGTAACTTTACCAGGTGCTAGGGATACAAATGGGAAAATGGGACAATCCCTACCCTGTGAGAAGGGGAGACGGTGAAGGAGGGTTCAGCTGTGGAGCAGAGGAGGAAGCCCAGTGGTCCTTAGGATGCTGGGTTGGGTCAAACAGCCAGCCCTGGTGGTCCAGAGTAAATTCTAGTTTAGGGAGATGAGGTGATTTTCCCAAAATGACATGACTAGTAAGTGTCTAAATGGGGGTTTGAACCCAGGTCTCTCCTGCTGACAAATCCAGTGTTCTCTCCACACTATATTTTAAATATATTATGTCTCACAATGGATTTTTGATTACATTTTGGTTTCATTCTTGATGTTTTTAGGCAAAGGTGTGTTTTGTGAGAAACTCCCTAGTTTGGATAGACAGATTGCTGAGATGTGTTTCGATGAAGCTAACAGATGTGGGAAACCATTAGTCTGTGGATTCTACAAGTAAGACTTGTATTTTTGGCTATGAGTATTTATTCACATTTGTACGTAAAAATCAGTCTTCAGGGAATTTTTCTTGTAGCTAATTTAACAGTCCTCATAAGGATTGAGAGGATCTCAGTCTGTTTTCTTACCTTTTATTTTTTCCCCCATACATGATGAGGGGTTCCCACAAACCCCATGCTGCAGGAGACCCATGGTCATGTCTGCCTCAGATAAGGGACAGTGGCGTAGAGCTGGGCAGTCTAGACAGCTTGGCTAGAAGCTGTATGGTTGGTGGGAGAGACATTTTTTGGTGCCTTCCCAGTGATCAGGTTGCGGATGACCAGGGTTCCCTCTTCCTGTTTCATGTGTCCCTCTCCAGGCGTTTTGATCCAGCTTTACAATTCTTGTACCAGAAAGTCGGTGAGAGCCGCGCGCTAGGGAGGATACATCGGATAGCAGTCGTTAGCAGCATCTATCCACCAGCTTCTCCCAGTTTGCTAAGGAAGTCAGGTGTGAAAGACTCCCTTCTGTGGAAGTCAGTTCTGTTATATCTGTGTCGGGTAACATGGACACGCCCTGAGGCTTTGCTCATGGCTAGAAAGCCTGTGGGACACGTGTGTTTTTGTTGGGTGCTTCTGCCTCGACTGAAACTATCAGCAGTGACTTGGTTTGTTTCCAGGTGGGATCTTTTATAACGCTGCTGTGCATGACGTGGACATCGTCAGTCTCTTGTTGGGAGAGAGTGTTCCAGACACAGTCTTTTCTTTGGGTCATGCGTTCTGCTCAGGTAAGAGGCATGGTTTGTCCTGCCACTGGCTGGAGTTTTTGAAAAGTGTGGGGTTGCAGTGAATGAATGGAAAAGCATTTATTGAGCCAGGCTTGGGGTACAAGATCCAGATAATCCCTGCCCTCAGGGAGCTTCTGTTCTAACATGATAGTCAAAGTTGTAGTCGTTGAAACCAGAGAAGCCGTGATGAAAAATTTTTGCGTAAAGCTGACCTCTTACTCATAGGATCGTAGTCTTAGAGTTGGAAGACACCTTTGGAAATCACCCAGTCCAGCCCCCTCAGGAAACCGAGGCCTGGAGAGATGAAGTGTCTTGCCAAAAGTTACCCAGGTAGCGAGAGCCAAGGCTTGGACTTACCCCCTTGGTCTTCTGACTACAGGTCATGTCTGGTGCTAAAATCCTTCCTCATAAGGCCTAGTGGGCTGAATTCTCGATGGAGCAGAAGCATGTAGTGAGGATACTCCCAGAGTATTTTCAAAACCAGTTTCCTAAAACCACACTTCCTTTTGCCCCTCAGCATCGTGGTGTCTCATCTAGGCAGAGAGGTCAGACTCTTCATTCGGGGCTGGTGTTTGTGGGGCTAGTCACATGTACTGGAGGTTTTCCATGAGAACCATCTGTCCCAAGGATGTCCTGGCCAGTTACAGAACTGTAAGAACAGGGTGATTATTAATAAATGCCCTGGATGACATCCATTCTAATCCATCCCCATGGATCTGCAGATTGTTTTACCAGACTGAAAGTTCTGGTCACTAGCTAAACTTGATCTCAGCTGCCTCCCTCCTGCCCTGCCCACCAACAATGGCTCTCACAGCATTGTGCATGTGGTAGGTACTCAGATGTTTTATTGGATGTTTTATTGGACTGTCTAGAGCAGGGACTAACCTATGAGACTGGACCCCCAATCCTGACACTTTTTGTAGTCTTAGGAATGCAGCTGTTAACTGAGAGCTTGCGTTTACTTTGGCGACCCAATGTTGGGTTTCAGAAAAAAGTCCTGCTGCTTTTGTGTGTTCAAATGTGAAGTGACCTAAAGCAATGACCTCCTTTTGTCCAGATGTGGCCTCTTTGAAAGATGCAGACAGTGTCATGGTCAGCATGAAGTTTCCTAGTGGGGCCATTGTTAGTTTGGATATCAGTCAACACTGCACCAAAAGCTGTGACCTGAGAGTGGAGGTAATGTGTCCTTTCTGAAATCCCTTCTTCTTGTGACTAGAGAAAAAACAATCCACATTTACTCCCAGTTTTCTATATACAGAAGATAAATAAGTGACTCACCCCTCCCCTCTCAAAAAGAAAGAAAGAAAGAAAAGAATCGGTTAAATTCTGATCCCCTGGTTTGTCAGAGGAAGTAAGTAGAGCTCTCTGTGGCACCGGCCCTTGCCTGGGCTGGGGAAGTGGAAGGAGACGGGGAAGGGCCAAGCATTTATTAAGTAGGCACCAGTTCTGTGCGAGGTACTGGGCTCAAGGCTTTGCAAAGATTTTCTCACTGGATCCTCATAACAACCCTGGCAGATAGGTGCTACTATTATCCCCATTTGACAGATGAGGAAACTGAGACAAACAGAGGTTAAGTGATTTGTCCAGGGTCACCCAGCTAGTAAGTGTCTAAGGTTGGATTTGAACTCAAGTCCTCTTGACTCCAGGCCTAGTGCTCTCTGCATTGTGGTGCTCCATAACTGCTGGTATGTTAACTTTATGTTCAGTTTTCAACGTTCTGTCAAAATTCATTTGTTCTTATTCATAGTTGGATCCCTTTCTTTTCCCCCCTTTTCTTTGTTCTGTGCAGGCTCAGAACCTAGAAAAAGTTTGCTTTCCTATGAGATTATTATTGTCAGTATTGCAAAGATCTCTAAGACTGGCGGACTTCTTAGGGGTAAAATTGTTTTTTAAATGTAATGTTTGCTCTATCGCTGTTACAAGCAGTTGGTGGCTTAGAAGTGGGTTGTGTTCCCAGAATGCATTTGAATCAGGCTGTACTAGGTGAACTTCTCTCTTCCCATCTAGCTCCAGAGTTCAACTCCTACTGTCCCAGGCCATTTGGAATTGGGAGTGTTTTCCTCATAGAAATCACTTGCATTCTCTGTGCTAGCCAAGTCCCCTTAGCCCCTAGTGTCCCTACGATCACCGTCGAGCTTTGAGAGGGAGGGAGGAAGGGCCTAGGCCCCCAGAGGCTCAGATTCTTGAAGGGTTGGGCCACACCAGTAAGAAGAGAGCATCAGACCAGCAGGGGATCAGGCTAGAGGAGAGAAGCGGAATGACATTGTGGATTAAGAGCTGGCCTTGGACTCCAGTCCTGCCTCTGACCTATGACTCGTGCTGGTTGGGTAACTTTGGGCAATGTGCCGAACCTAGGTGTTCTCTACATC
Source organism: Vombatus ursinus (assembly GCF_900497805.2). NCBI lineage: Eukaryota > Metazoa > Chordata > Mammalia > Diprotodontia > Vombatidae > Vombatus > Vombatus ursinus. The sequence goes on from NW_020954710.1 coordinate 1,425,259, forward strand.
AGTGGAGAAAGAGAGAGAGAGAGAGAGACAGACAGAGACAGAGACAGAAGGAGGAGGAGGAAGAGAAGAGAGAGAGAAGAAGAAGAAGAGATGGATAGGATGAGAAGAGAGAAAAGGAGGGAGGGGAAGAGAAAGACAGGATGGGAGGGAGAGAGATGGATGGATGGAGAGAGAAAGTGAGGAAGAGAGAAAAGATAGGTGGGAGGGAGGGAAGAGAAAGAAGAAGAGAAGAGGAAAAGAGAAGAAAAAGATGGATAGAGAGAGATAGATGGAGAGATTGAGGAAGGAGAGAGAAAGGGACGGAGGGGAAGAGAAAGATATGGATGGAGAAAGATAAAGGGATGGATAGAAAGAATAAGAGGAGGGAGAGAGAAAAGGAGGGTGAGAACAGAAGAGGCAATGAAGAAGTGGCCTAGAGGTTGGGGCTTACGGAGGCCCACTCTAGTAGAGGATGGTGAGAGGGGAGATTGAGGCAGGAGTAGCTGCAGAGGTTTGCCCTCCTCTGCCCACTCTTGGTCCCTCAGCACCTCCTGTTTGTGGTTGCCCTGAAGGAGGAAGAGCAGGCAGGCTAGAGATGGCATGCTGCCTACAGCTCCCTGGGGGAGGGGAAAGGAGAAGGAGAATGGGAGGGAAATCCCACCCTGTTGCAGCCCAGACGCCAGGGGCAGCAGCGTTCACTCATGAACTCTTACGGTTGCCTGGATATGAGAGTTAAACTTGAGTCAGTGCTCCTGTATGTGTCATATCCCGCTGAAATAATTTTGAATCGTTAGATTCTATATATTTATCCTAAACCAACTGCTTTGTTTAAAAAACTAGCAAAAACAGCTTAGACTGCTGACTTATTTATCACTGTGAGTCCTCTTTAACACCCTCACTAAATCTCAGTCTCAAGCAAAATAAACAAAAACCCAACAACTTATCTACCCCCTGCCCTATTCCAGTCCTGATGAATTCTAACAATTTTTTTCTTAAACGTTTCCCCCAGGTTCATGGTTCTCAAGGAACTTTACGGGTCGATAATCAGAATCCCTTGGGGATTACTGAGCGTGGAACCTCCGTGTCCATATACTCACACACACATGTCGATCGGTACCAAGAAGCATATAGAGGACTCTTTCGACACTTTCTCAGAACCCTTAAAGGTTAGAAACTTAATGATGCTTAGCAAGAAATTTGAAAGTACTTTACTTTCAACTAAAATAATCCCTTTCAAACCATTCCCAGTGCATAGCTTTTGTTGTTCTTGAATTCAGAGCTCTTTGCCAAGCACCTTCAGAATTTTTGCTCAGTGTAACTTTTTTCTTAGTTGGGGTTTTTTTTTTTGTGGTGATAATATCAATAGCTGATGTTTACACAGTGCTTTCCAAAATGTCCACCATTCATCATCTCACTGGAGGTTCATAATAACCCTGAGGAAACTGAAGTCCCTCGAGAAATAGTCACACAGTAGGGAAGTGACGGATCTAGGATTTAGACCCAGGCATCCAATCTACCAATCCACTTCTGCCCTTTCAAGAATTTTAGGCTTTTGGACACAGGAATGTGAATAATCTTCCAGTGTTACTGTGAACACCCTGTCAGCTGTGGGCCTTTATTGAAAAAGGGCTGCAGAGCTTTGGAGAGATGATGGTTTTTCCCTGTTGGCTAAAACCAAAGCAGTGGGGCCCAAAGATCATCCTTGAAAGAAGATCCCATTTTCTCATGCTGTAGTCAGTAAATTAATTCTCTTAAATGAAATAACAATTTAAAGGGTGGGTCAATATGTTCCTAAATAGATGGATCAGATTTCTTAGTATTTGCTGAGCCTTTATACATGTCAATTATATTTCAGTGGTGGGCACACAGCCAGAGTGCATTAGATGCCTGCATTGGAGTGGGTTGAAGAATGGAGAGAGATTCTGGGCTCTGGATAGTACCAAACTGGGAAGTAATTGTATCGGAAAGTGACCACATACTTCTCCTGAATCCTGAACTGTCTTATTTAAAACAGTGTCCTTTGTAACGAAGGAATACTGATAGTACAACCTTTGCTTTTTCCCAGGAAACTTCAAAATGACCCATGGTTTCACTGGTATAAGGGCTGATTTTAGCCCTTACATGCCTTCATAGATGGCTTCCTGAATTGTTGTGGCCAAAAAATAGCCGTCTCATCTCTTCTTGATGATGAGACTCTGAACAGTCATTGGCTGAGATACCCCTTCCATGACTTGGGTAGGCCTGGAGGCCCCTCTGGCCTCCAGTGAATCCAGAATCACTTGCTGTGGCGCCAGTGAATGAATACCTCGCTGTGCTCCCTGAATCGGTTTCAACCTACTACCTCTGTCCCCACAGGAAAAGAACCCCCAACTGTCCCCAAAGAACAGTTTCTCTGGACCATTCAGGTGGCTGCAGCAGCTGAGCAATCCTGGCGGAATGGGTCAGCTGTCGACTTCAGCAATGAAGGTTGAGATATAAATGCGATGTCGGTTATCAAGATGGAAATACTGTGAAGAGGGAATAACTGACTTAAGTTTTGCTGAAGAAGACAACCTTATACCTATTTCCATTTTCATTAATTTAAAAAAATTAATTGCAGTGTTTTGTGACTTTATTTTCACTGGAAACCATGAGCTGGGAACTTTGGGGAAATGTGTGTATATGGTAATGGTGTAGCAAGTAATTTTCTTAGGATGTTGTATTAGGCCCAAAAATGAAGCTTGAAAGGCATCATTCTGTTAGTGTGTATTTTTCCTTGTGTTCGAAGGAGGCATTTAGGTGAGAAAGGCTGACATTTTGTTTTTAAAGAACACGTATGCATTATCCATCCTGAGAAACATACCAGCCATTTACTTCCCACACTGTGGCAACAAAACATGCTTCTGTGAAAATAGGTTTGTTGCCCCCGCATGGATATGTGGTCTGTTTTGGGGGGCGAGGGCGGGGAGGAAGGATGGAGTGATGCTCCTTTTTCTTTTGAGACGGGGTGGGACAAACAGTCTAAGATAGGGCTCTTTTCCCCCTCAGACAGTCAAATCTAGATGAGATTGTGTATAAATGTTACAGAAAAAGATAGTGCCTTCCAAAATGGGCCACTCTGCTTTAACTCAAGTTTGGGGTTATCTTTTTTATTCTTATGTCAGACTTACTGCAGATGTTTTTATATATTTGAAGATTCTTGTCTGTAATTTCTCATATCCTACTTTTTCAAATAAAAGTAAGTTTTCTAACAGAAATTAAAATGTCATTTTTGTGTCTAATGTGCCAGTGTCACTCTGGTCATTTTTTCTGCACTGAAGACTATTTTAATGCACTCTTTTAATACCTATTCGGCAAAAGTGTTGCTAAATGTGTACAGAGTGGCCAGCACTAGTGACTCAACACTATACTTTGGGGGACTCATTTTTCACCGTAATCACCAAGGCCGTAGAAAGCCATGCGCTTAGGACACTTCACATGGCCTCCAAAGCGACAGCCATCTTTGGAGAGCAATTTCCTGCTGACTTTTATATGAAGTTGGTTCATGAACAAAAAGTAACCACCGTGAGCCCAAAGGCAGCTCTTGTTGAAACGTGGAGTTGGAGGCTTTACCTTCGGCACGGTCGTGGATGTCTGTGGGTAGGAGGCTGGCTCAGTCGCTTCCTGACGTGATGGAATCGCTTAAGCTAAACAGAGGTCCAAGCTCTGATCCCAATGGTTCAGCATGACGTAGCTTCCTGTGCCCAGCGTGCCTCTGATCAATCATATGTAGTGTCCCTCCTACACAGACTGATCCATAGCATACACCCACATCTCAAACAAGGCACCAGACTCTGGAACTTGTGGCAGGACAGGCACCTCTCAGAATAACAACTCACTATATTGCTTCACCTTTCTTCTCCCCTCCATTCTCCCACCCCCTAAATAGAGGGAGAGGCCAGACCATGTGGAGCAGTGGAGAGTGAGACAGCTTCAAAGTCAAAAAGGCCTGGGTTCGAGTTCCATCTCATCTCAGCTGTGTGACCCTGGGCAAGTTGTGTGACTTCTCATTGCACTAGGCAACCCTGTAGGACTCAGAAGGTGTCATCCTACATCGGTAGAGGGACCTGTCTCACCGGGAAACTCTCTCCACCCAGAAAATCTTAGATGCAGTCCCTGTGTTAAAAAAGCCATCAAGTAACTGTTAGGGGTCAGAGGTGGCTCAGTATTCTAGCCCAGTAGGACCTGCCCTGGACTCAGAGAAGAGCTAGGCCTTTCTCCAAACTCGATCACCTAGTCAAGTAACTTGAGTATTTCTGTGTTGGGTCAAGTGGAGGCGATAACTGCTCAGTTCTAGAAAATAGGATGACTAGCATTAAGTATATGTGAAAGGACCTCAAAATTGGTTTTTCTTAAAATTACTTTAATATTATCCTTTTTTTTTTAATATTGATATAGAACAGTGATTTCATCAGTGTGGGGGAACTTTCAGTGTAAAAGATCCCTCCACTGATGCAGAACTGCCCCCCATCTGTAACATCATAGGCTTAGAGCAGGGGTTCTTAACTTGGGATCTGTGACATTATTTTTTTCTAATATTTGGATAGTTATGTTTCAATATAATTAATTCTCTTTGTAATCCATGTATTTTATTTTAAACTGTCATTTATCAAGGGTCCTTGGATTTCACCAGATTGCCAAAGGGACCCCATGACACAGTAAAGGTTAAGAACCTGTCTTGGAGTTGTTTGGGGTCACTGAGAAGGGTGTAACTTGGCCAGGGTCACACAGCCAATGTATGTCTGAGGTAAGACTTGAACCCAGGTCTTTCTGACTCCAAGGCTGGCCCTCTTTTCGCTATGCCTTCCTTCTTAACTTGGATGCAGAGGTTTTGTATGCAGTACTCGGACTTTGGAGAGAATCGTCCTCAAAGTCTTGGGTTAGCAAACCCAGCTCTCCAGAGCCGTTAGCTTGCCTGCAAAAACCTTCCCCATTATTGAAAGTGGCAGCATTGTTTTCTGCAAGTCCTGAATAGCAAGACGTCAAAATAAATGTTGATGACTTTTTTAAACCAATTTAACTGTTCTCTGCTTCAGTTTCCACATCTCTAAACCGGGGATGATAGTCTCTTACCTCTTCCCAAGATGGTTATGAGAATAAAATGATAATATTTGTAATGCGCTTTGCAAACCATGAAGCACTATATAAATACTAGCTGTGATTATGATTATGATTATGATTAATTGTTATTATTCTTTACACTCATTCAGGCCCATTTGGTGGCCTTATGTGAACTCACAGCATTTGGGGAGTTACCATTAACCACAAGAGGCCTTTCCATTTGAACATGTGCTTTATTGTGTTACAAACCCACAAAAACACAGCTAAAAAAATAACACATTTTCCCAAGATAACATTATCCAAAAAAAGTTAACAATATTGTTGGAATAGATCCAGTAATACTGCCTGAAGAAGCGTGATATAACATTGAAAACATGAATGATTTTTTTATAAGTCTTAAAGCATTTAAAGTGCTTTAATTTGCTACTAACATAGAAGCATGTGTCTGTGTAACCAAAACACTGGAGAGTTCTAATCCCCCCCCCCCCCACTACAGAACTCGTACCCGTCCCTGTGGCTGGTTCTAGTTCAGTTCCTAAAGGTGATGTCACTGGGTGCCTGATGGGTAAATCTCGACGAAATGACTGTTCTCAGCAGAAGAGCATCCAATGGTCTGCGTTAATGCCACCATGTATGGCCAATTCAGGCCCTTTTTCTTTTTGAAAGGAAATATGCTTCAGTGGCCTTTGGTGAAACTTTAATAGATGGGAAATTGGTGAACTCAGTACCTACTGAGATTCTGAGGGACGGTCTTGGAGCTAGTGCCTAGACTAAGACAGAGCCTAGTACACACTAAACACTTAATAAATGCTCGTTACCTGCAATACTTGAGGAACCAAGGTGAACTCTGGACAATCTTAGCCCTACCCTCTCCTTTTCTAATCAATCACCCAAAGCAAACGAACCTTGGTCTTCCTACCTCATAGCCAGAAGAGTGCTTATTTCTCCCTTTTTTTCTGTGACCCCCAAATTCCTCCCCCCCCTTTCATTATTTCATTCAACAAGGTACCTAAACGTGATAGAGAGCCTTTGCAATCACAGTGCTAAAATGTAGAATTTGGGAAAGGTGTTGATTTGAGCTCTTTAAAAAGATTTGTTCTCGACCTTGGATTGACACCCCAGCAAAGGAGTTGCCTCTGATGATGAAGGAGTGGCTTCATTTTAATCTTTTCTCATGCATTTGAATTCAGGGCTCAGGAAGGCAAATTTCCAGGTATAGTACCAGGTACTCGTATGAAAACTGCCCCTCCACCCTCCCATACACACACCAAGGCACAGGGAGAAAAATCTTTTTAAAGAAATTTTAAAGAAATCAGCCTAGTTGTAACCTCCCTGAAATTCAGATGACCCATTTAATCAGCTGAACTTTGTCTCATAAGACAGAAAACATAACTTTGTCTAGTCCAGTAGTTCTTAACCTGGGTTCTGTGGGTTTGTGCTTTTAAAAATATTTTGATAATCTTATTTCAATATTATTCATTTTCTTTGCAATCCTACGGATCTTATTATAAGCATTTAAGAACATGAATCTGAGAAAGGGGTCCATAGGTTTCACCAGACTGCCCAAGGGTTTCACGATGAGAAAAAGGATAAGAACTTCTCTGAGTCACTTAGCAAGAAATGTGCTGGTTAACCTAGGATTAGGCTGTGTGAATTGTTGTTATCTGCAAATATGTTCTGCTTGAGGGAATGGATTTTTCTCTTTCGGAGTCTGTTATTCACAACATATAGAGCTTTAATAAATGCTTACTGAGGGACTGAATGAATGAATTGTCCTAGGAGGGACCTCTTGGGGGATGAATATCTGGATCAGTGTTTTAGTGAGTTAAAATACTCCTTGGTATATCACACCTAATTTTTGTTTCTTCTCTGATTCTCCACCTCTTCATACATACCCCACCCAAATTCTCCCCACCCACCAAGCCAAATGGCCACAGATGATGGAGTGAAGCTATTCCCAAAAAAGAAAATAGGAACAGAGACCAGACCCATGAGGTCAGTGGTACAGGGAACTTCCAGATGAGGACACTCCCTCCTCCAATGCAGGTTGGCACCTTCTTTGCAAGTTACAATCTTGGAGAACTACAAATAGCATTGAGAGGTTAAGTTACTTGTCCAGGGTCATATATGGAAAAGAATGCCCAGACCAGATCCCTCAGTTGCAAACATGTAATTGCCCTTTCTGTATATGACTTGCAGAACTCTGACTCAGGATCAGGACTGTATTTTCAGACCTTCCAAAAGACCCCTATAAACTGGTGGCATGTTTGACTGGATCAGCCCTTCTTTAGTTCATCTTGTTGGCTGAAAACCTGCTGAAAAGCTGGGCATGAGACCTTCACATGTTGAAAATGAAACATTTAAAAAAAACCAAACCCTGAACTTCAATGTGGAAGAATGTTTCACTTTATCAAATATGAACAAATATCAACAGCGTGAGAAATACACTGTCCATCTCTGTGCTGAGCAGAGGTCACCTGAATGTCAAATTTTGAAGCCACAGCATTCCAATGTGGTGGTCAGTTTCCCAGGAAAGACTGAGCACTTCAGCAAACCCATCTTTCCCCGCTGAATTCAGACTCCAAATGGAAAGAAACCACATCGTGGGGGCTGGGAGGGGGGGATCAGGGAGTTCGGGGTGGAAAAGAAGGAAGCCAGAGTACAGGAGGAAATGAGCAAATTCTAAAAAGACTATCTGATTCTTGGCCAAACTGGCCACAGCTTCTGAATGGAACTGATTCACCCTCAAACTGGCTAAGAGAATGGCCTTGATCGGCCCTCATTAGTAGGGGATGAGTAAGCCACTTTGAAAATGGGCTTGAAAAAATCAATGATTTCCTTTATACAGCAGATGCAGGGGGCGAGCTCACATGTACACAGACAGCATTTGAAATACAATGACGCAGTCAAGCTTCTTTGTGGAGAACTGAAGGATGTTGAAAAATACTTTTTTTTTTTTTTTTGGCAGTCCATCAGGAAGCAGATCCCCTTGTTACAAAGGGTCTGAAAGCTGGCAGAATCCCTACAGAAGCTGAGATGCAAAAGATTTCAAGTCAGTTTTCATGATGACACTAATCTTCCCCATTCAGATACTTCTGAGTGGATAGAAGGAGGGTAGAGGCCAGAGAAAGACACTGTCCCTCATTTTTGTATGTGTGACATGTACTGTACAATTAATCGATTGGACACACAAAATAAGTCTGTGCAAGACTACAAAATATCTACAGAATATTCAGACTGCCCATCCTGAATGGGCTGCTTCTACCCTCTCCCTTGCAACTCTCCCAAATTGAAGGACATCAGAAATGTTTTCCTGGAAGAGGGGCCCAGCAGATGGACATACCACCCTGGCTGGCCCTGAGCTGCTTATAGCTCAAAATTCCAGTCCTGGGAACAAAAAATGAAAGAAAAAAAAAGCAAAACCTTCTCCAGGGGCTTAAGGCTGTGAACTCTTCACCATCTCCCATACCTGGAGTTTTTCTTTTCTTTTCTTTTTTTTGAGTGTTTCCTTTGGAAGCCAGTCTGGTTGGGGGACCTTACCCCTTGGGAAGCGCCTCCTGGATCTCCCCCAGCCTTCCCTTCCCCATCCTCAGTTGATCTCCCCATCTGTGAACTCTTCTTTAATGGACTGTTTGCGGGATTTGCAATCAGGGAGGTCAAAGCCAAAGTCTGCCCACTCGTCCGCCCCGCTGCGGTTGGGGATAGTGATTGTGTGGCGGACTCGGAAATGCACAGCCTCCATCACGCGCTGGCGCTGGAGCTCCCCCGAGCTCCCGATGGAGATGGTGGAAGCGTTACTACTCGAGCGGATAAGCTGCTGGGCCCCATAGTCATGGCTCTGCTTCAGCTCCTGAAGACCCCTCCAGATGGTCATTCTGTATTGATCAGGAATCTTCAGGGCCCCAAGATCCTGGAAGATCCACGTAGCAAATACACCAAGATTAGAAGGAGATGGAGTAGGGAGGCCAGGGGCAAGAGAAAAGTGTCCCCTCTCATCCTACTGGGGACAAGGGAGTGGTATCTTTCTGTGTATCAGTGATGGGCAGTAGAACCTCCACTCTGGATAAAAGCCAAAAATCCTGGTGGCTATTGACATAGAAACACCAGGAGCTAAGTGGGAATGTGCTGCGGGTTTGACACTCTTGTGAATGTGAAGGGAGCAGATATCTATACCGGAACTCCCAGTGCTGACATCCATCCATCAATCAATCAATCAACATTAATTGACTGATTTCTTACACAAAGTCTCCATAATACATCCTGGTTCTCACTATAGACATCCGCTCTCTTGAATGACCAAATGTGTGGTTTCTAGAGATGTTCTTGGTTCTATAGGAAGTAAGGAGGGACATTTCAGAGAAGCATGCATGGGAGGGCAAGCCTTGGGTCTCTCTCTCTCTCTCTCTCTTTTTTTTGGGTGAGGCAATGGGGTGAAGTGACTTGTCTAGGGTCACACAGCTAGTAAATGTCAAGTGTCTGAGGCTAGATTTGAACTCAGGTGTTCCTGAATCCAGGGCCAGTGCTCTATCCACTGCGCCATCTAGCCGTGCCGAGCCTCTCTAGTTTATGCAAACAACCACATTTGGTAATGTCAACTGAAATGGAGCTCGGGTATAGAATTGAAATTCCCAAAAGCAGCTGCCAATAGGAAGAGCTCTTTGAGCAGAGGTGTGAGATCAAGTTGAGTACTTAGGGCCTAGTGGGCATCATTGGCCTGGGATGTTACTGGGAGAGAAAAAACAAGGAAGGTGGTAAATTAATAATTTGCAGACATCACAAGACTACGCCCTTAAAAAAAGATGGGGGAGGCGGTCAGACCAGACCTACAGATTCAAGGTCAACTTTGGAAAAAGTAAATATAATCCCAAATCCACCCCTAACACTGATGTTAGAAACACAGGCATCACACTTGGTGAGATGGGAGTTAAAACTTTCACTCGGACACAGCTTGGCAATCTGATGGCCCTCAAATCAGGCCATAGGAATGAAGGTCAGGAGGCAGCAGCTGATTATTGAGCACGCAGACTGCCTCCCTCCTGGAGTTAGTGATGGCTGGCGGCATCTGAAGGCTGAGCCTATGCAGCTGGTCCCAGCTACCAGTGACAAACCATTGTCTCTCCTTTGGTGATAGCCCTGAACTGGTAACAGCCCTGGAAGAACCCTGAGTAGAGAGAGTCCAAAGGAAGCTGAGGAGTAGGTAGGGTGTCCAAGGGGTTAAGATGGTGCTAAATAGCCCAAGGTGGCTATTTGAGTTTGTAGGAATTAGAAAAAGTGGGTTCAAATCCCAGGTCTAATGGTAGCTATGTGACCTAGGGCAAGTCACTTAACCTGCTTTTCACTTTCTCATCCATAAAATGGGGATAATAATAACATACAATAGGCCACTCAGAGGAATGTGCTTTGTCTTAAGCTCTACTGGTGTGAGCTGTTGTAAATCTCTCTAGTCATAACAAGGGAATGATGATAAAGCCTCAATAACAATTATGTGTGTGTGTATTTGAAGTTGGAGACATGTTGAACCAAGCAGATTTTTAGCTCAACAGAACCACATTCCAATTTATTAGATTAAAATAGTGTGTTTATTATTTAGATTAAGAATAGTGTCAATTTATTTTAGCCACTATCCCCAGGGCTCTATCAGTTCTATGCACAGTAATCCAGTGGCATTCTAATAGTGATATAACCTGAAGGAAAGAGTCTAACACCCTTGGGTCCCAATTTACTCATCATTCTAAGAACTTACTTTATATAATGCTCTAAGACTTATAGAAGGGCTCTGCACAATGAGGGGATTGGATTACATCGTCTCTGAGGTCCCTCCCAGATTGGACCTTCTGTGTTCTAGGGTCCCTTTTAACTCTTGACATTCTATGTTCTAAGGTCCTGCCCATCTTGGATGTTGTATGTTCTAAGTTTGCCCCCAGCTCTGACCTTCTGTGTTCTAAGGTCCCTCCCAGCTCTGACCTGTTCAGATTCTGTATGATACCATTAACCAAGACTAATGGTAATACTACTGATGGCTATTTCTGTTGCGTTTACATAACTCTTTATGGTTTTGGAGCACTCTACAGAAGCTGTCTCATTTGAGCATCCCAGCACCATTGTGAAGTGGTGGAGCAGGTAGTGGCATTCCCATTTGTCAGATGAGAAAACTGAGGTCAAGTGACTGGCCTGAGGTCATGCAGGTAGTGAGTGGCCCAGGCCAGGATTAAACCTGCATCCTCTAAGCACAAATTCTCATGTTCTTTCCAATAGACCACATATGCCCCAGAAATTGCCCTGCTGAGGCAAATAAACTATAGGAATTCTAGCTTGTACAATCTTGCGTCACATGTGGTCTGAATGCTATACCATGAAGATGGGAAGGGTCAGTGATGTCATCAGCATGGGGATGAGCAACTCATCTATGACTCAGTAGATAAATCCTACGGAGTAGACCAAGACATTGAGAGGTAAAGTGACCTCTCTGGGGTTGGTCAAGAGGCCAAGGACATATCATGGACAAGACTTGAACCCAGGGCTGTCTGATTATGCCATCTAGCACTGTCACTTAACTGCACATAGTTTTCTTATCCAAATCAATCTATTTTGACCAAAATTTGTTAGGGATTGACTTCTAAATCATAGCCAAGTTTAGGGGAATGGAAGACCCAATTCTTTTTTTTTAAAAAAAAAGGAAGATGGGCACTCAAATGGGAATCAGGATTATAGTGGAAGGGAGGTCTTTTCCCCAACATTAGACAGGAAGGAAGGAAGATATTCTTTTCCTTTCCATGACTGTCCCCCCCTCATCTTTGTTTTTCTTTTTCTTTCCTAGGTGTTCAGAACTTAGACCCCATAGAGCCAGTGGAAAGAAGAGATCTGCCCAAGGCATTTACCTCTATAGTTAGATTCTGCAGGTGGTAAATGTTCTGCAGCCCTTGGGATGTGAAATACTCGATGCAGTTTGGACACCCCAATCCTGTTAAAAAACTGAAGAAAGAGGTTGGGAAAATAAAGCGATGTTAACTTCTTAGGTATGGAAGCCCTGAACTCATACATCATTGGGACAGGACCTGCAAACCCTGGGGGAATGGGCTGGTTCTTTTCAGTGACAGACACTGGGATGGATTCCTCCTTAGGCTTCCTCTTTTAACACACCCTCCGTGGCCTCAGGACTAGAGACACATCAAACTTTGGATAAACTTAAATATGGAGAAGTATCAATAGTGTTAAGTCAATACTCAGCCTTTTGTACCCTCCCTCTTTCCCTGGTTGGCTTTTTTTTTTCATAGAATCATGGATTTTTGAGCCAAAACAGACCTTAGAAGTCATCGAGTACAACCCTCAAATTATACAGATGAGGAAACTGAGGCCATGAAGGTCACATAAGTAGTAAATGGAAGAGTGAGGATTTGAACACAGAGTCTCTGTCTCTCTCTCATATTGATTAACAATGAGAATTAGCTAAATCAGAGCTCTTTGACATTCTCCCTTCCAGCATCTAGAATTATCTCCTCTTTCTGGACTCCACTAATAGTCTGTGGTTGGTACAAGAAAAAATGGACCCTACCACATGGGTTGTTTTAACTACCCTGAGTCTCATCATTAGCTATCTGCCCTAAAGGCAGCTTAAGGGTTGTTGTTGAGGACCATAACATCAGGAAGGTGATGCCTTGACTTGCAAGTGAACTGGATTTAAGTGAGGGAGGGCTGTGCAGAGTCACCAGCTTCACTGTCTCTTCAGAGCCATCTGGGTCGAGCGGCCAGATGTATATATCAGAACGACTGGAGATGGCCCCAGATGGGCCTTTAGGGACTGTTACCGTAGCTAGCCCAGTCCACAGACCAGCCGGACTGCAGTGCCCCCTTTTTTCATACAAGGAAAGACATTCTGGAGACCTGGGGAACTTTTCTGTACAATGGTCACTGCCTGGGGTCCAGGGCCTTTATCCATTCCCGGCCTTTATCCTCCTCTAGACCAACTCAAAAATCAGACACGAAAGACTCCCTTGGAGCCCAGGTAGACAGGAATCTCCTGGAATACACAGATGGTCTTCTATTTCTTGTACTTCTCATCCTACTCTCCAGCTCCTACTGAATACAACTCCTACTGAATAAAGGACTTCATCCACAGCCAACACTTGCTAACCAGTAAGACCTAGTAATGACCTCTCACTATACAGTGTGTCCCAAAAGTCTCAGTGCAGTTAGAACTGCTCTACACCTTTTGGGATGGTTGGTCAATGTGCTCAATGCACTCTCCCTTGAATCAGGGCTCAACACACCCTGAGCTCTATAGTCCAGAAAAAGTTCTGTGGGCTGGGTCTCACTGATGTGGCTCTTATAAAAAAAATTGATCTGAAATCCCCACAGTCCCCTTGGGTTTGCATGGGAGGAAGGTGGGGGAGCCAGGGTGCTAAGTTCTGAGACAGAAGGAAGCAGCTGCTTTCCTACTCTTCCGATTTCAACTGGAGGATGCAATTTTAATAATGAGAAAAGGGAAATTTCTCAGTGCTCGAGGTTTGACTGAAGCCAGCATAGCCAGCCAACAGCCATATTTCTCCTTTGACCCCAGGGTAGAAAGATGACCTGGGCAGTGATTTATCAGTTGGAACTGGTGACCAGTTAGTGGAGCAGTAGCAGCAGACAAGTACTAAGGTTAGCAGACAAGAGAACGAGGCAAGGCGGAGAGGGAGGGAAACGGGAAAGCTAAGCTATCACACAAGTGTCCATATGCCATGTAAGAGGGGCCCAGAGACAGGTGTACCTGACGAGGCTGGGGTCAGCATTGTACGGGGGAGGAGGAGTGCAGTGTGACCCTGAGACCATGGACTGTGAGGAATGGCCACCATTCATTTCACCGTTAGACTGCATGGGATGACTGTGGCTGTTCAGCATTCCAGGGCCTGTGGACAGAAATGGCAGAACCTGCTATTGGCAAGGAAGGGAAAGACCTCCTCGCTTTACCAGGTGAGAGACTGGGGAAATTGGGAGAGGAGATCCCGCTTCCGTTCATTAAGATCCATCTGCTGCCTCCTTTCAAAGCATGTCGACCTCTTCCTGAATCCTGGTCTCTCCAACACTCTCTCCCCAAATGACCTAGTATTCATCTTACAGATGTTCTCCATCTACTTGTATGTGTACACATTGCCTCTCCTTTTAGAATGTAAGCTTGTCTAGGGCAAGAACCATTTCACTCCTGTCATTTTATCTTCAGAACTTAGCACTTAATAAATGCTTGTTGAAATTGTGGACACTCAGATCAAAATGGAAAAGTGGACTGAATGTCCTAACACAATCCGGTTTCCTTGTCTTCAACCCTTCTGGAGAATCAAAACAAAACAGAAGAAAAGTCACCTTTCGCCTCTTGGCCTAGGCACATGGGACCCCCTTAAGGGCCAAGAAGGCATGTATATATTATCTAAAAAGTCCCTTTGCTTATATCTCTCCTGCCCACCCAGGTTTTTCTGTTTTGTGTTATAGTTATTTCTATGGATGTCCTAGATTGTGAGCTACATGAGGGCAGGGATTTTTTGGTCTGGAGTTTTGATTTCATAGGTGTGAGGGAGCTCCCAGTGTGGAAACTCCCTCCACCAACAGCCCTCTCATGTTCTTGAACCTTCCTTCTCCACTAAGCATATTTGAGTTGGGAGGCAGGGAGGCCACAAAGATGTCCCAGTATCTCATGGGTGATACTCTGAATGCCAGTATTTCTGAACGCTCTCCACCAGCCCATACATTTGCATTCATTAACCTTGTTCTTTATCTGGCTCTGATTGGACATCCTACCATCTGGAGGGGGAGTTTCCCAGACAACTGTCTCTCTGTGCTCCTGTGTTAGAGTTCCCTGCCCTGTAGTAGCACCATCAAAGCAGGCTTACCCATGGGCCCCAGATTGGACCCTCCAGCAGAGCTGTGCTGCTGAGGCTGCCCCACCAGCTGGTTGACTGAAGGCAGTTTGTTGATTCCACCGTGGACTTTGTTCATCGGTGAGAGGACTGGGCCGTAGGACGAGGGAGACTGCAGGTGACTCCTGCCAGGGAAATGAGAAGCATAAAGATGAGACTTCTCACTTGGGAACCCAGGAAGTCTTTCTTTGAACCCACGACCTAGTTTTCCAATTATTTTATTTGATGTTTATTTTATATTACTTCCTATTACTCTTCCTCATACATTCCACCAAACTGGTTGACCTCTCCCATCTCTGTGGCTTTGGTTCTTGCTTGGAACTCTCTCCTTGTTTCTGTCTTTGCAAATCCTTGGCTCCCTCCAAGGCTCAATTCAAGTACCATGTCCTGAGGGGAACTTCTTCTGGTCCTCTCTCCCACACCTTCTAATAATCATGGATCTATATCTATATAGATAGATACAGATGTTGTTATTGATATCTATATATGTATGTATATATGTATATACAGATGTAGATATAACCATGTGCTAAGGGGAACTTCTAGTCCTTTCTCCCATATCTTCTAATGATCATGGATATATATATAGATATAGATAGATATATATTACTATCAATATCTATATATGTATATATATACATATATATATAGATAGATAGATAGACAGACAGACAGAGAGATAGATAGATAGATAGATAGATAGATAGATAGACAGATATAACCATGTCCTAAGGGGAACTTCTTCTAGTTCTCTCTCCCACATCTAATGATCATGGATCTTTATCTATATAGGTAGATATATATGTTACTACTGATCTCTCTCTCTCTCTCTCTCTATATATATATATATTATATGGATATAGATATATACATATCTACATATATATTTAAACAAATATGCACATGAGATCTGTGTACATGTATTACCTCAGTAAACTGTAAGACAGAAGACAGGGTCTCTTTTGTGTTTGTTTTTCCAGTATTCAGCCTGACACCTGGCATACTGGAGGTCTTAATAAATGCTTGTTGGGGGCAGGTACGTGGCTCAGTGGATAGTGTACCAGTCTTGTAGTCAGGAGAATCTGAGTTCAAATCTGGCTTCAGATATTACCTAGTTGTGTGACCCTGGGCAAGTCACTTAACCCTGACTGCTTCCCAAATAAATAAGTAAATGCTTGTTGAGTGAATTGAACAAATAAACAAAACTATCTTTCTTTTCTCTGACCTTACTCTTCAGATGTCTCTGATCTTCTTTTAATTCTCTGTCAATATTTCAAGGCTCCATGGTTTCATCAATGTGGGCACAGTCTCCCTGGATACAGATTTCAAGCCTTCCACTGTTTTATGAGTTGCTATGGCTGGGAAAACTCATTGCCTGGTGGCCCACCTGCTGGTGGTGACCCACTAGGTACTGAGCTAGACTGGACTGTGGATGGTAACACACTGCCAGTCACTGGGTCTGTACCTGGAGTGCTCCTACACAAAGATGGTGATGGTAATGATGTGGTTGTTAATGCCTTTAGGTTTTTGCAAATCTTCCAGGCAAAGTACTTCCCTCACAACAACCTTGTGAGATAGGCATTATTATATTATTATTATTATTATTATTATATTTTTATACACATTTTACAGATGAAGAAACAAAATTCAAAATGGTTAAGTGACTGACCCAGGACCACATAGCTAGTAGGTACTATGTACCTAATGTCACCTTTTACTACCCTAAAGAGCAAGAGACTTCAAGACATGGACAGGTGGAGTGAAGGATGGATAAATGGATGGATATGCATATGAAAGAATAGATAAATGGGTGTACAGATGGAAGGATGGATGAGAGATAGGAAGATGAATGGATAGATTGATGGAGAGACAGGATGATTGAATGAATGATGTATAGAAGGGAGGATGGATGGAAAGATGGAAAGAGAGATAGGATGAATGAATGGACAGAGGGAGAGATGGAATGACTGAATGGATGGGTAGACGTATAGAAGGAAGGATGGATGGAGAAATAGGATGAATGGATGGATGAATGAAGAGATAGGAGACTGAATGAATAGATGGATAGATTTATAGAAGGGAGGATGGATGGATGGATGGATGGATGGATGGATGGATGGATGGATGAACGAAGAGACAGGAGGCTGAATGAATAGATGGATGGATGGATACACAGAATGGAGGATAGATGGATGCATGGGTGGATGGTCATGTGCCCTATGGATGGGTGGAAAAGTGAATGAGAAAAGGGTCAGACATGAGATAGGAGGAGTAACTAGTACTCACGGCCTCTGTAGGAGCTGCTGCTGCTGCTGCCGATAGGAGTCAACCAGTTGTTGAGGCACCAGCTCCATAAGTTCTAGGCCCTCTTTGATTTTCATCAGTATCTCAAAGTTCTCTCGGCCACGCACCTGAGTTGAAAGCAAATCAGGACAGAGATGAGCCCCCTGATCCATGAATAGACTACCTTTTGTCCTCGTGCATGGGACTAGATTCAGGTCTAAGGACTAGGACTCAGGGCATCCAAGGACAGGAGGGTTCCCATGATGATAAAATTGGGAAAGACAGGAAGACCCAAAAAGCATCTTTTCATTGTGCCAGGGGCAACTAGGTGGTGCAGTGGATAGGGTACTGGGCCTGGAATCAGGAAGACCTGAGTTCGAATCCGGCCTCAGACATTTGTTAGCTGTGTGACCCTGGGCAAGTCACTTCACCCTGTTTGTCTCAGCTTCCTCACTGTAAAATGAGCTGGAGAATGAAATGGCAAACAGCTCCAATATCTTTGCCAAGAAAACCCCAAATAGGGTCATGAAGACACAACTGAAGCCACTGAACAAGGACAAATTCTTCCAGTACCCCCTTCAACCCCTCTCTGCAGCCTTTAACACTCCTGCTCTATCAGAAAGAGGCCAACCCTTCTCCATCCTCCTTCCTGCTTTCCAGGGAGGGTGATCTACTGGCCATTCTTCCTTCCAGTCCATATCTTCCACGGCCTTGTCCGTACCATGCTCTTTGATCACATTTTCCATTACTCATCATTCTATCTCCTCTGTTCTTTATTTCCAAAACCTACTCATCTTTCCAAGACCCATGAAAATGCTACTGCTCCAACAAAGTCTAACTCCCTGACCCTAAATAACCTCTCCTCTTTGCTGTGCTGCGACAGAGCTGATGGTAGCTGAATCACAAAATTTAACAGTTTTATTCCACATTGTACGATATTGTTCTCTGATGGGTTTGGAGCACATGGACTTTATTTCTCCGATTAGACTATAGATGCCTTAAAGATGGAGTCCATGTCTTTTTTCCTATCCCCTACAGCACATGGTTCAGTGCTAGACACATAAAGATGCTTAATAATTATTTGTCCACTTATCCAGGCCCTCATCCATCTTGCCTAGACATTAGCATCCTAGCTGCTTTTCCTATTCCTTCTCACTTCTCTCTCCAATTCATCCTCCATCATCATCTTCCTAAGGCAGAGATGTTACTACGTCACTCCTCTACTCAAAAGTTTTCAGTGGCTCCCTGTTGTTTCTAAGATAAATTATCAACATTTTCGTCTGGCATTTAAGGTCTTTTCCAATAACCTACCATTCCTACCTTAGCTCACGTTAATTACTGCCTTTCACTCTCTCCCCAATCCAGCCACACGCTGCCCTCTCCTGCCTTGATGGCCACCCAGCCTTCCCCTATGCCTGAGATGTGCCCCTTCTCATCTGCATCTTTCAGATTCCTTCTCATCAAGACTCAGCTTAGGTGTCACCACCTCCATAAAGCCTTCAATGATTCGCCCACAGCTCAAGGTCTTCCCTCTTTCTTCAAATATTCCTAGGGCACTTTTTTTGTATCTTGCACTCATTCCCAATTACCCCGGAATGTGAGGTTCTTCACCTGTATCTCCCATCGCCAGGGCAAGGACTGCCCCGTTTTTGTATCCACAGCACCTAGTATGGTGCACAGCACTTGGAAAGTGTTCAACTGCATGCTTTGTTTGGATTTTTAAAAATCAGTCTTATTGATACCTTTTGTTTTTACATTGCCTAGATCTCCCCTTTTGAGTAAATGCTGGCTCAATGAATCAGTCCTGTCAGAACAGAATCCAAGTTCCTTTAAGTCAATTATTTCTGTCTTCATACCCCCAGGACCTAGCATAGCTGGAGCAGCTAGAGGGCACCATAGTACACAGAGCACTGGGCCTAGAGTCAGGAAGACCTGAGTTCAAATTCAGCTTCAGATACATACTAGCTCTGTGACGCTTGGCAAGTCATTTCATTTCTGTTTGCCTCAGTTTCCTCATCTGTAAAATGGGGATAATAATAGTACCCTACCCCCCTACCCCAGGGTGGTTGTGAAGATCAAATGAGATAATTGCAAAGTGCCTAGCCCAGTGCCTGGCACGTAGTAGGTACTATAAAATAGTTATTATTATAGTGCCCAGCACATAGTAGTTGCTACATTAAAGTTAGTTGTTATTATAGTGCCTGGCACACAGTAGGTGCTATACAAAAGTTAGTCGTTATTATAGTGCCTGGCACATAGGTGCTATATACAAGTTAGCTATTACTATAGTGCCTGGCGTATAGTAGTTGCTATATAAAAGTTAGTTGTTATTATAGTGCCTGGTACATAGTAGTTATGTTGGATTTGTTAAATTGACTTTCCAGGCCTTCCCTGGTCTCAATCCCAAACCCACAACTCTTCTTGACCAGGAGTCTTTCATCATCCCCAACCTGGTCAGAGGCCCTGCCAGTGTTGGTGATAGCAGGGGGCTACTCACAGGCATATAGTATATCTCCTCATCCCCATGTCTCCTCTTTTTCACATTGGCCACCAGGGCAGGGATGGCAGGTGGGCTTTGCTTGAATGCTAAAGTGAGACAGGAAAGACCATTCATTAGCATGGACAGCAGAGGAGTTTGGGAGGGGGAGGGGAAGGTGATAAGGGGGAGGGTGTAATAGGGACGGGACAACAGAAATCTGATAACAGCCTGGTAAGGGAGGGGCTCACTGGTCAATTCTCAAAAATATGTACACCTCTAACATCCTCCCTGGGGGTGAGGCCACATGATTTGAATGCTTAAAAAATGTTAAGCTGATTAAATTACTTCAAAGGCCTGGGAAGGATAAGTATGGAAGTAAATCTCGCCTTGGCCCATGCATGGATGGGCATATGCTCGAGCTTATATATAAACAAATGCACACAGGAAAGAAAAATACACATACAACACCCAGCATGTCTGAAGATCATGGAAACCACTTCCAAAATGCCAGCCCAGGCCCCTCTTCAATTCACAGGAATGAATTAGGGGAAGGGGCTTGCCCCAAATTTCTGCGTGTTCCACATGCACCCTTTGCAGCACTGTGGTCATTCATGTGGCACTAATTCTCAAATAGGTGAAGGATCCGTTATTCCATCAACTCAGAGACTCCACGTATAAAAACCCTGTCCACTGACAAAGAGCATAAGCTGATGGTGACTCAGTGGAGGTGTTCAAGGCCAGGGGCCTTGGCTTTTTCTGTATCATGGCCTTCTTAAGCAGCAGTCTGGGGGAAGTCCCTTTTCATAATCACATTTTTAAATGCATCAAATAAAATACATCAGGTTACAAAGGAAACCAATTACTTTGAATTATATTGAGATCCAGTTAATTAATTAGCTAATTAATTAGTTAAAACCCTAATGCATAGCCTCTCCCAAATCCTAGGTTCAGCACCTCTGACGTCCAGAGAGGGTAAGCGAAGGCTAAGGCCACATAACTAATAAATGCCAGAGGAAGGATCTGAACCCCACAGTCTTGCTGACCCCAAGTCCTGTGGTCATAAACACAGATGGCCATTGACTGACTGATTGGCCCTTCTGTACAAGATGGAGCATGGTAGAATGGAAAAGAGTTTGGAACCAGAAGCCCTTGGTTCAAGTCAAAGCTCTGTCACTACTCGTGTGACCCCAGGCAAACTGTTCAACTTCTCTAGACTCAGTTTCTTCATCTGAAAAATGGATCGAGGGGAGGGAACTAGATAACTTCTGATACTGTTGTTCAGTCGTATCTGATTCTTCATGAACCCATTTGATGTTTTCTTGGCCAAGATACTGGAGTGGTTTTTCATTTCCTTCTTCAACTCCTTTTATAGATAAGGAAACTAAAGCAAACAAGGTGAAGTGCCTTGCCCAGGGTCACACAGCTAGGAAGTGTATGAGGCCAGATTTGAACTTAGGAAGACGAGTGTTCCAGACTCCAGGCTCAGAAGACTTTGGTCTAAACGTGGTAACAGTGAAAGAAATAAGACCCTAGGAACTGGAACAGGAAGAGTCCTTGGAGCTCACATGATCAGAGATATCGGGCTGAAAGGAATCTTTACTGCTATCTAGTCCAGCCCTCTCATTTTACAGATGGGGAAACTGAGGCTAGAAGAGGTTACACAACTTTCCCAAGGTCACTGAGGTAGTAAGGAGCAAAAACCAGAATTTGAACCTAGGTTCTCTGACCCCAAATCCAGCACTCAAAGTATTCATAGTGCCAAAGGGACCCCCATCTCCCCCTAACCTATCTGACTCTACAGAAAGGAGTCCACATTTCTCCCAATGTACAGATCCAATGTAGAGAATGAACAGTTATATAAAACCTTAAACTGAATTTAATTAAAATAAATTTAACTAAATTTAAATTTAACAAAATTTAACTAAAAAATCTCTGAGTAAAAAAAAACTAAAGAGAAACAAAACTAGCAGAAGCCAATAGTTTTCTCAATGTCAGGGAATTTAAAAGGGAATCCTTGACTTGGGGTGGGATCTAGGTCAGATGCATAATATCCCACCTGGCCCACTACCAGCACTGCCTACTCCAAAATACAGTGCTCTCGTGGGAATGGGCCTAGCAGGATTTGGGGTGCTCATGCTAGTAACCATAATAACTAGCTAGTAACAATAATATCTAGCAGTTTAAAGTTCACAAAATACTTTCCAAGTATGATCTCATTTTATCCTCACTACAACCGTGAGAGGTGGCTGCTATTATTACCCTCATGTTACAGATGAGGAAACTGAGGCAGACAAGTTAAAAGCAATCAATTGCCGACTCTTATCAGCCCTATCCCTCTCCAGCATTGTCTGCATCAGTCCCCTCTGCACTCACATGGTTAACATTCTAGTAAGAGCCCTGCTCACCTCTCCTGGATTACTGACATGAGTTCCCTTTTCTGAGACACAAGTTTTCCTGTCTTGCCTAGGCTAGAAGTTCCGTGGCCACTGGCGTGCCAGATCCCATTACTGACCAGCCTGGAAGCTGTAACCTACCCTGCCTTTCCAGTCTGGGATGGTGACAGCCTGGATGGGGACCCTCAATGCCAGAGGCTCAATATATTAGTGTCAGACTTAGTGTGTAAGCACCAATAGCTCAATCTATTGCTGCTCAGAGATTCCCTTCTCAAGCCTCCCCAGAAGCAAGGACTGTAAGAGCACCCCACCACAACTAGCTAGAATGGACTCCCTAATATGGCTCCATGCCTCAGATCCTACCTTGTCCGATATACCTTCTTCAGAGCTGCCAAAGTGATATCCTTAAAGATCTGACCATGTCACTCCTTTGCTCAATACGCTCCAAGGACCCTCTAGTATACATATATGTCATATGTGGTATAGAATAGATAGCATTGAATATTAGATAATATATTATGTAACAAATGGCCATTCTGCATAGGTCATATAATGAAGAGTCAATATTATTACATATATCATATAACAATATATATTTGGTTTCAACTTGTGATTTTGCAAATAAGGAACCTCTCAAGGAAAGAAACACCTTCTAACTATGCAGAATGGCCATTCATATAGATATAGATATAGATAGATATAGATACAGATATACACATATATAGATATATACACACATCTATATTAAATATACACACATATAGATCTTTCCTTTTCCTTCTCTTCCTTCCTCCTTTCCTTTCTCTTCCATCCTCTTCTTTCTTCCTCCTTCTCCTTCCTTCTTTTCCTTCTTTTCTCTCTTCCTCCCTTCTTTCCTCTTTCTCCTTCTCTTCCTCCCTTCCTTTCTGTCATCCTTCTTCTCTTCCTCTCTCTCTTCCCTCTTCTTTCCCTTCCTTCCTTCCCCTCTTCCACAAATCTACAAATACGTCCAACCTTTCCTAGCCTTTAAGAAAAAAAAAAAAACGCCTTTCATTAGATCCCATCATCCCCAGAAACTACCATCCTCTTGCTCCCTTCTCTTTCACAGCCAGATTCCTAGAAAAAGCTGTCTACACTGTCTGCTTCCATTTCCTCACTTATTACTCACTTCTCAACCCGTTTACAATTTGTCTTCCCACCCCAACATTCAAATGAAACTGCTTTCTCCAAAGTCACAAGTGGTCTCTCAATGGCTAACTCTCAAGGACTTTTCTCAGACCTCTTGACTTCTCTGCTGAATCTGACACTGTTGACTACCACCACCTTTTAGATACTCTCTCCTCTCTAGGTTTTAATGCCTCTTTCTCTTGCCTTTCTTCCTACTTGTCTGACATCACCTCAGCCTCTGTTGCTGGATCACCACCCTATCAGGTTCCCTCATGGTCCTGTGCTCTATTCTCATTACCCTCTCTTGGCTTGAGGGCGTCCAACTCATCCTCAGCCAGACTCAACCAGGGCTTGCACAGAGAGCCTGGAAAGCAGAGATGTATTTACCACCAGAAGCTTCACTTAAAATTGTTTTGACTCATCGGCTCCCATGAATTCATCTATGCAGAGATCCACTGCCCTAGCCCGCTACTCTCTTGGGCTTCAGTCTCTGAGTTCTGTTTAATTTGTCTTTGTATCCCCCGATGCCAGGTGTAAGGCAGGCACTTAATAAAAGCTTGTAGAACTGAAGCATTTCGGGGCAGCTAGGTGGTGCAGTGGATAGAGCACCGACCCTGGAGTCAGGAGGATCTGAGTTCAAATTCAGCCTCAGACACATGACACTGACTAGCTGTATGACCCTGGGCAAGTCACTTAACCCCACTGCCTAGCGAAAACAAAACAAAACAAACCAAAAAAACCAAAACAAAACAAAACACTAAAAGAACTAAAGCATCGAGCCAGACTTACTGCGCTTGGTAGCGTTCCCATTCTTGGCTGCGCTCTCGTTCAGGGCTTGCTGCTCCCGGTAATGATCCTCATCTGCTTTCCGGTCTCTGCCAGGACAGGCACAGATCCTCCCCTCGAATGACCTCCGGCCCAGAACCTGCCCGCTGCCAGGCAAACAGAAGCAGAGACTCCCTCATGAGCATCTCTGGGGCATGGAGAATGCCAAGAGGCTCCACACGCCTCAGCCCCAGTCTATACCCACTGACCCCAACCATGTCCCAGTACAGACACATGGGTCAGAACCAGCCATGGAGACATCACCCTTTTGGTGATTTCTTAGTCAGTATGGAACAGGTAGGGGTTGAGTTCTTTCTTTTTAGAAACAGGGAAGTGGTGGGAATGGACATAATGGTATTCAGCCTTGAAACTGAAATGACCCATGTTCTTCACCAGTAACTGAGATGATTCAAACCCTAGAGAAACTATTAAGACTGCAGAACTCCAGACAAGACCTCGGAGGCCCAAAATTCAATTCCCTCATTTTTACAAATGAGGAAACTGATGCCTGGAAAGATGAATGGACTCATCCAAGGTCACACAAGTTATAAGGGGCTGAGCAGAAAACTGAACTCTGGTCCCACCCAGTATTGCTCCGGGTGCCCAGGAGCTGTCCCTGGGAAGGCCATCCCCCTATGCAAACACTTTGAAGGAATTAAAAAAGTACCTGCGATTGCAAAATTGTCTCCCATTCTGGGACAAAAGGAGAAATCAAATGAATAAAAGTCATTGGTTTGTAAGAGCTGGAAGGGACATTCTGGAAAATTAGTCCAAACCCCTCATTTTGGGGATGGGGAAAATGAGCTTCACATAATAAAGCCCCGAACAACAGGCAAAGAACAATGGGATTTTCAAGTGGGAAGGGACCGGTAAGATGATTCAGCATCATTTCACACAGATGTGGAAACTGAGGCCCACAGAAGGAAGTTGGACAGTGGCAGAGGTCAGAGGTCAGACTCAAACCCAAGGGTCCTAGCACCAATGTTCTTTCCCTTTCACCAAATCGTCTTTCTTCCTGAAGCCCAGCGACACCCTGCCTTACTTTCTTAATATAGCAAATGACTGATCTATTGTCTCCTAGGGGAGCATTAGGAGACACATTCAGTTCATCCTCTGAAGGCTCCTTGTCTCACACTGCCTCCCTCCCACGGTATTTAGGGAGGCAGTTTGGTGCAGTGCATATAGAGCTGGCCTTGGATTCATGAAGACCTGGATTCAGATCCTGTCCCTGACACTGACTAGCTGTGTGATTCCAGGCAAGTCACATAACCTCTCTGATCCTCAGTATCATGATCTATAAAATGGGAGCAACATTATCACCTTCTTCCAAAGGGTGTTGTGAGGACCAAATAACAGATGTAAACAGCTTTGAAAACCTTAAAAAGAATAAGAATTGCCCTGTGATTTCAGTGGTGTTAAACTCAAATCCCTACCTGTTACCTACCACAAATTTACATTATCTATCTTGTATTACATTTTTGTTTATTTTATTAAAGATTTCCCAACTAAATTTAAATCTAGTTGGGTCCCATTGGGGAGTTTTGTAGGCCATGGGGGCCTCTCTGGCTCTGAGTTTGACACCTCTGGTGTAGAGAATTCTGCTGTTAAGAACTCCCTTTACCAATGCAAATCTGCAACTTCTTTGCAATTTAATCTCTTTTCATCCCACCTCATCCCATCCCACCCACCCTATCTCTTCTCATCTCATCCCCCTCAACCCATCCAATCCCACCCCATTCAAGTTCCCCATCCAACTCACTCTCTAGTCTCCAACGTGATGATGATGAGAATGGGCCTCCGGTTCATGCCTCCCACACAGCTGCTGTTGCACATGAAGTTGTACAGGATGGTGGTAAATTCTGTCCCGACCTGCTCTCAAGAAAAGTAAGAAAGGCACAGGAATGGAATACAGCTGGAGTACTACAAAAAGCAAACACTGCTGGGCCTATGGGATGCCTGATGCAGTTCAACTCATCCTTAGACAAACTCAGCTCTGGCTTTGGATAAATCTGGAAGGCAAGGGCTCAGTTAGCACTAAAAAATCTCCATTAAAATCATCTGGACGCATCCAACCATTTTCTGGAGGAATAGGTATTTGTGTTGGTATTTGAAAAACCTTAATTGTGTAGCTGAAATAACTGGGCCATTAACTTTGGCCACTAACTACAGAACCAAGGTTAATCAGTCACATGCCAAATGACTAGAATACATGAAAATATTCCATTAATATTACAGAAACAGAACTTCCGTCCTAATAATTGTTTTAGTAATTTGGATCTCTGGGGGTCCGCAACATTTCGATCTCATCATGGAGTCTCTGAAGCTCTATGCTACTGATTTGTCAAGATTTAATGACACAATTGTATTTTTGACTTGTTTCCTCCCTTGTTTTTCCTTCCTCGCTACTTTTCTTCCTAGCTCCCTTTTCTGTACAGTCTTGTTCCATTGGAATGTAAGCTCCTTGAGGACAGGGGCCGTCTTTCATTTGCTTTGCAAAGTTCCTGGCACTTAGTAAGTGCTTGATAAATACTGGTTGTCGCTAGTCTGTTAGATAAACTCTCTGTTCTGGAGTCCCAACTATAATGTAAGTAGTGTGGTTGTAGGTAACTGCTCAGAATTCTCTAATAGCTCCTTGGAAAGGCATATAAACCACCAGATTTCCCCTGTAAAGTGGAATTCTTGTGAAGTCAATAAACCACCTTGTGGGCTGTGAAGAAGATAGTCAACAGTACCTCTAGCAAATGCTTGAGAAATGAATATACTTGTGTTTCTAATAGGTCTGATCTCCTAGAACACGAGAAGGAGTAACTCAAAAGTATTTAAGAAAGAACAAAACTTAGGGGAAAAAAGAGTGAATTAGTTTATTTGGTTCCACCATTTACATGGTCCACATGTAAACATATGCACCTGTTGGGTTGCACGCGTGTCTGCATGTATAACCAACGAAATGGAACAGTGGATAAAGTGCTGGACATGAAGTAGGGAAAATCTTACTTCATATCCAGCATCAGGCATTTACTGGTTGTGTGACCCTGGGCAAGTCACTTAACCTCCATTTCCCTCAGTTTCCTTGGCTGTAAATTGGGGACAATATATTCCCCAGGTTGTGAGGATAAAATGAAACAACATTTGCAAATCTTAAATTGCTATAAAAGTGTGTATAATTCAGTGCATGCATGGAACTGTGTCCCAAATCTCACTCAGCCTCTGCAGAAGCTTGTATAGTAACAGAAACCCAAATCCTGGCTGCAAGGTGCCTGATTTACTATGCCAGATCACGGATCCACAGGATGGCAGAGCTAGAAGAGACTGTAGAACAAAGAAAGTCAAAGCAAGAGGGCCCTTAGAACAGAGAATGTCAGAACTGCAAGGAACCTACTTTGGGACATGGAACGTCAACAGATTGATCAATAAGGACTTATCAAGATCTTACCGCTAAGCAGAGGGACATAACAATGGGGAAAAACAAGGAGGGTGGGGGACACAACATATAAATAAATAGAAACAAGCAGAAGAGAAGAGAAAGGTGAGGAAAAGGCTCAAGTAGCCAGGGGGACCAGAATAAACCTCTTGAAGAAGGAAGGATTTGAACTAAGTCTTGAAGAAATGCAGGGATTCTAGAAGGTGATGAGAGAGAACTCCGGGCATGTGGGACAGCCTGGGCAAAGGAGTAGGGAGATGGGGTGTCTTGTGCAGAGAACATTAAATGAGCTAACGCTGTCGGATCATAGAGTTTGAGAAAACAAAGGGAAGGAAGGGACCAAGTTATGAAGAGGACTGTCTGTTTAAGCCTGGAGGTAACAGAGACCCTGCAGCTTACTGAGTTAGGGATCGGCATCTCGTGGTCAGACTGGTGCCTCAGGAAGAACGCTTAGCAAGCTGAGGGAAAGATGACTGGAGTGGGAGGAAGGCCAGCTAGAAGGCTATTGCAATGGCCCAGGTAAGCGGCGAAGAGAACTAGAGGGGAGGCTGTTTGAGTGGGGAGATGGGGGGAGGGCATAGATGTTGGGAAGGCGACTTGATAGGATTTGGCAACAGATCTTTGTCCAGATTCCTCCATTAGCTTCAGTGCCACAGGCTATATGTTCGTCTGCTTCTCAAGATCAGCCCCCTAAAGGGCAAAAAGCGTCTCAGAGAAGGAGAGGGAGGGGTCAAAGGTGACACTGAGGTCGCCAGCCTGGATGACCAGGAGGCCTGAGGTTGCCCCTCTCTGGTGATAGCGAAGAGCAGAAGAGGGAAGAGATTGGGGGAAACAACAAGGAGTTCTGTTTTGAACACAGTGACTCAAAGACAAATTGAGTTTAAGATGCCTATGGGATATCCAGTTGTAAATGTCCAACAGGAAGCAGGATTGGATCTCAGAAGAGAGACTAGGGCTGACTAATCAGGGAGTCAACTGCAAAAGGACTTTATACCATTGAATGCCATGGCTGAGAGGGACTTCAGAACACAGAAGATTGAGGCTGAGAGGGCCTTTAGGACATAGCAAGCTAGAGCTAGAAGGGATATTATAAAGATATACAGACAATGGGGTATAGAAATCTATCCTGCCCTACAGGAAAAAAGAAGGGGAAGGAGATAAGAGAAGGGGGGTGGGGCAGATTAGAGGAAGGGGTATTCAGGATGCACGCCATCTTGGGGTAGGGGAAGGGACGAGATGACGAGAAATTTTGGAACTCAAAATCTCATGGAAGTGAATGTTGAAAACTGAAATAAAGAAATTAATAACCAGAAAGGACCTCATATCCCAGAATACAGAATGTAAAATCTGGAAGGACTCTTAGAACTTAGAATTTCAGGATTGAAAGGGTACTTAGAACCTAAAATGTCAGAGTTAGAAGGGTCTTTAGAACCTAGAATGTCAGAGTTGGAAGGTTCCTTAGAACCCAAAATGTCAGAGTTGGAAGGGTACTTAGGACCTAGAATGTCAGATCTTGGAAAGAAGCTAGAATATCAGAAAAGGAAGAGATCTTGGAATACAGAATATGAGAGGTAGAAGGGGTGTTAGAGCATAGGCTCTTAGAACCAGAAGAACCCTAGAATGTCAGAGCTGGGAGAAGGCTTAGCTCACAAGATATTAGTTATAAGGGCCCTTATCCCTAGAAGAACCTTTAAATTATCATCTACCAGAAGGAATCGCTGCCCCTCACCTCCCAGAATTTTAAGGATGGAGAAACCAAGAAGAAATTTAACCATATAATGAGTTAGTGGCAGAACTGAGACTAAGCTCGAGGACTCTGGACTCTCTGGCCCAATCATTTGGACTTCCTGGGAACATTCAACGGGATCAGGGTGAACTGGGTTCTGACCTAGTACCTCCAACACTTCCTAGCTGTATGAGCAGGGGTGAATCACTTAACATCAGTTTCCTTATCATGTAAAATAGGGATAATCAGAGTACCTACTCCACAGAGTTGTTGTGAAGATCCATGTAAAATACTCCACAGATCTTAAAGTGTTTTCTAAAGTTGCTCGTTGATTTCCTTCCTCCCCCCATGTTGGGAAGTTGGTTGGGAAACCATGCACAGTCCTAAGTGTGCTACACCACCCAAGACCGCTAGAGGGAGAGCTAGGTCTTGTTTGTAAGCTTATAGAGCTTAAGTGATGGAAGGTCCCTTTGAGTCCAGTCCTCTCGTTTTACAGAGTAGGAAACTGAGGCTGGAAACATGGAGAAGACTTGTCCATGGTTGTAGAGCTAGTTAGGGGCTGATATTTGAACCCATGTCTCTTGTCCACTGTTACCCCACCTCCCCCCATTCCCATCTTCTCCCTACCCCTGTTTCCATAGCACTAAGTAGTCTCTGGGCTCTTATCGGAAGAAAGCTGGGATAGAAATTGGGGGATGCTTTTGACCCTCGAGGGGGCTGATTTTGAGAAGCAGAGCCCTTGATCCACCAACGGCCAATATTCTTTGTCTGTGGGAGGGGAGACGGAGAACACCCCAAACATATAGCTTATGGCGGTGAAGCTAACGGGAGAGTCTGGACAAAGATGAACAGAAAATACACACTAATTCACAAGAGCCTCAGATACTAGCTAGGTGTGTGACCCTGGGCAAATCACTTTACCTCTGTTTGCCTTGGTGTGCTCAACTGTGAAATGGGGATCACACCTACTTCTCAGGATTGTTGTGGGGATCATGAGACGATATGTGTAAAAGCACTTAGCACTGTGCCTGGCACACAGTAGGAACTATATTAATGCTTATTGCCTCTCCCCCTTCCCCCTTTATCATGGCTTCCAGGTCTGTCACCATCACAATTGGTTCTCCTGTGGATATTTTCCTAAAAATGTAGTCCCCAGAACTGAACACAATCCTTCAGATGAAAGAAATAAGGGAAGGATGGGAAAATGGGTCCATGAGGACAACAAGCTAAAGGAAAAGGGGTTGTTTGACTCTTGGAAAGCAAGGCCACAAGGGCTGACTCAGGTGGCCTTAGATGAATCCAGAGGGATTGCAGTGAGGTCTAAGCAAGACCTTCTTTCTCATCAAGGTAAACGGACATGAAAGATGGGGTGGCCAAGGTAAAGTCTCTAAACTTTCAGGGTTTCAGGGAAGGAAATGAAGGTCATCTGACTTACCTGGGGTGGCTCGTATGGCACCATCACACTCTGTCTCCCAGTGACAGGGTCATCCACATACTGAGAGAGGTTGCTGCCTTCCACTCGGATGAGGTGGCTTGCAGGGGCTGACTGTCCTGCCGGGAGAGAGCTCAGAGTCAGCAGGAGCATTCCCTGTGAGCCTGGACCCACCGTCAATCATTCTATCCCCTACCCCATTCCCTTTCCAATGCTGGGCCCTGGGAGGCCCAGATTATAATGAGACAGAGCCCTGGGAAGTGCTTTTCTATGCTGGGTTATCCCCAGGCCATTACAACAGAAACAGCTGACCTGTCTCTAATCCTCTGATGGATTAATTTCTCTCATTCCTAGCTCTGATCAGCTCATTCCTCCTGCTTAGAAACTCTGCAAGTTCCTCAGTGCCCACTGGAGAAAGTTCAGATTCTTTAGCCTAGAGTCCCGAGGCCCTGCACAATCTGACCCCAACCTGCCTTTCTAGCATTCCTTTGAACTGCACCCCCTGTTCATCCATAGGGTTATAGGATTGTAGGATCAGAGGCATGATCGATGAGCTCAAGCTGGAACGGACCTCTGAGGTCACTCAACCCATCCCCCTCATTTGACAGATGAGGGAACCAAAGCCCAGAGAAATCAAGTGACCTGCCCAAGGCAGTGAGTGGCAGGGTAGGGATTGCCAATGGAGTGTGCCACATGCCCCATTTCAACCAGTATGATCATCTTGCCATTCCCACATGTTCTATTATTCTGTATACCTAGAATGCCCAATCAATCCTCTCATTGCTATCCACATCTACTGGAAAATTATATTTGCCCTTCAAAGCCCAGATCAAATGCCACCTCCTACAAAAATTCTTCTTGATCACTCCTGCTAGAAATGGTATTTCCTTTTGTTGATGGACACAGTAGAGAAAATAGTGGCCCAAGAGTCAGAAGGGTTCACGTATTAGCCCTGTCATTAACTAGGTGTATAACCTAGGAAGCCTCTGCCTGCCTCTGAGCTCCAGGTTCTTTATCTGTCAAATGATGGACCTCTTGCGTACAGCACTTGTTACGATGTCTTGTGCTGTGAAGGCTGATTTCCATGCCTTTCTTTCCTATGAGACTGTAAGCCCCAGAAGGACAGGGCCTGAGCAAAGCACTTTACACTCACCTCTGCCTCTTAGAATCCTTGGTTTCCTTCAAGACTTTGCTCAAAAGTCACCTCCAAAGGGTCCTCTCAATTGTTAGTGCCTTTTCTTTGGAGATTGCCGTTGTATGTACTCTGCATGTACCTTGTATTTATATATGGTCCACCCCATTGGAGCGTGGGCTCCTTAAGGGGAGAACTGTTTTTTTTTTCTTTTTGTTTGTATCCCCAGCATTCAGCACAGTGCCTAGCCAGCACACTGTAGACCTTTAATAAACGCTTCTTGATTGACTGATATGAACCTTAGAACTATTTGATGAATTAAGTTATTCATCCTTGTATTTCTTTGGTGCAGTGGACAGTGTTCTGCCTGAAGGCATGAAGACTCATCTTCCCCAGTTCAAATCCAGCCTCAGACATTTATTAGCTGTGTGGCCCTGGGCAAGTCACCTAATCCTGTTTGCCTCAGTTTCCTCAACTGTAAAATGAGCTAGAGAAGGAAATGGCAAACCACTCTAATATCCTTGCCAAGAAAATCCTAAATGGGGCCACAAAGAGTCAAACATGACTGAAAAACAACTAATCAACAACATTCCTTTCAGATGCGGTCAAAGACCCAGGGAATGTTCACTGAATTGAATTTATGGACTTCTACTTAGCACAGTGGATAGAGGGCTGGGCTTAAACTCAGGGAGACCCAAGTTCAAATCTGGCCTCAGATACTTACTAGCTGTGTCTCCCTGAGCAGGCATTGAACCTCTGTTTGCCTCAGTTTCCTTATCTGTAGAATGAGGATAATAACAGCATCTACCTCCCAGGGTTGTTGTGACGATCAAATGACATGAAGAATGCAGTGCCTGGCACCTAGTGAGTGCTATGTAAATACTGGCTATTGTTATTATTATTAATGACATCTTAGCATTATTGGCTGGTCCTTCTCTTTGCCTGTTCTGTTGCTGCCGTATCACTTAATGCATTACTTAAATACTATCCCATTTGAGCCCTACAACAACCCTGGGAGGTATGTGCTACTATTATCCCCATTACACAGATGAGGAAACTGAGGCAGACAGACGTGAAGTGACTTGCTCAGGTTCACACAGTGTCCTGAGGCCAGATTTGAACTCAGCTCTTCCTGACTCCAGGTCCAGCACTCTATCTACTGTGCCATGATGCTTCTGTACTTCAAGCCCCTTACGGGCAAACTTAGTATCATGTCTGTCTCTGCACCCCCAACACTAAGCCTGAAGCCTTGCACTTGGTAAACAGGCACCCAAGAGCTATGGGCTGAATCGAGTCGTTTGTGCATCTTTCATCGTGCACCTGCCATTCCCGCCCCACCTTCATTGAAGTCTCTGCCGAGCTCGTGGTTGGGACAGCGCTTCACCACCTCGGTCACGTGCTCTGCTTTCTTGTAGACAGGCATCGCCCGGATGACGGTGCCAGGCGGAGGGGGCGTCGACACCTTGATCTGGATGGGGCACGTCTTGGCGATCTGGCAGTACAGTTTCTTCAGCAATGGCGAGTACTGTAAGGGAGAAGCAGGTGAGAGCTGAGGTGGGAGAGGGCGTCTTGGTGGGAGAGGGAGGAGAAGGGAAGGCAGAGCAGGAGCTGGGGCTCTGTCCCGGGGGCCCGAGTTAGCGGGGGCGGGCATCACGTGCAGTCTTTCAGTAGCATAGACAAGACCTCATCGCAGAGTTAGCGGAAAGAGTCACCAAGTAACAAGCTCTCCTGCCCTGCCCGCCATGTTTGTGTGGTATCCCCTATAAGAATGTAAGCTCCTTGAAGGCAGGGACTATTTAATTTTGTCTTTGTATCGCCAGTCCTCATTACAGTCCAGGACACATTAAAAATGCTTGTTGATTGATTAATAGATTGATTGGGAGGCAGCAGACTCAAGAGAAAAACTCACCTCCTTCAAGATCCACTTCCTCCAGGAAGCTTTCCATGCTTAATCTCATTGTATTCCATTCTTTTCAAAAAGCTTTTATTGAATGCCTACTATGTGCAAAGCACTATAAATTACCAAACACAATGGGGTCTGCCCTGAAAGAGACTATACTCTACTGGGGGTGGAATGGGGTGGAGATATAACATCCCCACAGATAAGTAGAAACAAACTTACTCCAAATAATCCAGTGGACATATGTCATCAATGTGGGTCTTCCCTCTAATGATAACAGCTTACATTTCCATGGCACCTACTATGTGCCTGGCACTATGGTAAACATTTTACAATTATGATCTCATTTGATCCTTAAAACAACCCTGAGAGGTAGGTGCTGTTATTATCCCCATTTTACAGATGAGGTAACTAAGGCAAACAGAGGTTAACTCACTGGCCCAGGGTCACACAGCTAATAAGTATCTGAGGCTGGTTTTGAACTCAGGTCTTCCAGACCCCAGCTCTCTATCCACTGAGTCACCTAATGATGCAGCACTTAATCCATTCATTTCTGCCCATCCTGTGTGAGTCTCATGTTCGTGTCTAGGAATTACTCGGCCTAGTTTTGTATATGTGTATCAACCCAATTACCCAGTAATTTGAGGGGGGAGAGGTACCTCTAGTAAATGGGGGAGGGGCATTGGGAAAGACCTAGAGTAGGAGTAATTGCTCTCTGAGGAAAGCTAAGAAATCTAAGAGGTAGGGGCGTACTGCAGACATGGGGAGCTACCTATGCAAAGGTGTGGAGGGGGGAGATGGAATATTGTCTATTGGGAATGGTTAACAGGCAAGTTTGATTAGAGGGCAGCTAGGTGGTGCCATGGTGCACAGAGCGCTGGGCCTGGAGTCAGGAAAAGACTCATCGTCCTGAGTTCAAATCTGACCTCAGACACTTACTAGCTGTGTGACCCTGGGCAAGTCCCTTCACCCTGTTTGCCTCAGTTTCCTTATCTGTAAAATGAGTTGAAGAAGGAAATGGCAAGTCACTCTAGTATTTTTGGCAGGAAAACCCCAAATGGGGTCACAAAGAGTCAGACGTGACTGAAAAGAACAACCGAACAAGTTTGATTAGAAGGAGGAAGGGTAGAGAGGTGGAGCATAAAAAGGGGAATAATACAGAACAAAGAGAAAAGGATAAGGGGAATTCACGTGAGGGTTCCTTATAGTTGGCAGTCAACAAAGCTTGAGGATGGGCCTCTCCCTGCCCTGGATTTCTCCAGTAACTTCAAATGTGTACTCTGTAATTCACACACCCTTTGAATCTGGGCTTCAATGATTCCATCTGAGTCTTAACTCTCCAGTTAATCTGGAAGGCTCTCAAGATCAGGGATGACACCTGTCTCCCCCCATACTGTGCCTCAAACCATGCTGAACAGGATAAATACTTCCTAAGGGGGATTTAATGTGGGGTCCATGAACGTTCATATGTGTACATACATGTATATATATAATATATACATACACACACATGTATACACACACATATATACATACACATTATATATGTGATATATGCACATGTATATATACAAATTATACATGCAATATATGTGTATATATATAGATAGATAATTGTATTTAAATATAATTTATAATCCTATGTATTTTCCTTTGTGTACTTTAAGACATTATTCTGAGAAGAGGTCTATCAAACACACACACATGTAAGATCTCCTGTCTCATGAGCTTAATGAATTGACATGAATCAGGAATGAGTCACAGAGTCTCAGAGGAGGGAGGGACCTCGGCAGATATCTGGTTCAATCTGCACATGAACAAAAATTCCCCTCAACAGCCGCTTCGGCTAGTGACCATCCCTGCCAGGACCTAAAGACCTGCCATGATGGAGAACCCACTTCCCAAGGCAGCGTACTGGGCTCATGGACAGCTCCCAGGACAGGGAATTTTTCTTTACCCAGAGCTGTAATGTCTCTACAGCCTCTGCCCACTCCCCTGGTTCTATGTTCTGAGGCTCAACAATCTCCAATCCCTTTTTCACATGATGGCCCTTCAGATACCCAAAGATAGTCACCATTTCCAACCTCCACAAACCCAGCTCAGTCTTTGCTCTCCAGGAATGGAATCCAACAAAACAATCTGAATTTAGTGAACACACATCATCTCTCAAGTTCCTCTTCTCTGACTTCTGTCTCCCAATACCTCTGTCCTCTCCCCTAGCTTCCTGAAGCAGTTGGAATTTCTCATCTGTACCATTTGTGATGAGAAGACTTCAAGTTCTGCCCGCTGAGCCTTTCAAGCTTTTCTGAGTAAAGGGACTGGGTACTTTTTGGGGGGAAGAAAGGTTGTCCCCAACATGCTCAAACAGGCAGCCTTTTCTGAGGGATCCCAAATATTCACCCGGAGTGCCGGGAGCTGTTCCGTTCCAGTTGGCCCCTCCAATGGATTTGCTGAGACAAGTCGGGCTGAAGTGCCTAAGAATGAACAGTGAGAAGACCATTTTCCAGGGCTCAGATGAACCCCACTTTCCGAAGACCCAGCAGTATAGAGCACCAAGAGATTTTTCTTTTGAAAACTATCCTATCCTTTTGCTTTTTCCTTCCCACTAACTCTGAAAGATAATTCATCTATCCATCCATCTCTCTATCTAGCCATCCATCCATCCATCTATCCAACAAACATTGCCAGGAGAACCTGTGGTGACTGGTAACATTTCCTAAAGGCTCTGGAAGTTATCCCACTATCCCAAGACAACACGAGGGAGCCCTTAGAAGGGTGTGGTATGCATGGGGTAGAGATAATATTAACTTACACTGTTCTATCTGGATTCAGTCCCTACCCTTTATCCCAGTTCAATGGAATTGCCCAGGACCAAAGCAGAGGGCTGACTCACAGATTCATAGAATCATAGATCATCCAATCTATAAGACTGGACATTGAGTCTAATCTTTTAATTTTACAGGAGAGGAAACTGAGTTTCAGAGATGTTAAGTGGCTTGTCCAAGATTACAAAAACCTCAAGTGGCAAAGCTGGAATTCAAAGGGATTTCAAAGCACGCCATCATCTTTTCCATCATTCCCACCAGACTAAACAGCACCTTCATGGTCACCATCTACAGAGAGTATATGTAAACCACATGGAATTGAGGATTCTGTGTGGTGATTGAAGTTATGGAGGCTGACACCAAAAATGGCCCAAAGCTTTTGCCACAACTATTTTTGCCACAAAAAACATTTCTCAATGTTTTTATATGAACTTTTTGGTGCTGAATTCAATATTCAGAATTTCTCCATCAACCTGTGTTACTGAGTGACATAGACATTTTGATGTAACTTATGAGACATACGGTGGTAATGAGGTGTGATTTGGTTGGGGAGGGGCAGGTGGGGATGAGGGAGGATGGCGAGAAGTCTCTCCATGAGCTGTGCATGAACGCTCTGTGACATCCCGGCTTAGGTGCTGTATGGGAGAGCAGGCTGAGACATGCTCAGGTGTGTTCAGCCATGCAGTGGAACTCTCCACATGGAGGAGACTGGTTTCCCAATTGTATGCCAGGTGTCATCTGGTAAACATTCCTCTCATTTTTAATCCTATTTTCTACTTTGTAGGCACTGGTGTGCATTACTTAAATTCTTATAAGTGTGTCCATCATCCAAAGAGTTTCTGCTATTATACGTGGTGAGCTAACTTTTAAATCTCAGAGATGGAACTTCACTGCTCTGGTAAGAAAGCATAGGGAACATATTTTGGTTATCAAAGAGGCAATCAGGATAAGGTTCCTGGAGCCCTTTATACGTGAGGTATCCCTTTGTTAAAACTACAACTTGGCTTCAGATCATCTGGCATTTCTGGCTCCTGTGATTTGGAAAGAACAAAAAGACCATTCAACAGGTGTTTATTTTGCTCAACATATACATCAGGGATGTGCAGATTAGTCTAAATGTACTCCCGAAATGTCAGATTGGCCATGAGATCTGTTCCACGGGGACAACCACCTGGAGTACACAAAGCACCAGAGACGTGGGATATGGATGAAGAGGATTAATGTAATCAACAAGCATCAGGCTTTATTAAGTGCCTACTATGTGCCAAGTACCGTGCTGAGTGCTGGGGATATAAAGAAGGCAAAAATAGTCCCTGCTCTCAGGAAGTTCAGTCGAATGGAGGAGGCGATATGCAGATGACTACATACAAACAGAGTACTGAAGACTCATCTTCATGAATTCAAATCTGGCCTTAGAAACTTAGTAGCTGTGTGACCCTGAGCAAGTCACTTCACCTTGTTTGCATCAGTCTCCTCATCTGTCAAATGAGCCGGAGAAGGAAATGGCAAACCATTCCAGAATCTTTGCCAAGAAAACCCCAAATGAGGTCACAAATAGTCAAACATGACCGAATAGCAACAACAACATACAAACAAGATATTAAGACAAAAGATATTAAAACAAGAGATTAAGGAGGATTAGGAAAGGCATCTTGCAAAAAGTGGGATTTTTAGCTCAGACTTGAAGGAAGTCGGGAGGCAGGGATGAGGAGGGAGAGTATTCCAGGCAAGGCCAGAGAAAATGCCAAGTGTCAGGAGATGGAGGGTCTCGTGGGAGGAAGAGAAAGGAAGCCAGTGTCCCTGGAATGGAGAGAACATGGCAGGGGAGTGAGGTGTGATTCTTCATATCGTAACGACGAAAGTCAGTCTGACAAGGGCGGAGACCAGCAAGGGGGCAAGCCCCCCATCTATGGTAATTTTTCCATTTTTCTATCAATCAACTAATCAACCAGCCAGTCCTTATTATATATCTACTGTGTCAGGAGCTTGGAATATTAAGATAAAAACAAAACCAGACCCATATTTAATGAGCTGGACAGACTCAAATGCTATTGTCTGGGAGATTAACATCCCTAAACCAAAGAAATCTTTTAGCTTCTGGACGGAGTCACCTGCAAGAGGGCACCAAAATATCCAAAACTCGAAACTTCTTTTGAGAAGCAGGATATGAAAAGTATTCTTGGATTATTTGTGAGATTGCAAAAGTGGGCACTTTTATACTAACATTACAACCTGAGTATTAAATGCTACAGTTTTATCTGTAAATGAAATCGCATGGATAGGAAAAAAATCCACTATATCTATATATCTATATATCTATATCTCTCTATATATGTATATATATATATATATATATAAAGCTGGCATCAAAGGAAAAATAATTCTAGAAAAGAAAAATGTGGTAAGCTAAGCACTGGTTAGTCTTAAAAAGCATTTTTTACCACCTCTTCATCTCAGCTAGGCAATACAGTGGATAAGGGGCTGGACTCCTAATCTGTAAGATCTGAGTTCAAATTCTGCGTCTGATCCTTACTAGCTACGTGATCATTGGCAAATCATTCTACCCCTCTCAGACTCAACCTCCTCCTCTATAAAATGAGAAGGATGGATCCAATGGATTCTAAAGTCCCTTCGACTTCTAAAAATTCATAACAAAAAATTTTCAAGTTGATAGGTCAAAATGATACAGGTTTTCTTTGTCTAAAAAAGAAACGTCCATCAGTCGGCATAGCTAAAATCAATGTGGGAGATATTTGTGTTTCTCAAGTAAGAAAAATGAAGAATGATGAACATTTTGAAGACAAGCTGAATATAACTGAAGGAACTGCATAGAAATCCTTTTTTCTTTTTTTTTTTGAGTGACCAAAAACTTTGGGCAAAATTGTATCCACAGCGGAAAAGTACAAAAAAATTATTAGTCATCCTCTCCAAGCTTGCAAAGTTATGGGATGTCACTCAAGATTTCTTTCTTGGATGAACATTTGGACTTCTTCCTAGAATACCTTATCAGTGATGGGCAAAGGGAATAATTCCATCAAGAAATCCACAAGGGAAAAGCAATGCCAGGGTAAGGAGAATCCAGGCATGCCAGCCGACTCTGAGGAGGGAGGACCTGGAGGCTTAATACAACCAGAAAACATCAGCAAAAAATATAAAATTCAGACTCCTATGAAGCAGGTGAGGGACGGGCAAAATCTGAAGTCACCCTTGATATCAGTATAAAAAACACTATACAGGTTGGCTATTTTTGTGAACGTAGCAGGGCAGAAACCCTGTTTGGTTGTTATTGTTGTTTAGTTTATACTAAGCTCGTAAATTAATCTTGATTGCAGCAAAGTCAAGCCCAGGTCCTTGGATGCAATCATAGAATTAAAGGATCTTCATGTCCATGGGCCCAAAGGGTATAGAGCAGGGAGGTCTAGTCCAAGGGTTCTTTGTCTGATTCTTAATAGATTTCAGAGGGATCATGACTTTTAAGAGATGGGGGAAAATTACATCTTTGTTTTTACTAATCTCTAACTGAAAATTAGCTTTCTGTTTAATAACTAATAACCAGATAGCAAAACCTTTTGTTGGAAGGTGTTCACAGGCATCACCAGACTGTCAAAGGAGTCTGTGATACACGTGAAAAAGGCTAAGAATTCTTGCTCTAGGCTGATGCCTTCTTTTTACAGATTGAGGAGACCAAAGCTCTGAGAGGTTAAGTGACTGCCCAACATGACCCAAGGGCAAGTGGTAGAGATGATCAGGAAACCCAGGTCCCCTGACTTCTTTTTTAGTTCTCTTTCTATTAGAAAGTGGAAGTCAATCCTTTGAGGAAGAGAGAGAGAGAGAGAGAGAGAGAGAGAGAGAGAGAGAGAGAGTGAGAGAAAGGAAGGAAGGAAGGAAGAAACAAAGAAAGAAAGGAAAGAAGGAAGAAAGAAAGAGGAAGAGGGAGAAAGAGAGAAAGAAAAAAGGAAGGAAGAAAGAAAAAAGGGAAGTAAGGGAGAGAAAGAAAAAGAATGATGGAGAGAAAGAAAAGGAAAGAGAGAAAGAAGGCAAGTGAAAAAGAAAAAGGAAAGAGAAAGGAAAAGGTGAAAGAAAAGCAGAAAGAAGGAAATAAAAAGGGAGAGAAATAAAGGAGAGAGGGAAGAAAGGAAAGAAGACAGAAGGAAGAAAAGATGGAAAGAAGGAAGGAAGATGGGAAAAAAATCAGTGATTTTGCAAAAGATCAGTATATTTAACTCCTGGCATGGGGACCTCCTTGTGACAGTGAACCAGTTTATGACATAGTAGCCTTAAGTTCTAGGGAGTTAGTTGCCTGAGGCAAAGAAGTGACTTAGATAAGGCCCCACAGCAAGTGAGTAGCAGAGGCAAAAGGAGAGATAGACAAACTGGGAACCCATCCTTGAAATTAGTAGCAAAAAAAACCCTGGTTTTTTGTTGCCTAGTGTATCCTGAGCTGTCCATATACAAACACTGTGTCCTGTACCCCAGTAAAGGAATGATTGCTCTCTATGGGTAGAACAATTCTCATCAGTTTCTCTCCAGGGCAGCTGTCCTAGCAGATAGATAGAAGTGAGAATTTCTCTCTCTCTCTCTCTCTCTCTCTCTCTCTCTCTCTCTCTCTCTCTCTCTCTCTCTCCCCCCTCTCTCTCTGCCTCTCTCTCTCTGTCTCTGTCTCTGTCTCTCTGATCTCTCCTTTCTGCTCTGAGTTCTCCAGTGGGCCACCGAGGGCTTCCAGGCCAGCCCTAGGCACGCCCTGGCCACAGAGTGAGCTAATCTGCCACAGAAAAGCCAGTTTCCCCATATTGTTTCCCGATGCCCTGCTGTGTCCATGCCAGCGCACAGACTTGGCCGGCCAGCAATGAAAACTGGCATGAGATCGCAGGACCCTAGATCTGAAGCTGGAAGGAATCTCTGAGGTCACCAAGTCCAACCCTTTGTTTTACAGGTGAGGAAACTGCGGCACAGGGAGGTGAGTGACTTGCTCAGGGTCACACAACTACTAAGTATCTGTGGCAGGATTGGCACCCAGGTCCAGCACCCTGCTCATTGCCCCAGACAGCCTTTGTATTCAAGAAGACCACTGGATGCCTGCTTGGGTCCCAGCACAGCAGAGACCTAACCTGCGTTCTGCAGCCTCCTTCCTTCTCTGACCCAGGCCTCAGCCCCTCAGCAGAGTACCCACAAAGCCCCGGGGAAAGCAATGGTGGCCCTTGCTTTCCAAAGACACATTGTGGAAAAGCTGCACGTACATTAAGTTTGTATGGAAAGAGTATTGTTCTTAAAGGAGAGACCTAAGCTAATGAAAGAGGCCTGGGACAGGACCACTGTGCCTGCGGGAGAAAGCAGGGGATCAGGGAAATTAGATCTGGAAAAGGCAGGTAGGCATCTCGTAGTCCAACGCTCTCATTTTACAGAAGGGGAAACTGAGGCCCAGAGCACAGAAGTGACTCTCTCAATGTCACTCTGGTATCACAGGGTTGTGGATTTAGAGTTCGATGGTACCACACAGAACATCTAGCTCACTGCCTCATTTTACAGATAGGGAAACTGAGGCCCAGAAAGACTGTGACTTGCTCAAAGTCATATGGAGACCTTACCTTCAGCTTTCAAGCTGAAAGGGACCTCAGAAGTCACATATTCCAATCACCTTATTTTACAGTTGAGGAAACTGAGGCAGAGAACACAGAAGTGACTTGTCCAAAGGCACAGACGAGGCAGCACAATCAGAATTCAAACCACATTGCTGACTCAAAATTCTTTTTCCTTTTCTCCACCGCCTCCAGGTAAAACTTCTCGGAGGATTAATAACCAGAAGGGACCCTGGAGGCCAGAGTCCAACACTCTTCTTTTATATACAAGAAAACTAAGATATAAAGTTAAAAGGATTTGCCCACAGTAAATGGCAGTCAGGATTCAAACTAAGGTACTCTGAACCTACAGGCTAGCCTTAGAGGCAGGAGGACCCGAGTTCAAATCCAGCCTCAGCCACTTGCTAGCTGTGTGACCTGGGAAAATGACTTAACCCTGTTTGCCTCAGTTTCCTCATCTGTAAAATGAGTTGGAAAAGAAAACGGCAAACCACTTGAGCATCTTTGCCAAGAAAACCCCAAATGGGGTCACAAAGAGTCGGACATAACCAAACAACAGTAGGGCTGAATCCAAATTCAGTATTCTGCTTTCTACGGCATCAACACAAAAAATCACTCCCTAATGCAAGAGATGAGAGTTAAGAAAGAAGAATGGACGAAGTACTGGCCAGGAAGCCAGGAGCCTGAGTCTGACATTTATCAACGTTATGGCCCTGGGCAAGTGACTGAGTCTAGAATCATAACCGTGAACAAGGTGGGAACTGGGAGATCCCCGAGGAGTCTGACCTCCCCATTTTACAGAGGAGGAAACTGAGGCTCCAGGGAAATGAAGCCCAAGGTCACGCCTCTAAACTGAGGTGTCCTCCTCTGGAAGAAGGGGCTGATGCTACTTTCTTAAAGCAATGTAGTGTGGGGAAGAGAAGGCCGACCTTGAGACTCGGGAAGAACTGGGTACACATCCTGCTCTGATCTTTTACTATTCGTTTAGTCCTGGGTAGGTCACTCAACCTTCTTTCACTGTTCCTGTATAATGTAATGAATTACATTCACTGCTCATCTGTATAATGGGGATAATGGAATGGAATAAGCATTTATTAAGCACCCACTATGTGCCTGGTGCTTTGCTAAGTGCTTTACAAACATTATCTGATCCTTGCAACAACCCTGGAAGGGAGGTACTATTATGATCCCCATTTGACAGTTGAGGAAACTGAGGCAGACAGAGGTGAAATGACTTCTCCAGGGTCACACATCTAGAAAGCGACTGAGGTCTGATTTGAACTCAGGTCTTCCTACGGCACTTTGCTCATAAGATTATAAAGCTCAGATGAGATGCTTTTTGTAAAGGACTTGGGGATTCTTTTGAAAACCCCCATAGAAATGTCAGTTCCTATTTGTTCAGGTGAAAGGCAGTGTGGTGTAGTGGGAAAAGAGCTGGCCTCAGAGCCAGGAAGACCTGAGTTCAAATCCTGCCTCTTGACACATACCAACCGAGTGACCCTGGGCAAGTCACTTGCCTCCCTCAACGCCAATGGGGTCTAACTCGAATAGCCCGGGAGGCCACTAAACTCCCCAGAAACATCCCTTGGGGCTGCAGACTGGCTTAGTTTTAAGATGTAACATTATCTATGTTTTATTGTCTTTTTATTTAGTTGACTATTTCCCAATCACACATGAATCTGGTTTAGGCTGCAACTTGGGAGAGCGGTGGGCTGCGTTTGGCCCCAGGGCTGGGTATTTGACACCTCTGCTGAGTTGCAGGTAAGGTTCCCCCCTATCCCTAAGTGTTGGGTTTTTAAGTAAGTTTTTCTTATGGCCTTTACATCTTTTCCCTCTATATACTGAATTGTCTCAAAGCATGGTCCTCTTGGGATCATTCATTCACTCAACAAACCTGTGCTGACTGCTTCGTATGATCTGGGTCTCAGCTAATCCAGGAAGACTTCCCAGAGGTCCCTGGAAGGAGCGACCACTGCCGGGGATGGGTGAAGCCTTCTGCCAGCACCTAATCTTTTTCTGCAAGATTCTGAAACCACCCTGGAATTTTGTTTGGACAGATCTCTACCTTGGATTCAAACAGGAGCAGCTGTTATCTCCCCAAAGAGCTTATTTTTTATGACTTCCCAAGCACAGCCATCTTCTGAAGAAAGAACCGGAGACATTACTTAACAGTCAATGTAAACACAAGGATCCGCAGGAAACACAGCCCTGGGCTGTGTGTGGAGGGGGAAGGTGAGAGGGAGGTGCTGAGGCGGAGATGGGAAACCCAGAGGAAGGGTGTCTCATTGGAGGCTCCACCTCTGGGGACCAGCAGGCAGGAGGAAGAGATAGTCAATGATGACAGGGCTGGCTGGGGTGGAGATGGGGAGGGGAGCACAGGATAACAGCAAGAACCTGGCTTTGGAGTCAGAGGTTCTGGGTTCAAATCCCAGCTCAGCTACTGCATAACTGTCGCTCAATCCCACTGGACCTCATTTTATTCATCTACAAAAGGGGTGGGTTTTGGACTAAATGACCCCTAAGGCCAGTACTAGTCCTATGTCTATGATCCTAAGTCACTTAAACTCATTGGGTCTTAGTTTCCCTATTTTCAAATTGTGGGGGCTGGGGAGAGTTGCAAACTAACATCTTCCAGCCCTCAATTCGTTTATTATGGCCCACTATGGCTCAGGCAGGGCAGCTAGGGGGCGCCATAGTGCATAGAGCCCTGGACCTTGATTCAGAAAGACTCGTCTTCTTTAGTTCAAATCCAGCTCAGACACTTCCTAGCTGTGTGACTCTGGGCAAGTCATGTAACT
Organism: Vombatus ursinus; assembly: GCF_900497805.2. NCBI lineage: Eukaryota > Metazoa > Chordata > Mammalia > Diprotodontia > Vombatidae > Vombatus > Vombatus ursinus. The sequence goes on from NW_020954710.1 coordinate 1,470,143, forward strand.
CTGTTTGCCTCAGTTTCTTTATCTGTAAAATGATCTAGAGAAGGAAATGGCAAATCATTCCAGTATCTTGCCAAGAAAATCCCCCAAAGGGGTCATGGAGAGTCAGATACAATTGAAATGATTAAACAAATGACCACCATAAAATGTATCAGGCACTGTCCTAGGCACTGGGGATACAAAGTCAAACATACTGTGAAATAGACTCTCCCTATAGCTCTGCCTTTTGAAATCCTCCTCTTTCTTTAAGGCCTATCAGGTGCCAGCCCCCATGGGCAGCCTTCCCATAGCCCCCAGTGCTTGGCACATAGTTGATATTTAATAAAAGCGTGTTCATTGGCTGACTGGTCCTCCAGGTAAAAGTGTTCTCAGACTCCAAATCCTGGATCTGCCACTGACAAGCTGAATGACCTCAAGCCTCAGTTTCCTCAACTCTAACATTTGGGATTTGGACTAAAGACCTCTCTAAGGTCTCATCTGGTCCTGGATCTATGATCCGCTCATCCCTAGGTCACTGTGTTGGACCTGTCCCATACGCTTAGCCACAGTCGAATCAGAATTATTGTTTTTTTTGTGTGTGTGAATGTCCATTGCCCTACTAAGCTTCCCGAGGGTAGGAATGCTGTCTTCTTCTGTCTATGTAGCCACCATAAGCAAGCATGGTGCCCTGCAGAGCAAGTACTTTATAAATATTGACTAGAACTGAAGTGACCTGGCTTCAATTGGAAGAAAGAGTTAGCAGGCCACTTCCTGGGTCCCACAATTGATGTTGGAGAGGCTAAGTCACCAAGCAAATAGATAGCTCCTATGAGGCCATCCTCTCTCCTCCCAATGTCCCCCCCCCCCCCCCCCAAGTATGACCAATATGAAGATTTCTGCCAAAAACCATCAGAACTGCCAATCAAGGGGGAAGGTGTAGGGTGCTTTGGGCACAGTGGATAGAGTTCTGGGCCTGGAGTCAGGAAGACCTGAGTTCAAATCTGACCTCAGACATTTACTAGCTGTGTAACCCTGGACAAATCACTTAACCCTGTTTGCCTCAGTTTCCTCATTTGTAAAATGAGCTGGAGAAGGAAAAGGTAAATCATTCCAGTATCTTTGCCAAGAAAACCCCAAATGGGGTCATGAAGAGTCAGACACAATTAAAACAACTCAACAACAAGTTAAGACTCATTAGCTATAATCTCAGCTCTGCCAGTAAACTCACTCTGTGACCGTGGGAAAGTTACTTTCCCATTTATGACCTCAATTACCCTACTGTGAAATGCTGGGGTTGCCCTCCCGGGAATGTACCACTCCCTCTAAGAAGGCCAATGACAGAAAGGTTCCATGTATGCCAAAATACTGATGGTTGCATTTTTTGGGGGTAGCAGAAATATGGAAACACAATGGTTGCCCATGGAAATAAACAAGGATACTATACATGGGAATGTAATGGAATGGTGTTAATGCATTATAAGAAGTAAAGAAAATGAGGAATTCACTTGGGAAGACTTCTAGGAAGTGATGCAGAGGAAAGAAGAAGAACTGGGAGATCAGTATTCACAACAACATGGCGGCCACTCCCTTTCCTTCTTACCTGAACTACTGCTAACTCCTAACTGGTCTCCCCTCTTTCTCCAATCCGCACAGCTACCAAGTGATACCACTAAAGTGCAGATCTGACCAGCTCCTTCCCTGCTCTAAAAGATCCCATAGCTCCTTTCTGTCTCTAGAACAAAATACAAATTTGTGTTTAGCTTTTAAAGCCGTTCTGTGCACTCTATAGCACGACCAAACTGGCCTTTTTGCTGTTCCTTATAAATGAAATTTCACTTCTGGTTTCCATGCCTTTATAGAGATTGTGCCCCATGCCTGACATACCCTCCTTTCTGGAATACTTTCCACCAAAGCTCAGCTGAAGTTCTACCACCTATGTGAGACTGGATTCCTTCAACTACTAGTGCTCTCTGAAAGGTAAATATGTATTTTGTATTTACTTTACATGTGTATGTATTGTTTCCTTTAATAAAATGTAAGCTTCTTGAGGGTAGGAGCTGTTTTGATTTTTGTCTTTGTATTCTCAGCACCAGCACAGTGCTTAATGGATACATGTTGATTGATTGTAAACCACACTCAAAAGCATTTAGACCCAACACAATGACCAATCTAAGTTCCAGAGAATGGATGGTGGAACACACTGCCCTTCTTTCAGTAGCGGTGGGAGGCCATGGGTACAGAGTGCTGCATACACCATCAAACTATATTGCTTGGTTTTGTATAATCATTTTCCCCTCTTATAAGGCAGGGAGATGTCTTTAGCAAGTGACTGTAGTATAAAAAACAAAAAAAAATCAATAAAATATTTTTAAGTCAAAAAATATGGGGATGGATAAGATGGCCCCTAAGGTGCTTTCCTTTGTCCTCTCTCATTCTATACTAGCCCCTCTCCCTTGAATCATGGTGATTTGATACAAGTTACCCTGTGCCCTCCTCTTGAGGGTAGGAGGCCCACCATCCATTAGATTCCAGGCTCCTTGAGAGCAGGGCCTGGGTTGTATCTTTGTAATCCCAGTAGTAATTGTTTCTCTTTCAGCTAGCCACCCTGAGAGTCTTCATTTCCCAGTCTGACTTTTTTTTTTTTAAATTAAAGGGACCACTCTTTCACTCACTTCTACTTAATCACTGAATGGGTGTTGCCTCAGTCAAAGTGAGAACTCAGAAAGACCATAGCTTAAAAAGGCCAAGGTCTCCCACTGCATCAGGGGACATCTCCAGCCATCCTGATCTATATCTGGCCACTTGACCCTGATGGCTCTGGAGGAGAGAGGCTGGTGACTTTACACAGCCTTCCCTCCCTCAAATGCGATTCAGTTACAAATCATGGCATCATCTTCCTGATGTCATGGTCTTCTTAGAGAATGAAGGACAAACCAGATACACACAGTGGATGATTGAGTGCTTTGAACACAGTAGGTACCTAATAGACAGACTCCATGAGAAGCTTCAAAATTCTAAAAAGCCAAAGTAAGAAGAGAGTGAATTTCAGGCATGGGAGACAGCCAGCGCAAAAGCGTGGAGGTGGGAGATGGTGGGTTGCACATAAGGGAAATAGCTAGTACCATTTGGCTGGAACATAGACTGATCAAACTATAAACATGTATTAAGTGCCTCCTATGTGTCAGGCACTGTATTATGTGCTGGGGAGGCAAAAAAAAAAAAAAAAAAAAAAAAAAAAAAGAGGGCAAAAGACAGTCCCTGCCTTCAAGAAGCCTACAATCTAACGGTACAGAATAAAAGGATGAAGTTGAATCATATGCAATAAGTGTTGAAGGATAGGCTGAATCTAGACCATGGAAAGTGCCCAAGAGAAGAGTCTATATTTTATCCTAGAGACAATGGGGAGCCAGTGAAGCTTTCTGAGCAGGGGAGTGATCTGGTCAGACTCATGCTTTTGGCAGCTGTATAGAGGAGGGGTTGGAGCTCTGCTGAATGGAATACAACTTTCATTCCCTGGCTTGGGGAAATGGGTCGCCCCATTCCATAGAGGGCCTCTGCTTGGGCCGTACCCCAGGGGAAGTGGTGGGCAGTCCAAGGGGGCAGAGACTTGGGGGGCTCCAGTCGCTGCTGAGTCTCTGGCCAAAGGCATGGCCCACTGTGAGGCACTTGGCTGGGTTCTGCCAAACCTGCAGAGTTCCAGGAAAAAGGGGCCTGAGTTTTCCCACTTGGCAGCCGAGGAGGCCACAGGTGAGCTCAGCTCCTCGGTGCCTCTGTCAACACTGCTTTCGGCTGCGGCTCGCTCTCCCCTCCACCGCCACGGGCTCTCGAGCGGCTTTCTGTGCTTCCTTCCCGGCCAGCCTATTCTTTTCAGGCTTCTCCAAGTCTGTGGAGGCGCCTCTGCGGGTGCCCCTTTCTCCAGGTTTCCAGAGGTTCACGGATGGAGGAAGGGGCAACTTCTTTATTGGCACCAAGGAGTGGAGTGGAATGAATGGATGTTTCACATAATCCCACACCCAGTGAACCAATCCCCACCTCAGGCCTCTCTCGGCTCCACGCCAAAGTGATGTCCTCAGACACAATCTGTCTGATCTGGTCTCAATAAACTCCAATGGCTCCCCATTGCCTCTAGGATACAGTACAAGTGAATCCGCGGATGACCTGGCCCCATTCTGCCTTTCCAGCCTTATTATACTCTGCGTCCCTGCTATCCTTCACCCAACTTCACTTATACCCATCTCCAGTCCTACATTCCCCCCCCCGCCTCCTGGCCTCCCTGCCTTCCTTTTAAGACTCAGTTCCAACAACACCTTTTATAGGAGTCCTGGCCTCCTTCCTCCCATCCCATCCCCCCACTCACAGCCTTCCCTCTAAGGACCCCTCAGAACCCTCCCTACGTGTCTTATACACACCTGCTGTCTTCCCATTAGAATGTAAGTTCCCTGAGAGCAGGGAAGGTCTTGCTTTCTATTTATAGTCCCAGAGCTTAGCACACGGTGCCTGGTATTTCCTAAGTGCTCAATAAATGTGTGTGGGTTGACTGACAGATGGACTGACAGACTAATTAGTGAAATGCCCTCTAGGGCATTTCCATCCACTGATTGGGAGGCCTTTTTTCTAACTCCCAGAGAGCCTTAGGGCAGGTAGAGGGAGAAGATGTTCCTCCTGCGCCATCATTGCCAACACCCATGATGATTTTGTGAGCAAGGACACTGGAGGACCCCCCCCCCCATCTGACTCTGGATGATTCTTCCCCCTGTTTTCACATTATTCCCTTTCACACACTCTAGGTTCTAGGCTTAGTCCGTGTCCCCTGAATTGGACAGTCCAGCTGCCTCCAAGGTTTTGCATTGTCTATACCCCTGTGTCTGGAATCCACTCACTCCTCCTCTCTATCTCTTGGGACTCGGAGTTCTCTTCAGAGGTGCACTCTAGCTGCTATTACCAGCTCTCCGAGGCCTTCCCAAGGACAGCTCTCTTTATCTCAAAGTGCCTCATGTTTGTAGAGCTCTGTATATATCTGATCCCCACCTTCCCCAATAAAATGTAAACTCCATGAAGGCAGGGAATGTTTCATGCTTGTCACTGCATTCCCAGTACTTGGCTCAGTCTGTCTGCAACCCAGTGAAATGAAGAGAATACTAATTACTGCCATCCACTGTGCTAGATTATGGTTATACAAAGAAAACCCACAGTAGCCCCTGCCTGCAAGGGGCTTATATTCTACCATAAGCTTCATAAATGTTTGCTGAACTGAATCAAACAGAGAAAACGTATTCTCAGCAGATGCTGTATGTTTCACCCTACAAGGCCTTCTAGCCCAATCCTCTCTCCCATTCTACAAATGAGGGGACTGAGGGCCAGGATCTTTAAGTGCCTTCCCTGAGGCTAGAGGAAATGACCACTACAGGGTCACACAGCTAAAAAGTGTACCCGGAAATGTTGATAAGTACTGACAATACCTTCACTCCTCACTCACACACTGTGGAGTCACAAGACTGCAGTTATAGCTGGAAGGGGTCTTAGAGGTTAGCTAGTCTAATCCCCTCCCTCATTTTACAGATGAGGAAACTGAGACCCAGGTGAGCACTAAATATAAAATCAGGTCGCTAAGGCCAAAAGAGTGACTGAGTTATTTCAGGGGTTTGGGGAACATTTGAACTCTAGTGAGGGGCAACTAGGTAGATGCAGTGGATAGAGTACCAGCCTTAAAGTTGGGAGGGGCTGAGTTCAAATCTGAACTCAGATACTAGCTGTACGATCCTGGGCAAGTCACTTAACTCCAATTTCCTCCCCCCCAAAATTAACATAAAAACCAAAGATAGCAAGATGTACGAAATAAAAGTCATAGAACGAGTTAGTAGCAGAGCTGAAAAGTCTCCTCAGTCCAGATCCCAAGCTCTCCTGCATCTTATCTCTCCTGGCTTAGATTCCAGGACCTCCCACAGTCCACGCTCAGTAGACAGGGGCTGAATGATAACAAAGGGTGATGACTTCTGGGGATAAGTCTCCAAGAGGGAGGAGGGCTGTGGTCACCCAGCCAGCATAGGAAGTGTGTCCGCCGCCAGCCCCCCACTCGGGGCACCTTCATTGTTGAGTCAGCCCCAGTAGACCGCAGTGCTCCAAGACCTGTCTCTGGCTTAGTCAGAGAGCTGGCAAACAGCTTTCATGAGATACCTACTGTGGGCAGAAGGGGGTGGGGAGGCATGCAGAGGTCACTTTTGCCATAGAACAGCTCCCCTGGAAGGATGGAGGGAAGAAGTTATAAAATCATAAGCCCTACAAGGAGTTTAAAGTCAAATATGGGGGAACGGGCAGTGATGGCAAAAGGGAAGCTAGGTGGTGCCATAGCGCACCGCGCGCCAGACCTGAAGTCAGGAATCTTCCTGAGTTCAAATATGGCCTCAGACACTGCTTAGCTGTGTGACCCTGGCCAGGTCACTTCAACCTGTTTGCCTCAGTTTCCCATCTGTAATGGAGAAAGACATGGCAAATCACTTCGTTATCTTTGCCAAGAAAACCCCAAATGGGGTCACGAAGAGCTGGATACTACTGAGACAAACGAACAACAACAAAATGGGGGAACAGAAGAGGCAGCTTTTTAACAACTAAGGAGAGGCAATAGGACATAGTTCAGGGGTGGGGGACCTGTGGCCTCAAGGCATAGCTGATGAGAGCACAGTGCTTGGTATCAGGAAGAACTGGGTTCAGATCCTGCCTCTGACACTTACTAGCCGTGGGACCTGGGCAAATCGATAAACTTACCCCAGCCTCAGTTTCCTCACCTGTAAAGGGAGGGGTTTGGGATTCAATGACGCCTCTGATTCCTTCCAGTTCTAGATCTAAGATCCTACGATCCCACCTTCGATCCATATCGGCCGTGTGATACCGAGCAAACTCTTGGCACCCCGAGGAGCTCTTTCAGACCCCCAAGCTGCCGAGTGTTTGGCGATCAATCTGGATTGGCAGAGGGAGTTTTATAGGAAATAAAGGCGTGACTCAAAAACAACCAAGCAAACAGAACACAAACTCGGTGAGATTTGTGTTAACCTGGAGGCAGCCCCAGGCTGGGCGTCAGGAGATCTAGTCCTAGCCTTGCTCGCCTCCTGAAGACCTGGGTGACCTTGAACAAATACTTTCCTTTTCTAGGCCTCAGTGAAAAGACGGGATTGGGTTAGATGTCCTCTGAGGTCTTTTCCTGTTCTAAATCTATGATGCTACGATTTGTAAAAATGAAGGGGTTTCATCTAGATTTCAAAGGAAATCCTTTCCATCTCCAGCTCCAGGACCCAGGGAATCAAGATAATCCAGTCCATCTTCCTCATTTTTAATAGATGAGGAAACTGAGGTCCAGAGAGGGAAGAGGGTCTTAAAAGGTCGCTCAGGGAGTGAGCAAGCCCTGATAGGAAGGGAAGTCATCTAGGCTGCTGACCTCATAGACCAGTGATTTCAGCCTAGCCAGCTGTCCTAATGGCTTCCCTCCTATGGGGGCACCAGGGCAAAGCCCATTATCAGGTTATTCAGGGGATTGGGGTGGGGGGTGATGTTGGGGCCAGGTGTTAACATGCTGACAGCTCCTGTCTGAGGAGCCTTTCATGTCCACATTCCCGGGCAGCCCCCAACATGCCTGGTAAATAGAACGGGCCTGGAAGAGGAGGCCATTGTGGTGAGTCCTTTGGTAACAAATTCTCTCATTATACCATGTTATGACACGGCTAAGTCTCTGTTAAATAGCAGCAGGATTGCCCTGCAGGGAGAAACGCCGCCGTCCCGCACAGACATGCCTCCCTCCATCACCTTATCATGTCTCAACAATGCCGGGATCGTCTTCAAAGATCCCGTATCGAGGGCATCCATTCTACAGAGGTGCCCGGGTAACCTGGGGGTGGGTGGCAGCGGGCTTGCACAGCTGGGTGGCATGAGTCAGGTGGCATTCTTCTTCCTCGACTCTCATGACCCCCAGCTATGGCTACTGCTCCCCTGGGAATCTGCCACCGTGGCCTGGCCTCTCATCCACACCTTGGCCCACGTCTTCTCTCCCCCCACCTTCCCTTAGCTTCTCCTAGACTGTCTCCAAAGAACACAAGAGGTCTTGACTTATTTTTATCATCCTTTGTTCTGTTTCCTGACCTGGCCCACAGAAGAGCTGGGCATTTCTGGTCAGAATACTGTGTGATTTCACCAAGACAAGGAGGTTCCAGGCAAGGAAACTCCCTCCATTAATGCAGGTCACCACTCTCTCTGCAATTTAAAGTTTTGTATAGAGTTGCCTATATATATACATATCATTCATAGGGTTATCTAACTATATGTCAGGCAGTTAGGTGGTACAGTGGATAGAGCGCCAGGCCTGGAGTCAGGAAGACCCGAGTTCAAATCCACCCTCAGACACTTACTGGCTGTGTAACCCTAGGCAAGTCACTTCACCCTGTTTGCCTCAGTTTCCTCAACTGTAAAATGAGCTAGAGAAGGAAATGGTCAATCACTCTAGTGCCTTTGCCAAGAAAACTCCAAAACGGGTCACAAAGAGTTGGAAATAACTGAAAACAAATGAACAACATATATATAATGTGTAGATACATATGAATATATAAATGATGAATAAATGATATAGAAATGATAAAAATATATGTGTATGTATATATGAACATACATAGTTATATGTTTGCACTGTATATGTTTGTGTGTATGCTTATACATATGTGTGTGTGTGTATGTATGTGTGTACACACATATAATAGTTGTAATTGTTGTTCAGTCATTTTAGTTGTGGCTGACTCTTTATGACCCCATTTGGGGTTTTCTTGGCAAAGATATTGGAGAGTTTTGCCATTTCCTTCTCTGGCTCATTTGACAGATGAGGAAACTGAGGCACACAGGGTTAAGTTACTTGTCCAGGGTAACACAGCTAGTAAGAGTCTAAGGCTAGATTTGAATTCAGGAAGACTAGTCTTCCTGACCCCAGGCCTGGTGCTCTATGTACTATGGTGTCCCCTAGCAGCCTCATTATGTATATATGTGTATACATTATATATGTACATGTGTATACACACATGAAGACATACAAAGATGTGCGTACGTGCACATACGCACATACTTATATGTATATATGTGTATTATGTAGGCATACACGGTATACATGTATACATACATACATACATACACACACATACACCTATCTATATACATACACATATACAAATATAGTTTTATAGAGTTGCTTAGAAAAGAAATATCAAACACACAGTCTATGGGTTGCAGCACTAGCAAGTATAGCCCAGATTAGATTAAAATGTAATTAGGAAATATTTAATAAAATAAAAATACAATAGAACACAGATAATGCTAATACATGGTTTTCTAAGTCAACATGTGGCCAGCAGGTAGCCTTATGTATGGGTTTTGGAGTGGGGCCCATTTTTATTTGAGTTTGACACCAGTGACAGAGGGCACTGAGAGGTTAAGGGACTTGTCCAAGATCACACCACCAGGATGCAGCAGAGGCCAGATGCCAACCAGATTGTCTTGGCCCAAGGCCAGATCTCTACCCACCGTGCCATGGATGCCTCTACATAGCATGTGTAATGGAAAGAAAGTTGGAGGATGGAAAGTAGGAGAGAGAGAAAACAGATTTCTGTAAATTGAAAAAGCAAAATAATTTTTAAAAAAGTTGGACTGGGGTTAGGATATCTGTTTTCACTTACAAGCTATATGACCTTGAGAAACTTCCTTTCTCTGGATACTGATTTCTTCATTTGAAAAAGGGGTTTGTGGGAGCATAGAATTTAGACCTAAGTCTCCTCTAACATCTTTGTTTCATAGAAGAGGAAAGTAAGAGTTTGCCCAAGGCCATACAGAGAACATGTCTCAAAACTGGGATTTGAACTCAGGTCCTCCTTCTGACTCCAAATCCCTTTTGTATACCATGATATCTTTCACACGCTGCACTGCCTTCTGGAGGTCTATGTTCATATCGGCATAAGGGTCTTAAGCATCTGAGCAATGTCAGTGAAGGAAAATCTGCGGACCTTCATTGAAGACTTATCCCCAACCAACATACCCATTTCATAGATAAGAAAAAATGAATTTCACTGAAAGCAGAGCTCAGCATTGGCCCCTTCTGAACTGGACAATAGGAGTAAACCTTCTCCTATTTCTTTTTTGTTTCTGGTGTCCACATCCCAAGCAGATAATGGTGTCTGAGTGATCTATAAAGTTTTCCATGTACCCTAAAAATTTCAAAATATTTCCTTGTGGTTGCACCAGGCCATGTGTGAATGGAGCTTCTCCCGGAATGGTAAAACCTACAAGGATCCCTGAGCTAGTGTGTGATTCTGAGATTGGCTATCATCCCAGTTAACTGGCTGCCAAATGGAAAGGAATTTCTAAAAATCTAGACAGGGGACAGTCCTTGTCTGGTTTGAATTGGACCTGTTTAGCTTGGGAGTAAGAGAAGGAAGAGAAGAAGAGGGGGGAAGGAAAAGGAGAGGAGGGAATGAAAGAAGGGGAGGGGGGGCAGAAAGGGGGAAAAGGAGGGGAGAGAAGAGAAAGGAAGTAGAGAGGAGAGGAGAAGAAAAGACAAGGGGAGAGAAGAGGAGGGGAGAGAAAGGAAGGGAAAGGAAGGGAAAGGAAGGGAGAAGAGGAAGTAATGAGAGAAGGGGAAGAAAGGGAAAATAAAGGAGAGGAGAGGAGGGAAAGAAGGAAGAGGAGAGGAGGGAAAGAAGGAAGAAGAGAGAAGAGAAAGAAAGGAGACAAGAAGGAAAAGAAGAGGAGGAAAGGAGAAAAGAGGAGGGGAGGGGACAAGAGGAAAAAGAGGAGGGGAGAGAAGAGAAAGGAAGTGGAAAAGACAGAAAGGGAGAGAAGAGGAGAGGAAAGGAGAGAAGAGGAAGAGAAAGAAGAAGAGGGAAGGAAAAGAATAGGGAGAAGAGGAGAAAAAAAGAATGTGCGTATAGAAATTGACAGTATGGTGTCATGAAAAGAGCCTGGCAACTGGACACTTGACCTGGAGATAAGACATCTGGGTTCAAATCCTAACTCTGACACTTACTAATGTCACAGCAATATGAACTTGGGGCATACTGTTTCCCTATACTGAGCCTCAGTTTCCTCATCTGTAAAACAGGGATAAAAATAATTGCACTATTTCCTTCTGTGAGGCTCAAATAAAATGCAGTATGTATAAGGGCATGAAACCACAAAGCGCTACTGCATTAATCAGCTATTATTATAAATCAGAATCTGCGTTTGTGTGTGTTCATATTGACATAATAATAATAGTATTTACACAGCACTCTAAGGTTTGCAAAGTGCTTGTATATTCTATGATAGGTTGTCTCAGTAGAAACACTGTTTTCCTATATTTTCTTTTCCTTCACACCAATAGCTCCGAAACAAACACCTGTAACATGAGGCTCTGAACTGGCTAATCTCTAAAGTCCCTTCCACACTGACATTCTGCGATCCTGTGAATCTGGGTCCTTCTCCAAGGGAACAGCTAAACAAGTAGAATGATTAAAAAAACAAAACAAAAAACACAACCCAAGTCTTGGCCACTGTCCAAGGGAGCTGTCCTTGGTACGTGTAAGAGGTAGAAGGGCCCCATGTCAGGTAGATTGGGGGCACTGATCAATCACTCAACAAGCATTTATTGTTTACCACGTGCTAGGCACTGTGAATCCAAAGACAAAAGGGATACTGCCCCTGCCCTCAAGGAGCTTGCTTTCTATTGGTTTCTGGCTGAACAAGTTAGATTGGGCTTCTGATAGAATAAAGAGACAACAACATCAGAATGTTGATTATTGTCCCATGGTTCACTCAGTTCATGAGTTCACCTCACCTCTCCAGGTTCCAAGAAGTCTGACAAAGATTTCCTTAGCAAAGAGTCACACTTTTTCAGGTACAGAATGCAGCCACGACCTGGTAAAGAGTAAAGTTGTCTTATCATCTTGTAGTTCGTCTCAGTCCAATCTCTGTATATCTGGGGATGGATCCAACGGCTTTGGGATCTACAAAAGCATCTGGTAGATACTTAGGAATTCTGTCTGTTGGCCACTGGTCCACCACATGCTAAGCAAAGCCAAGCAAGACATCACGAGTAGTGAAAAGAGCACCGTATTTGGGGAGAGGGCCTGGGTTTGAACCACTTCCTACCTATGTGACCTTGGATAAGTCACTTTCCTTTCTGGGCCCTAGTTTTCTCCTCTGTAAAATAAGGGGGCTGAATTAGAGGATCTCTAACATATCTTCCAGTTCTAATTCCTATAACCCTAAATCTTCCAAAGCCAAGAAAGCATGAGGTTAAAGAGCCCTGGTTATTCCGTGAGTTTCTAAGTCAAATTCTTATGGTCACTTAATCCCATAAAATTTACAGCTCTCTGATTTGGTCTGCCCAGGCTCTCTGCATGCGGGAGAAAAATCAACTAAGAACCACCACGTCATCAGAGGTCCCAGCCATACTGTTTGGCTCCCTCTCCTCTACTTCTTCAGTCTGCTTCATCTCCATGCTAGGTTGTCTTGTGGGTACTCCCCTCCCCTGGCTTTCTACCACTTCTTTATGTGTTGTCTTCCTTCATTAGAGTGTAAGAAAAACCTGGGAAGACTTATATGAACCGATGCAAAGTGAAGCGAGCAGAACTAGGAGAACATTGCACACAGTAACAGCCACGATGATCAACTATGAATGATTAGCTATTCTCAGCAATACAATGATCCAAGAAAATCCCAAAGAACTCAAGATCAGTTTGGCAGCTATGTGGAAGAGAGAGTGGATGTTATAGAGACCTTGATTTTCAACTATGACTTGAGTCACCACCTTAAAATCTTATTCCCGCCCCCAGTACACTCCCACTCCCATCTGGGAAAATGGAAAAATACAAGAGACACAGTGGATCCCTCCCAAGTCCTACCACAAAGGGCCCAAAGGCCTCAAGAAGAATGGAGAATAGGGAGGCTGTTAGATCAAAGATGCTCCATTAGAATATAATCTCTTGGAGGGGCCAGGGTTATTTGGTTTTTGTCTCTGCATCCCCAGCATCTAGCATGGGTAGGGCCGGTTTATCGTAGGAACTCAGTGAGTACTGGTTGAAGTGAATCAGATCTCTTGCTCTAAATGGTCATGCAGCAACCAGGTTTCATGGTTTGCTGGGTGGGTGGTGGAGGGTGGGGCAGAGGGCCCATCACCCAAGAGAGATGCTATTCAGAAGCCACTTAGGAGCTGTGCTGCAGCTGTTTCTAGAGAGAGTGGTATGCCAGCTCCTCTTTGAACCCAGGCCCAAGGAAAATAAGGGCGAGCTCTCTCTGCAAAGCATGGAAATTCCAAATACCATGGCAGGCTGATTCAGGCATCCCCCAGCCAGATCTTCCTTCTGGCAATCCCCGCTCAGAAAGAGCAGTGTCCCGGGCTCTGTATCTGCCAGACTAATCCTCAAGAAACCACCAGGGAAGGCTACAATGAGTGGGTTTTCTGGATTCAGTCCCTTTATGAGGCTCCTAAAGGAAGGACATGGAAAAGGATGAGGAGGGATTAGGTTTTTGTTTAGAATTCTGTGATTTTAGGAATGAAAATCTGTCTTAACATTTAGTGGAAAAAGCCAAGAGAAGATAATTTCTGTTATTCTGTATCCTTCCCTATCCCTCCTCTCTCTTTCTAATGACATTTCCCTCTTCTCTTTCTTTCTCTACTTCCTCCTCTCTCTTTGGCTCTGCTACTCCCTCTCCCTTTTGTAAATCTCTCTCTGTCTGGCTGTCTCTCCTTCCTACCTCTCTCTTTTGTCTCTCTCTCCCCTCTTTCCCTCTGTCTCTCTCTCCCTTTTTCTTTTTTCTCTCTCTCCTTCCTGTCTCCATCCTATCTTTCTTTTTTGTCTCTCCCTTTTTCTTCTCTCTCTCTCCACTCCCCCTTCTCTTTTTCCCTCCCCCCTCTCCTTTTTATTCTCTCATTCCACCCCCCTCATCCTCTCCCTCTTCTCTCCATTTTGTTTATCTCTGCATATGTCCCTTTTGACTCTTCTGTGAGAGAGTGAGCAAGGGCTGTTTCATTCTCTTTATTTGTACCCCCAGCTCCTGGCACATTATGCAGTAGGCACACAATAAATGCTTGTTGGTTGACTAATTGATCTTTTCTTCTCCATGTCTCTTTCTCTGCTTCGCACTGCCTCTCTTATAATCTACCCCAGGCTTAATATGTTTTTTTCTGCTTTTCCATCACCCTATCACAATCTCTGGGTTTCTTATTCTCACTCTGTGTCTCACATAACTGCTGTTTCTCTCTCTAGTCTCTCCTTTTCTCTCAAATATTCCCTTTATCTCTCGTTTTATCTCCCTCATAATCAGTCTCTCTCATTCTCTCACAACCTCTCTCCCTCTTCTCCTATTCCTCCTGTTTGTTCTTTCTGTCTCTTTCCCTCTTTCTCTGTCTTGTTCCTACTCTGTCTCCTCCTCTTTCCTGCTCCCTCTAATGAGCTTTCCCTCTCTGTCCTTCCTTCCCTTCTCTTTGTCTGTCTCTCTCCCCTTCCTCATAATCTCTCTCTCCCTTCCTCCTCCTCCTTTTCTAGAACCGCTACATGGATGTGTTTCAACAGATTCCCAGCTGATAAAATCTGATTTATCTTCAACTGTTGACACAGAAACGTCTAGACTTGTCTGCTACAGGATCATTGTACCTCCAAGTTTTTATTCTAACTTGAAGGAAATGATTTGCCCAAACAATTACTTTTGTTCCCGCCTCCCCCCTCTCCCTCCCTGCCCACAGCGCTCTCTCCTCTGCCCCTTCCATCATCTTATCCGAGACACGTTCCCAGCTGCAACCAATGCAACTCAACATAGCCACCATCTTGGTAAGAGAGCTAGAGGCAGAAAGAGACCCAGAGAATAAGTGGGGAGGGGGGGAGAGGATGGTGGGGCCTAGGGCTGTTAATTTTCTTGTGCTCCCTAAGAGGCAGCTGCGATGCCCTGTCACAGTGCAGGTTGGGACAGGCAAGCAGTGGAGAGGTGATAATAACTTGTCTGTCATTTTCCTTGGACATGTAGCATCTTGCAAACCGCAAATACCGTTAACCAGCTTGGGTGAATCTGTTACAACAAATTCTGGAAGACATGTGGGCTGTATTGGGATAGGGTTTTGTTGTTGTTGTTGTTGTTTGGGGTTTTTAAAAATGATTTTTAAGGACCATTTTAGACTGCTTTCAAGGTGGATTGCATGCATGTGTATGTGTATAAGTGTGTGTGTGTACGTGCGTGCGTGTGTGTGTGTCTCTGTGTGTGTGTGTGTGTGTATACATGTGTTCAAAGTCCCTCTGGCAGCTCCATTTCTCTTTCAAGGTAAGGGAAGGTCTTAATCTGGGCCCTGTCCAAAAACCCCAAGAGGCCAAGAGATCTGAATGCTTCTCTTAATTCACTTTGTCTCCCCATCTCTCAAACACTGGTCAGCAACATTGGCAATGTGGCATCTAAGTGTGGACCTAGAAGCTGGGGAGGACCAGGGACAGGAGACAGGGCATAGGGGTTAATCACAGAAAGCAAAATCAATGCTAAGACAGGGAGGACCCCAGCCTTTGGGGAGATTATGCTCCAAACTATAAGTGCAAACCAAGAACCCTATGAGTCAAATGTGATGAATGAGAAGGGAAGAGATGAGACCCTGAGTAGTGAGGGACTTGATACACTAAAGAAACCATATACTCATGAAATCACAAAGTGTCAGAGCCAGAGGAGACATGGTAACACAGAACATCGTCAGAGCTGAAAGGGACCATAGAGCATAGAATGTCGGGGCTGAGAAGAGCATTAACACTGAGAATGTCTAAGCTGGAAAGGAACTTGGAAAACAGAATGTATCAGAGCAGGGAAGGCCTTAGAACGTAACAAATAAGAGATGGGAGGAATCTTAGACACCTTCTAATCCAGGGGTGAACCTGACTGTTTAAATTTGTTTTTGTTTTTGTTTTTTTTTCATTTTGTATTTAAGCTAAAAGGAATGAAAAAAATTAAAAATAAAACAAAAAAATTTGGATAACTATTTCAGTTTGGTTTTCTTTACAATCTTACGTATTTTATTTTATACATTTAAAATGTCATTCTGAGAAGGGATCCATAGGCCTCACCAGATTGTCGAAGGAGAGCATGAAACAAAAAAAGATAAAGAACTTCTGGTCAAATCCGACCTCCTCATTGAACAGATGAGGAAAGTGATCTTCCCAGGGTTACACAGGGAGTTCATTTCAGAGCCAAGGCTAGACTCCAGGTCTCCTATCTCTAATCCTCTCTCCACTACACCCATTTCAGCTCCATTCTCAGCTTTTACATTTATCTGGTGTGGATGTGAATGTAGTCAACACAGTTTAGGAAAAACCAGCCAAGAAGATTCTAGAATGAGTGATCCCTCTTTCTGCTGCTTCCCTTCTGTCCCCTGGCATCCAAGGCATCTCTACAATTCTGTCCCAGCCTGCCTTTCTAGCCTCTTTCCCACTACCCCCCCCCCCCCCTCCTGGACGACTCACAGTCCACAAACACACCTTCTATCTTCTTGCCTCCACACCCTTGTTCATGGCGGCCTCCTGTCTGGAATGTCCTCCACCTCTTCATTCTTCAAGGTTCAGTACAAACGCCACCTCTCGTATGAATACTTCACAGTGAAGTGGCAAGGAGAAAACTCTTTATCTGCTATCAGAGAGCCTGGGTTAACCTCCCAGCTCTGAAAGTTATTGACTGACTGACCTCAGATAGGTTTATGAAGCTCTTAGCACAATGCCAGGCACATAGAAAACACTCTGAAAATGCTATTTATTATTCTCATCATTATTTCACCTCTATGAATCTCAGTTTCCTAATCTGTAAAATGGGGCAATACGATGGGTACCTGCAGTGACCCTTCCCCAGGATTGCCCTGAGAAGCCAAGTGAGATACCATAAAGCACATAAGGATACATAAAGATACACATAAGATACATAAAGCACATAAGGAGAGGTACATGGAACATCCTACCCAAAATCTTGGGTCAAAAGGCATCAAATCTAACTCATGCCTGAATAGGAATCCCCTCTTCCACATCCCTGGTGAACGGCCATCCAGCTTTTGCTTGAGGACCCCCCCAGGGAGAGAAGCCCACCTCCGACCCCACAGAGCAGTCCATTTAATGTTGGACAGCTCTCATTGTTTGCTTATATTGTGTTCCACCCCGACCTGTCCTCCTTCTGCCTCCAGGCCCAAGCTGAACAAGGCTTATCTCTCGTCCAAATGACAGCCCCTCAAATACTTGAAGACAACTCTCATGTTCACCCCTCTCCCCCACTCCATCCT
>NW_020954710.1:1487508-1528259 GCF_900497805.2 Vombatus ursinus
CTCTCTCTCTCTCTCTCTCTCTCTCTCTCTCTCTCTCGGCAATCAGGATTAAGTGACTTGCCCAGGGTCACATAGCTAGTAAGCGGCCTCTCTTCTTCAAGATAAACTTCACTCACTCCCTCAACTGGTCCTTCTCCAATTCCTCCTCTATCCCAGCAGCCCTCCTTTGGCTGCTTTCTAGCTCATCAGTACCCTTCCAAAAATGCTGGATAAATTGAGACAGCATTCTTTTTTTTTCTTTTGACAGCATTCTTTTCTTTTTTAGGCAACTGGGGTTAAGTGACTTGCCCAGGGTCACACATCTAGTAAGTGTCAAGTGTTTTGTCTGAGACCGGATTTGAACTCAGGTCCTCTTGACTTCAGGGCCAGTGCTCTATTCACTGCGCCAGCTAGCTGCCTTTGACAGCGTTCTTTTCAAGAAAGATTTCTGGCTCTGCCTTTGCAAGATGCAGGGTTAAGTCAGTTACCTTTTTCACTTGTGTATTGGAGGGAAAAAGTTTGATATCCAAATACCTGAAATGAACCCAATATCCTAGATGTGATCTGACCATGGTGAGGGACAGGGGATTGTCACTATAGGAATAAGCTATTCTTTGTCTCTCCAGTGCTCAGAATGTTGACAGGCACACAGTGAGAGTTTAATAAATAAGACCAGCTCATTAATATTAAAATTGAAGGGCATAGAAATAGTACTGTGGGGATATGGAGGAGGACAGGAAGAGGGCTAATACTGGCACAGAGTAACCTTTCTTTATACATTAAGGTCTGTAAAGCACTTTGCATCCAGGTGGCTCATTCGTTCCTCACAGCAACTGTGTGGAGGTAGGTACCCCATTTTACAGATGAGGAAACCGAGGCAGACAAAGACCAAATGCCTCGCCCAGAATGACACAGCTAGGAAGTATCTGAAGTGAGATTCCAATCCAAGTCTTACTGACTTCAAAGTCAATGCTCTATACAAAAATATTGTGGATTGATTAATTATTAACAGATTGATTAATGTATTCCTCCTTCTAGCAGGTTTTCCTGCTTGCCCAAGAGTATTTTCTCAGGATGATGGAGCTGAGGAAGATGTCTGGGTGGATAAAATGCCAACCCAATGGGGGGCAAGGTGAATATGCTAGGAAGGTGAAGGGAAGCTGGTCCTAGGCCTGGCTGGGATAGGCATCAAGTATGCCAACCAGGCATGATTCATTGATTTGCCACTCCCTGAAATGCACAACAAACCCAAAGCATTCCAAACCTATGACAAAGAGAACCATACTTATACAAACCATTGTTTATATATACAAAATGTGAACTGTATTTCTTGTAAGTATAGTTCTCATATACATACATATACATATGTGGCTCTCATATACGTATGTACACATTTATTTACATATACATTATTTTTCTAAATAATATTTTATTCCCCACCCCCGTTACATGTAATGACAATTTTGAACATTCATTTAAAAAAATTTTGAGTTCCAAATTTTCTCTCTTTCTTCCTTACCTTCTCTCCTCCCGGAGAGAGCAAGCAATTTGATATAGACTATACAAGTTCAATCATGCAAAATATATTGCCATGTTAGTCATCACATATACATCATATATTTATATCTATATGTCTTTAAGTTTTTCAAAGTGTCTCATATAAACCTCATAACAGCCCTGAGTGCAAGGTGCTATTATCATCAGGCGTTACCATCCCTAGTTTACGAGTGAGGAAACTGAGGCTGAGTGAAGTAATTCATCAGTGGTCGCACAGGAAATAGCCCTTCTAAGGGTCCTTAGAGATAGTAAAAACAACCACAAACCCTGAGTAATAATAGCTAACATATACATATATATAGATATATGTAGCACACACAAGGTGTCCCCCATCTTAAGCTTTAATGACTTAAAACCACACTAAGACTTTTGGGACACCCTCTAATTTAGCTCCCTTTATCATTTGAGAGATCATCACCTCCAAATTGCCCCCTTTCATCTAGTAGGTGATGAAACTGAAGCAAAAGGAAAGGAACTCTAAGTAGCCTAGTAGAAAAAGGACATTGACTAGTGATTTCACTGGTCTTGGGGAGATTCTATGTACTAACGCTGGTCAGTGCCTGCTCCTCAACTTTCGGGCTTAGAGGGTTTCCTGAGACACTGAGGAGTTAAGCAACTCGCCAGAGTCACTTGTCCAGGATAAGTCAGAGGTGAGACTTGAACTCAGGTCTTTCTGGTTTCAAGGTGGGCTCTCTAGCCATGACATATACCTATCATTAAATTAAAACACCTCTCCTAGCAGGCTTTGTCACTGATGTTTATTGAACCAAGTCAAGCTGGTGAGCTCTATACCTATGGTCTATGTTACCTATGGTCTACGACTAAGGCATGGGAATCACTGAATTTTAAGATGGGAAGAAACCTTCTGGATTATCTAGCACCACCTCCTTATCTTTAATAGAAGAAGATCTGAAGGTCTGGGGGCTGAAATGACCATCTACTTACGGTTGGTATGAGGAAGATCCCAGCCCATCTTGGAATCCTTTCTCACTATACCACTGCCTCAACCCTCAGCACCCCCTTTCCCAGCTTCTCTCCTCAGTCCTGAGCAGCTAGCCCCTCTTCTGCCTCTATCCCCCAGACAGGGGCCAGGCTGAAACTGTCCTAATAACAGCTACCAGTTTTGGAGAACTTTCAGGTTCACCAAGCTTTCCATCCATCTTACTGACTTCAAAGTCAATGCTCTACACATCTTATCACACTGCTCTCATGGGAAATACACAATCAATTTTGGATTGATTACTGAATAACAAACTGATTAAATGATTCCTCCTTCCAGCAGCCTTTCCCACTTGCCCAGGAGAATTTTCTCAGGGTGATGGAGCTGAGGATGGTGTTTGGGCGGGTAAAATGCCAACGCAATGAGGGGCAAGGTGGGATATGCTAAGAAGATGAAGGGAAGCTGGTCCTAGCCCTGGCTGGGAGAGACATAAAGTATGCCAACCAGGCACGATTCATCAATCTGCCACTTCCCGATTTTACAGATGAGTAAACTAAGGCTTTGGGACATTAAATGACTTGTCTAAGGCCACAGAGCTGTTGTGTCAGAGGCAGGATTTGAACATGGGGCGTCCTAACTCCAAGTTCAGCATTCTGTCCACTAAGTCACGCTGCCTCAGCTTGGCTTAGCATCCATTGACCACACATTCTGCACAGCAGGAAGCACTTTAAGACCTGCCTGAATCTCACCTCTGACACTCACCAGCTCCGTTCCCCTGGGCAAGTCACTGACCTCTCTGACCTTTACTTTCTCTATTTGTAAAATGAGGTTAATAATAATAGTGATTTGTGTAAAGCCTTTGGCAAACCTTAGAGTGCGGTACAAATGTTAACCATCATTACTGCAATTCTCACCATCATCACCATTATTTGAATTATGACTCAGACACTTACTATCCAGATGACCTCGAACAAGTCAATTAACCATGCTAAGCCTCAGTTTGTTCATATTTAAAATGGGGATAATAACAGCATTTACCACACAGGACCAAATGAAATAATGCATGCTGAGCTCTTTACAAACTGTAAAGTCTGTCTGACTCTTGTTATTACCCCTAAATAAGTCCCGCAGCGATGGCCCAGGAAGTCTGCATCAGAGATAAAAATCTTAAAATAAAGACTAAGAATCTCAGAATTTCTAGATTTTTGAAGTGAGAAGAAACTTTAGGGATCTAGTCCAACCCCATCACTTTGTGTGGTTGTAGTCATGTCCAACACTTCCTGACCCCATTTGGGGTTTTCTTGGCAAAGATAGTGGAGTGGTTTGTCATTTCCTTCTCCAGCTCATTTTACAGATGTGGAAACTGAGGCAAACAGGGTTAAGTGACTTGCCCAGGGTCACACAGCTAGTGTGACACACTGTCTGAGGCAGGATTTGAGAATCTCATTCGATAGTCACAACAGCCCTGTGCTATTATCATCCCCATTTTACAGATGGGGAAACTGAGGCTGGGAAAGGTTAAGCGACTTGCTCAGGGTCACTTAGCTACTAAGTGTCTGAGGTAGGATTTGAACTCTGGTCTTCCTGACTCCAAGTCTCTCTGGCTATCCACCTCACCACACAGCTGTCAATTAAGATGAGGAAAACTGAGAGTCAGAGAGGGGAAGTAATTTGCTTAGGGTCACACAGCCAGTAAGAATGGAGCCAGTGGTCAGCCCAGGTCTCTCTTAACTCCAGCTACAAGGCTCTAGTACTAACAGCAGCTCCTGCTTCCACTGTACTTTATGGCCTGTTGGATCCCCCCCCCCCCCTGCTTCCCCAGAGACCCTCTCCTGTGAGGGAGTCATTACTAATTATTAATTACAAGCACCGTGAATGTCATTTGCCAAGCAGAGCACCAGAAAAGAGAAGAGGCTGCCCACAGCAATACAGCTCTGGGCAGAGCCAGGATTCAAGCCTCAGTTCAAACCCCATCCTGGATACTGCTGGGCCTTCATGACCTGGACTCACTGTCCTTTCTGGGCCTCCACTTCCTCATCTGTAAAATGAGCTGGAGAAGGAAATGGCAAACCACTCCTGTGTCTTTGCCAGGAAAACCCCCAATGGGGTCAGAAAGAGTCAGATATGACTGAAAAACAACTCAATAGCAAGGAACCTTCCAACCCCAGATCCTGAGGCCCCAAGTGAAGTTCAGGCTTTCCTACTTAAATTCCAGTGTCCTTTCCACTACACCTCAGGCAGAGGCATCCCTAAGGGTTCCCTCAAGGCTGGATGACTGGACAGCACCTGGTAGAAAGATGCTTTCCCTCTATACGCCATCTGGACCAGTCCAGCAGCTGGAAAACCCCTCACACCTAAGTCCACATTTGACATTGGTGGGGAGGAGCCCTTTCCCAAGGCCACAAAGCTCTAGCTTCTCAGAATGGAACCTGGGCTTGGTGGTCTTTTCTCTGGAAGTCCAGGATCCCCCCACCCCACCCCTGCACTCCCCTGGTGAGAAGCAAGGGAGGGGATACAGAGCTGGCAGCTTGCACTGAGACGAAGTACCTCGGACCTCCATCTGTACCACCCTCCTTCTCTCCAGTCAAACCTGCCTCCCCGAGAGCATCAGCATCTCCTGAAGAGTGTTTGCTGCTGCCTTTGAGGTCTCTGGTCCCGCTTTCATTTGACTCAGACTTCTAATTGACCACAAGGAGAACCTTCTCTGTAACCGCTGACATCCTGAATGGCCACACCACCCCACTATACACTTCCTCCCCCCTCCTCTCCCCCAAGGAGATTAAAACATTATAATTAGGAAATATTTCACTAAATAAATAAAAGTACAATTAAATACAGATGATATTATATTTAAAAAACTAAGACAATGTGTGGTGCTCCTGTTTCTTTCTTTTTCCTCTATATACTTTTTTTTTCCCTTTTGGTGAGGTGATCAGGGTTAAGTGACTTGCCCAGGGTCACACAGCTAGTAAGTGTTAAGTGTCTGAGGCTGGATTTGAACTCAGGTCCTTCTGACTCCAAGGCCAGAGCTCTTATCTAGCTGCACCTTCTATACACTTTTGATATCTGTCCTTATAGCTTTCTCCTCTCCTTTCCATTTTCTATCAGGCATAAGGAGCCTCCTGGCTTTGATGTTTCTACAACATAGGTCTTTCCCTCTGCTTGAGGCGTTTCTGTGGCTCCCTATTGCTTCTAAGATAAAGTAAAATTTCTCAATTTGACTTCAAAGTCTTTCACAATCTGGCTCCAATCTCTCCTTGCAGGCTGAATTCCCATGACCCACCCTCTACCACCCTACATAACTTCTTCCTCTATACAATGAAGGTACCTGCCCCTTCCAGCTCCAAATCTACTATCCTATGAGAGACATGTGAAATATACTTCTAAAAAAATCTGCTCTGAAGGTACTGTGTTCTAATCCTGAGGAAGCTGTCACATACGCTTCATTAAATTATTTTTTAAATCTGTGAGTGAACAGAGGAAACCTACATATTTTTTAAAATGTCTTCAAGATTCAAGTCAAAGTGCAAACCTTCAGGTAGGAGCAGCTAAGTTAAAGCATTGGGTCTAGAGTCAGGAAGACCTGAGTTCAAATCTGGCTTCACACACTTACTAGCTGTGTGACCCTAGGCAAGTCACTTCACTCTGTTTGCCTCAGTTTCTTCATCTGTAAAATGAGCTGGAGAAGGAAATGGCAAACCGCTCCAGCATCTTTGCCAAGAAAATCCCAAATGGGGCCGTGAAGAGTCAGACAAAACTGAAACAATTGAACAACAACAATAATTTTACCTCTCTTGGCCTCATTTTCCTCACCTGCAAAATCATGGGGATTAGACTAGATCGGGGGTTCTTAATTTTTCCCTTAGGCTCTTAACCTAGAAGCAACTAGGTGGCGCAGTAGATAGAGCACAGAGCCTACAGTGAGGAAGACCTGAATTCAAATCCAGCCCAACTCTTGCTAGTTGTGTGACCTTGGGCAGGTCAAACTCCCTTTCAGTCCTGACATTCTCTTCTCTCTAGCATCTCTTGATTGGGACAACCTGGGCTCTAAAAGAGAAAGACTGTTCTGACTACTTGCTGAACCCCTACCCTGGTTTGCCCACAACGGGATGATTGTGTTCAGCTCTGGGAGGCCACAGTCTAGGAAGGACGCAGGTAAGCTGAAGACTTTGCTGAAGACAGCCACAGTGGTGGGCATCCTTGGGGTTGCACCCTCAGCTACAACGGCAGGTGCACTTGAGGTCATGCCCTCAGCCACAATGGTAGGTTGAGGTCATGCCATCAGCCACAATGGAAGGTGTCCATGAGGTCACACCATGTGAGGTTTGGCTGAAATATATGAGACTGTACGGCCTGGACAAGAGAAGATTCCAGGGGTGCATGAGAATGATCTTTTAAGTATTTAAAAATGATATTTTAAGTATTAAGTATTTACATCTTTTAAGTATTAAGTCACATGAGTCAGAAAAACAGACATATTCTCCTTGGACCCAGAGGGCAGAGCTGGGAACAATGGAATTTATAGAGAGGAAAAGACAGATATGATGTCAGATAAAACATAACAATTAGAAATGTCCCAAAGAGGAAAGGGCTCCCCCAGGAGCCAGGGGATTCCCTCTCCTTGAAGGTCTCCCACCTGAGAGAGGAGAGCCCCATGTGTTGCAGGGGAGATTTTTGTCCTGGCTGGCTTCTGAGGGCCCTTCCAGCTCGAGGATTCAGTGATTCTGGAACACCCAGAGACAGGGAGATGACCTCAGAATAGGTATATCCCAGCCCAATAAAGATGACATGTCAGGATTCAATCACCCAAGTTCTCTTCCAATGGTAGGACTCTGGGGCCTGGGTTTTTACAGATTCTTGGTACAGACTCAGTCTGGGAGCTCAAGGCTTCAGGTATGAGTTCATGGACTGAGGAAACCTCAGAGTTATTTCATCAGAGACCTCCCATGCAGCAAAGAACACAAAGGAAAACCCCAAGTCTGGAGATAGTTTCTGCCCAAAGCTCCCTCCTCAGCCTATGGGCGTCAGGACACTCTGAGAATCCAAAAACTGCCATGAGCACCCAGAGTCTTGGAGGCCTGATCTCTGCCCTGACACTAAAGCCTAGGCTAGGGTTTGGGGCAAATAAGTGCACTTTCCTGCCTCTGTTTTTCCCATCTCTTAAATGGAGATAATGACATTTAGCAGTAGGCCTAGGAGGGCTAAGTAAGCCATGTCTGTGTGTAGTTATGGGGGCACTTTGAAGAAGGGAAAAGTAAAAGCTTCCATGGCTAAGTATTACTCTGATATTTGGGTCAGCACTGAATTTGAACCAATTCAATTCAAAAAACATTTATTAAGCACCTACTATGTGCCAGGCTCTATTCTAAGTGCCAGCCCAGGAACCCTCCCCAGGTTTCAGAGTCTCATCAGTCCTAACAATGGCAAATGTAACCCCAAGGGCTCTCCTTCTCTCTCCAAGGCGGGATCCTCTCCAAGGATAAACTCTCTACAGTTTATCCTAATTATAGAGGATTCTTCAGGAACCTTCATGCATCAAGAAAAGCCCACAGGCTCAGGAGCTTTGGAGGGAGGCGTGGAGAAGAAAGGAACGGACAGAAGCTAGCATTTCCCCCCTTCTTTTGGAGAAGTTTTAGGGACCCCCCTAAATGGCTAAGGGAAGGGTCCGACCATGGAGCCAAGGATAACA
Organism: Vombatus ursinus; assembly: GCF_900497805.2. Lineage (NCBI taxonomy): Eukaryota > Metazoa > Chordata > Mammalia > Diprotodontia > Vombatidae > Vombatus > Vombatus ursinus. The sequence goes on from NW_020954710.1 coordinate 1,495,674, forward strand.
GAGCTAGAGGAGAGCTTTGAGCTCACAGGATACAAGATGAGCCAGGGAAGGGGCCACAAAAGTCACTAATCCCATCGAGCTTTTCAGTTCTAACAGTATCCCTGAAATTAAAAGATTTGGATAAAAGTACCAGCTCCTACTCTAGGAGTAATTAAGATGACATGGGGACAGTGTCCACCCATCCTGGACATGAGACCTTGGGTAAGTTTCTCAACATCCCAGACAAATCTCTAAGACCGTGTTTGAGAATGCTGCCAATGTGCATTGGGGGGGAGGGGGTTTTCAAAAGGAATTCCTCATGCCAATAACATCACAGTTCTGAGAGGGAAAATGTAAATAATATAACAAATAACAACAGTCATCTAATTTGTCTCAGCCTCAGTTTCCTAAATGATAAAAATAGAATTCAAGCCCTGCTCCTGACCCATACTAGCTGAGTGACCCTGGGCAAGTAACATTAGTGTCTAAGGCATCTCTCTAAGATCATAAATCAGTTTCCAATCCAATCAGTGGAGGAGAGACTTCCCATACTGGGAGTTTCCCATTCCTTTAAAATCGCTGTGCTGAACCAAGATATGAATATATAAACTCATATAAACACACACTACCTACATCAGAAGGTTGTTGTAAGGTAAGCTGTGTATAAGCCCTTGAAGGACTATTAAAATATGGGTTAACATGATTATTTTGATTGGTCCATCTTCTTCCAATGCCTCATCACACAACTGAGATGACCCCAGGTTTTCAAAAAGGTTATTGTAGCAGAAATCAACAGGAAGGAGTCCTGGATTTGTGGTCAGAGGAACTGGATACAAGTGTTGGTACTACCTACGTGTCCCTGGGCAAACTGATCAACCTCTCTGGGACTCAGTTTCCTCATCTGTAAAATAAGCCCGTTAATAAAAAATAACAACCAATGTTTACATAAGCACTTTAACATCTGCAGAGCACCCATAAATTCTCTCATTTGAGCTTCTCTAGCATAATTATCCTCATTTTACAGATGAGGAAACTGAGGCTCAGAGAGATTAAGTCACACAGCAAGGCAGGATATGAACCCAAGTAATCCTGACTCCAGATTCAGAATACTTCTCACTCTACCACATTGCTGTCCAATGATCTCTAAATTTCCTTCAAGGTCTAAATCCCATATTCTACGTAAGTCAATTTCTAAGGCAAGGGTTCTTCACACCTTTTTTTCATGTCCTGGACCCTTTGGCAGTTTAGGGAAGCCCACAGACCCCTTCTCAGAATAATGTTTTTAAATATATAAAATAAAGTACATAGGATGACAAATATATTGAAATACAGTTATCGAGTATACAAAAAAACAACAACTAAATCATAGACCCCATGTTAAGAATCCCCAAACTAAGCAATGCATGGATAAACTGAGTCTGAGTCAGTGGAGGGAAGACCCATGGCATTACACAGCATTTTGGAGTGGACTGACTGCCAAGCACGAATCCCAGGACCTCATCAGGCTTCCAGAGAGTGGAACAACCTTCCCTGAGCAGATGTCCCAGGAGGCCAGCCATGAAACATCATGCAAAAAACTTAAGACAATGCTGTCCTGCAGGTTCCCCCCAGGGCATCGATCCCATAGTCCTGTGGATACACAGCCCTGGGTCTGTCTGGGAGGGCACATGGTCAGCCTGGGAAGCAGAGTTCCTGGGCTGGATTCCTTTGCAGGGAGCACCTTCCCTGGCCTGATGCCCTGGTTGGGCCCTCCCCTAGGGTACTTCCAAGTCCACATGTTACCCAGTGGGCAAAACAATCATTCCAAATTTCCCCTTAAGTGTTCTTATTTCCTCTTAATAATCCCCGTTTCATCTTCACAATAACCATCGTCAGGACTCTTCCCTCAACTCTAAATGCACATAATTGTTTCTGCTGCCAGTAAAAAGTATTCATTCCACTTGGGCATTCCATAAACTTTTGGAATAACGCAACTGATACCAGAGTCATGTTGGAACATCTCAGCTATTATGCTCCTGTTCGAATACCTCCATGGCTGTTGGAAGACTCTTTCCCAAATTCATTAGCCCTGACTCAGTTCCACTGGATTCTGGATTCATCGGCAGAAGGCACCAGGATTCCAGGGCTGGCATTCCAAGGCTTTCCACTTGCATTGTTCTTACCAGATGGGGCTCTTTTGAAGAAGGCGCTCTATGGAAATTTGCCTCTTATCTTACCCTGGCACTGTCCTTTGCCCAGAATGCCCCCTCTCTTCACCTCCATCTCCAAGAATCCCTACTTGCCTTTGAAGTTCAGTTCAAATGCCACCTTAAGAGGTCCTGACCATGAAATTCTTTTTGACCACCTCCCTCCAACAGCTAAGGCCTCCTCCCACTCCAGAAAATTATTTTGTATTTAAGATTTTATTTTCTATCTATTCATAGTGGTACAAATTATCTCCCCTGATAGAATGTCAACCAATAAGCACTTATTAAGTACCTGCTGCGTGCTAGACACTGTGCTAACAAAAACACAGTCACTGCCCTCCAGGAGCTCATTGAGGGTAAAGGATGTTTCGTATCCCCTGTACTAAGCACAATGCCTGGCACAAGGATCTTAGATTTAGAGTTGAAAGGGACCTTGTATGCCATCCAGTCCAACGCACTCATTTTACAGATGAGGAAACTGAGGCACTTGCTCAAATGAGATCTGAACCTAGGTCTTCCTTATACCAAGCCCAGTGCCCTATTCATCTTGCCTCTTAATATTCCAAGTATCCTAAGTGGGATTTGAACACGTACCTCTAGATGAAGACCAGAACTGGAGTCCGGTCTAGTAGTCACTTAATAAATGTTTGTTGACTGACTGAGTATTGGTCCTGGCCTCCTTAGTCGGAGGAGTTCTCTCTGGGATACGTCCATATATACAAAAATATTTATAGTAACACTTTTTGTTGTAACAAAGAGGTAGAAGCAAAGGGAGTTCCCACTGATTGGGGAAATGGCTAAACCAACATGTTGCACGATGGTGATGGAATATTATTGCGCCATAAGGAGTGATGAATATAAAGAATTCAAGGAAACTTGGTAAGACTTGTTTGATCTAAAGGAGAGTGATCCAGGAGCACAATTTACAGGGTTACCACAATAAAGCAAAGGAAAACAACACTTTAAGGCATCAGAATTCAGATCCGTGCAATGAGCAGTTTTGACTTCAGAAGATCCACAGTGCAATCTGCCTAATGTATACAGCTGGAGAAGAGGAGGATTCTGGGTTCTGAGTGAGGCACACAAGACCACTGGGTTGATTTATTTTGCTTGGGTCTACTTCTTTATTGTGAGGTCCTTTTCTAGTTGGGCCTGTGGTAGAGATGGGGGTGAGACTGAATCATTGGGACATCACAGTGATTTTTTTTTTTTAGCATCAATAAAACTTGCTTTTTAAGGAAATCTCTCTGGACGTCCCTGAACTTTCAATAGGCTGTGTAACCATTCCATATACTAGAAAGGGTGACCCTTCAGTCTGCCCTGAAGAGTTTGGGACCTCAGTCATGGGATGGATGGTCTTTCCCATTCACAGACACACGATGACATTCTCAGCCAGCTGGATCGGATGAACTCTAAGGGTCCCTCCTGCTCTAAAGCTGATGATACTGCACTCACCGATCACTGAGTAACTTAATTCACACTTGTTTCTTTAACCCTAGATGACAGTCTTGCAATCTCCATATGGTTTTTAATTCTTTCTAATCCCTTGAGGAAAAGGCACTCACTGGGCTTTATCAGATCATTCTTTTGACTTAATAAATACTTTGGGTACTTGTGATCTCACAGGTATGGGTCGTTCCTCCAGCGATGCAGATTGCAACTTCTCCAACCCACTCCCCCGATCCATCTCTCCCCTCCAACCTTTCCCTGAATCAATATTTCTATATCCTCACTTTCCTTTTTATCCATACCTCTCTCAAACTTTCCCACCCCTCAATCAATAGCTCCCCAATCAATGTCTTTTCTTCTCTTTGTATCAATTTCTCTCTCCATCTCTTTCATGTAAAGTCAAAGAACATTTATTAAGTGCTTATTGTATGCCAGGCTCCATATGGCTGGGGGTTATAAAGTAAGATGAAAACAGTTATATTCACAAACCCCTGGTTCTTAAAAGAAAAAGTCATCACCTAGTGAGCAGCCCTCCAGTTATCTGATCCTTTCAGCGCTTTGTCAGGCTGGTCCAAGGGGAGAGAACCCAACCCATCAACTCATGGTATACTGGAACTCTAGAGGTAGAAGTCCTGGATTCAAATCTAGTCATTTACTATCACAGTGAAAGTGGGCAAATCTCTTCATTCCTCTGTGACTCAGTTTCCTCATTTATAAAATGAGAGGGTTATCCTAGATGATCTCCAAGGTCCCTCTCAGCTTTAAAAATCTACCATCCTGGGGGCCTGTGATTTGGTGCAGATTCAAAGCCTTCTTAACTTGGTAGAGACAAGAGCCATTGTCCCATATTAACGAGGCATTGGCAGGGGATTTTTTAAAAAATCTTTTTAATGACCAAAAGGAGACATCTTGGCATCCAGTTCAGTCTTCTTTCCCCAGTGTGCCAAAGGACTGTCCACTTCATAGAACCATACCTTGGTAGGCCTGGAAGACCCTTGGAGATGCCTGATCCAGCCAGCTCATTGTACAGAGGCAGTTTGCTCTTCTGAAAAGGGCATGGATGGCATGATGATAATTAATAATAATAATTACAATAATGACTAGCATTTGTATTTGTTATTGTTCAATTGTTTCAGTTTTGTCTGACTCTTTGTGACCCCATTTGGGGTTTGCTTAACAAAGATATTGGATAGCTGTGTGACCCTGGGCAAGTCACTTAACCCTAATTGCCAAAAAAAAACAAACCAAAAAAAACCCCAAAGATATTGGAGCGGTTTTCCATTTCCTTCTCTAGCTTATTTTTTTTACAGATAAGGAAACTGAGGCAAACAGGGTTAAGTGATTTGCTAGGATCACATAGGTAGTAAGCGTCTGAGACAGGATTTGAACTCAGATCTTCCTGACTCTAGGCCCAAGGCTCACTGACTGTACCATCTAGCTGCTCCATTTATTTAAAAAGATAAATTTACATGGCATTTATATAGATGGCGCTTTAAAATTGTCAGAGCGCTTTTGTATAGATTCTCTTGCTTGAGACAGGAAATACTGGCATTATCATCCACATTACACAGACAAGAAAATTGAGGCTCAGAGAAATTAAGTGATTTTCCCGCAGTTTCCTAGCAAGTTAGCATCAGAGGCAAGATCCACCCCTGGTCCTCCTGACTCCATGGGCAGTGCTCTGTCTGTGGCACCATGTTGACTCTCCATCACATGCTACAGGTGGGTGACACAAAGCTCAGAAAGAGCGCTAACACACTCGATGGTATGAGTCAGAATTCAAAAGCATCATTGGGGCGGGGCACCTAGGTGACTGCAGTACATAGAACACAGGGCCTGGAGGCAGGAGGACTTGAGTTCAGATCCGGCCTCAGATAAGATACTTGACACTTACTAGCTGTGTGACCCTGGGCAAGTCACTTACCCCCAATTGCTTCACCAAAAAACCAAACAAACAAACAGACAAACAAAAAAAAAAACCATCTTGGCAGGCTAGAGCAGTTAGGTGAATTGAATGAGACAAACTGAAGAAGGATAAATGGAAACTTTTCCACTTGGTTTTAAAAAAAATCAGCTTCACAAGTGTGACAGGAGGAAGAGGCATGGATGAATAGGGAGGCAGTGGGGCATAGTGGAGGGAGTCTTGGACTTTTAGTCAGGAGAGACCTGAGTTGGAAGTCTGCCTCATATACTTTCCCAAGGAGCTGTGTGACCCTAGGCAAGTCACTTGTTGAGTCTTCATTTTCTCATCTGTAAAATGGGCATCAAAACAGTATCTATTCCACAGGGTTGTTGTGATGATCTAATAAGATAACGTAAAGTACTTTATAAGTCTTATCATACTATATATAGTATGTCCCATACTACTGGGACAGCTATGTGGTGCAGCAGATGGAGCATCAGACCTAGAGTCAGGACTGAGTTCCAATCCAGCCTCAGACACTAGCTGTGTGATCCTGGACAAGTCACTTAACTCCTATTTGCCTCATTTCCTCATCTGTAAAATGGGAATATATTGGAGAAGGAAATGGCAAACCACTCAAGTGTCTTTACCAAGAAAACTTCATGGACAACATCTATGGGATCATGTAGTGTCAGACACAAAAAATGTGAGCTACTATGGTTATTATTATCACTAATAATAATAACATAAATATAGGAATTATATTATTATATGCACATGAGGTATTATAGTTATTAACAATGCCATCCTTATTATTAACACATACATTATTATATGAATGTGAGTTACTACAGTTATTAATAATATTGTGTGAATTACATTTTATATGAATGACTCACTAGTTATTAATAATAAACCTACTTGTTAATAGTCATAATAGTTAATTCATAACTATGTAATTATTAATACCAACTCTGCTTATTAATAGTTGTTATAACAGTTAATATATAACTAACTATATAATTGTTATAAAATTTAATTCTACTCATTAATAGTCATAATGATTACTAATAAGCTTTATAGTGATTAATGTTAATCTTACTTGTTCCTAGTCTTTATAATAGCTAATATATAACTATATATATATAGTTCCTGTCCAGCTCTAACATTTTCTGTCCTAAGAACCCTCCCAGCTCTATCTAACATTTTACATACTAAGGTCCCTCCCACCTCTGGCATTCTATGTTCTAAGGAACTTTCCATCTTGGACATTCTATATTCTAAGAATCATTCTAATTCTCATTTCAGTGAGGAAGCTTAGAGTTCTGGTTCAGTTACCTTCCCAAGAAGCTATACTACCTTTTTCTTACTATCTGGGATCACTCTGTTAAATCAACCTCTGGCTTAGCCAGGGTCATTGTCAGTCAACAAGTCAGTCAACAAGCATTTGTTAAGTGCCTACTATGTGCTGGGCACTGTGCTAAGGATACAAAGAAAAGTAAGATGCAGTCCCTGCTCTCCGGGAGCTCCCAGTTTAACAGAAGGGACAACATGAAAACAAGATGTAGATGGAATAAGTTGGAGATACTCACTAGAGGGAAGGCACTAACATTTAGGGGGACTGGGTAAGGCTTCTTGCAGAAGAAAGAGTTTTTGTTGAGACATGAAGGAAGCCAAGGAAACTAGGGGATGGAAATGAGGAAGGAGGAATTCTGGGCTTGGAGGACAGCAATTGAAAATGCTCAGAGTCAGGAGATCGAAGGTCTAGTGTGAGGATTGTATCTTACAGTGCACTGTGGAGAAGCTTTTACTTATGAAAGTATTAGGTCTTGTTAGAGGATTGACCATCCTGTTCTTTCCCCATCCCTGTGGTCACTCTGCAGTATAGACTTCCTCTTCTTTGCCTTGAAATTAGTTGCATAACTTTAGCAAAGAACAGGAAGTGTCTGAGATTCTTGTCATCACTGAAGGATTCCGAGGGTAGCAGTGAGGCTTGGGAGCCTGTGTGGAATTCACAGAGAAGTCTTTTGGACCAGTGGCCACTTCCTTATGGGAAATGAGGGAGATTTACTAAAGATTAGCCCATGCTCTTTACTCTCCTTAGAGTGAGGGTTCTCCTGTTTGGGATTAAAGACCCAGCTTTGCCACAAATCAACAGTGTGACCATGGACACATCCCTTTCCCTTTCCAAATTTCATTTCCAAGTGTTGAAATGATCTCAGTGGCCAACCAGAGGAATGTGGTATCTGGCCATGAATCCCTTCTACAGTGCTCCAGGCACATGGCCCTCCAGTCTTTGTCTGAAAACCTCCAGAGAGGAGGTGCTCACTGCTTCCTAAGGAAGCCCACACTTTTGGGGAGTTCTCATTTACCTCAAGTTCAAATTTGCCCCTGAAATCTTCACTCGCTACTATTAGTAATTCTGCCTGTTGGGACCAAGCAGGACAATTTTCTTCTCTCTTCCATGTGACATTTGGAGACTGCTCTTATATCACCCTCTAGGACAAACATTTCTGGCTCCTTTGGTCCATCACCATCCTATAATGTAAATTCAACCTCTCCCGCTGTTTTTGTCATCCACCTTAGAACACTCTCCTTCCTCAAATGTGGTGTTAACTGAACACAATGCTCTGTGTGCAGTTTGACTGGGGTAGAATACGAGAGGTACTGTCATTTCTCTACTCCTGATCCTATACCTCTCTTACCATGGTCCAAGATTACACTAGCTTTCTTGGCTGCCATTTTCTGCTAATGACTCATCTTCAGCTTGCTGTCCACTCAGACCCTCTCTCCCTCAGATCTTTTTCAGACAAATTACTATTTGTTATTATTTCTAATAATATTATCATATGAACATGGGCTATTAATAGCTACATGTTGATAACTAGAATTATTAGTAACTAATATGTGCTCATCCACTTTGTTGTTATGCATTAATAACTTATGATTGTTAATAAGTAGAATTATTTGTAACAATTATATAGTTAGTTATATATAATATAGTGACCCCAGATAGTAAGAAAGGTAGTATAGCTTCTTGGGAAGGTAACTGAACCAGAACTCTAAGCTTCCTCATTGAAATGAGAATTAGAATGATTCTTAGAATATAGAATGTCCAAGATGGAAAGTTCCTTAGGACATAGAATGTCAGAGGTGGGAAGGAACTTAGTATGTAAAATGTTAGATAGAGCTGGGAGGGTTCTTAGGACAGAAAATGTTAGAGCTGGACAGGAACAGGAATTTAGATCACACAATTCCTGAGAGAACCTGGAACACAGAATCACAGAGTTTGAAAGTTCCTTTGGACATAGATGGTGAGAGCTGGAGGGGACCTTGGGACATAGAATGTTATGTTAGAAAACAGAATATCCAAGCTAGAAAGGCCTGAGGGAACATCTATTCAATAGTGTCAAAATCAAACAGAAATGGGGCCTCTAGGGATCCCTGTAGCTGCATATTAACTCAGAAAACCACATACAACATAATTTATGTTCTAGTGTATTTTTCTTTATTTTGTCAAACGTTTCCCAACTACATTTTAATCTGGTTCAGCCCCACTCCCAGAAGTCAACGTGGACCAGCAGGCCATGGGTTTGATAGCGTTGATCTAGTTCATTTTACATATGGCCACTAGGTGGCGCAATGGAAACAGGGCTAGTCCCAGAGTCAGGAAGCCTGGGTTCAAATGTTACTCCAGACGTTTAGCAGCTGTGCGACTTCATATCTCTTAACTTGTTTCCCCATCTGTTAAATGGGGGTAATAATAGGCATCTACCTCCCAGGGTTGTTATGAGGACCAAATGAGAGAATATTTGTGAAGCACTTTGCAAACCCTAAAAGTGTTATATAGATTTTGTTGTTCAGTCATTTTTTCATTCATGTCCTACTCTTTGTGACCCCATTTGGGGTTTTCTTAGCAAAAATACTGGAGTGGTTTGCCATTTCCTTCTCCAGTTCATTTTACAAACGAGGAAACTGAGGCAAACAGGGTTAAGTGACTTGTCCAGACACAGCTAGGAAATCTCTGAGGCCAGATTTGAACTCAGAAAGAGAAGTCTTCCTAACTTCAGGCCTAGAATTCTAGCCACCGCACCACCTAGTTATTATTGATGTTGTCATTAAACTGGGACTCTAAGAAAAGAAATGACTTATTCAAGGCCACACAGGTAGAAGGTAGCAGGAGTGGGATTCTTACCCAAGTCTTCTGACTTTCCAAGTCAGTGATCCATCCATTATATCTAATGGCTCAGGTTACACTCAGTTCTAAAGACTTCTCCAACCTGGATCTATTAGATTTAATGTGGTCATAGAATTTCCCCCCAATTGAGAGCCATCTTGGTATAGGACAAGCCTGAATCAAGTTAGAATCCTTTCTCCTTCCTTGCCCTTAGCACCTTAGTACTTATACCCATTCTCATCCATATGATGCTCAGCCCACTTTTATCACCACCTTGGACACTGCTATGGGCATTAATACTTTCATACATACATACATGCATATGCATGCATGCACGTATATATTATGCAGGGAGTTGTGTGTATATGTGTATACACACATACATATGTGAATGTGTGTATACACACACATATAAGACATATAGGTCTTAATACTTTCCCCAGTACTTTTACAGTGGGGGATGGGGCAGGGACAAAGGAAGCAGATAAGCTAGTCTTCAATGTTTAGGGTATACATCACTACACAGTACTGATAAGAGGGAGGACCAAATTGCAATCACAGGCTCAGATTCCGAGACCTCTCATTCCTCTGTCTCTGATCAGGACTGCATCTAACCCTAGCTTGACCTACTTTATGTTCCCTGTCCATGACATTCCATTGATTATATCCATGCCTTTGCATAGGCAGTGTCATACACCTAGAATTCTCTATCTCCTTACCTTGGTCTCTTAGAATCCCTAGCTCCATTTAGGGCTCAGCCCAAGTCCTTACAGGAGACCTTCTCTGATCCATCCCCTCCCTCCCCTCAGGCAACTCTAGACTACACATGAAATTATTTTCTATGTACTTATCTGTAGGCATTTTCCCCTTCTATAGAAAGGGGGGGGAAGAGTTTTTCCAACTTTACCAGCTCTTTGAGGGCAAAGACTATTTCATTCTTTCTTTGTATTACTAGGGTGCAGTATCTGGCATGTAGTAGAAAATAAGATATTTTCTCTCTCTCTCTCTCTCCCTCCCTCAATTTCTCCCTGCATTAACATTTCTATATCAACATTTTCCTCTGTATCCATACCCTTCTCAAACTTTCCCACTCAATATTTCCCTGGATCAATATCACTGTATCAGTTTCCCTCTTCTTTCAATCTTTCTCAATTGCTGTCTCTCTCTTTCTATATCTTTCTGTCTCCTATCACTCTTCACTTTTGATCCCACTATAATTATGCTTCTCTTTTCTCTCTCATTCAACTTTTCTCCCTCAAGGTCTTTCCCCTCTCTTCTTCCCACAAACCTTCTGCAGAAAACTCCAGAGAAGTGGTTTTTCCCCTTGTCCTGGTCACCCACCTAATCTAGTGTCTTAAAACATCTGGCTATGACCAAATCCTTCCTGATATCTACTGTAAAACCTCCAGCTGATATTTTAAAAGTCTTTCCCCTGGCCCAGCACCAATGGAAATGGAACTCTCCTTTGTGCACCCCAGGAAACTAATCAGCCATCTTGGAGTTCTGGGGTGAGAACTCGCCATCAGGACCCTGGACAGCTCTTAGGCATTGCACATAGTTCCTCCGTGCTGAGTGGGATGCGTGTATGTGTATATGTGTAAGCATGTGTACATTTGTGTACGAGTATATGCATTGTGGGAAGTCCCAGAGCAGTCTTAACAACGACAGACTGCAGGAGGTGACAGAAAGGAGTCAGGACACTTACAAGGAGTCAGGGAGTTGTGTCCCCTGGTACAATGATTCCTCCAGCCCGGGGAGGGAGGAAACCACCTGGACACTTCTGGACACTCTGTGGGAGGTGAGCCTGCAGCTAGGCTGGGGCCAAAGACCCTATTAACAGCTCCCAACACTACCAACCAGGGAGGAGGAAGCTCGGGTTGGAAGGGGGATGTTTTCCTCTTCCCTGAGAGAGACACGAAAAAACTGCACTCAATTTGGAATTGTACTTGAGAAAAATACTAATTATCTATCAGTTACCAGCTGGCTGGCGTGGTGAGGAGCTGAGTACAGGGAAGGAGCGGAGGCCTCCTGCCATCGGCAGCAAGTACAGACAGCTCCGGCTAACTGAGGGCCCTGATAGCTTCAAACAAGCAGGCAAGCTCCCTGCATGCTCCATCTTGCACGGTGGTGAGGCTTCCATGTCCCTCCTGCCTCCCCCTTTAAGAAAAAAAGCTCGGCAGGGGGTCTTCTCACAGCCAACCTAGGTGCAAAAAATCTCATTTCCAACGTTTGTCCCACCTCCACCCCCGTATCGATAAGAGGCTAGGGAGGCCTACGGTGGGGAGCACGGACCGGACTATTCTCGTTACCTTTGTCTGGACAAAGCAATGGCGGACAAGCTAGAGATGTGTGTTTGTGTGTATTTCTGCATGTGTGGGGAAGGGAGTAGTCTTATCAGCTCTGAAAGACAGTGAATGATGAGGCAGAAACTCACCAATATAAACAAGCAGTTTGGTAGCGAGCTGGGGGGCGGGGAGGCGTAGAGAAATGGATATAATTAATGTCACTCTCTACTTTGAGGGAAGGGAGAAGACTTCTCTTCTGAAGGTTTTTCTCACATCATGAGCTGTAAGTCCATCTAGCATGAGAATGGGCCGGGACACTGTCCAGAGGTCCGTGAAGGATTCTCTGCTTTCCAAAGGAATCACTCTACTTGGTTTTTGGCCAAGAATTTTTCTGAAACCTGCCAGGGGCATGAGAGACAGCTCCTGGCTCAGCCTGGGTGGGGGGCAACATTGGCCCTACACAAGAGGATGATTCTCATTGAGTTGCTCATGTCCTCTGTTACTGAAGTCTGTGAGGGAGAATGGCACGCTCCATATAAAGGGCTGGACTGGACTCCAGAGAATCTGGGTTCAAATCCATCCTCAGACAATTCCAAGTTTGGTGATGAACCTTGGACAAGTCACATCACTTTCCTTAGTCCCAGGAATTGTTTCTTTCCTATCTCTGTGTCCCCAAGCACATAACAGGAGCTTGACACTGGTTGATTGATTCCCTCATTTTGTAAGTGAAGAAACTGAGGCACAGGGATGTTAAGTGATTTGGTCAAGGTTGTATACCTAACACACTTGGTTAGAGCCTGAATTCAAATCCGAATTCTCCCACTCCACACTCCTAGGTTGAACCTAATAGGACACTGATAAGAAAAAAGACTGCCTTCCGAACTCTCTTATTTTCTACATCTTGTTTGCACTGAGTTTGTTTCCATGCTGTTTTCTCCATTAGAATGTAAGCTCTCTGAGGGCAGGCACTGTTTTTTACCTTTCTGTATACCTTCAATGCTTAGCACAGTGCCTGGTATCTAGTAGGTGCTTAATATTTTTATTTTTATTTTTTATTTTATCTTTTGAGGCAATTGGGGTTAAGTGACTTGCCCAGGGTCACACAGCTAGTAAGTGTCAAGTGTTTGGAATGTACAGTTGGGAAATGGTGTCTTTTTTTTGTTTTGTTTTGTTTTGTTTTGGGTGAAGCAATTGGGATTAAGTGACTTACCCAGAGTCAAGCAGCTAGTGAGTGTTATGTGTCTGAGGCTGGATTTGAACTCAGGTCCTCCTGACTTGCTCACTGTACAGATGAAGAATCTAACATCCAGAGAGGACACTGGCTGAAAGCAACAAAGATGCTAACTGAGAGCTGACATTTGAACCCAACCCTTTTAACTCACTATTCATTTATCTTTCTACCCTGCCATGCTTTCTTGCAGAATGCCAGACCTTAGAAATCATCTTGTCCCATTTTAGGGATGAGGAAACTGAGGTCTAAAAAGAGGAAGTCAGTGACCTGCAGCCACACAGCTAAGACTTAGAATCCAGGCCCCTAGTTCTGTCTGTGAACTGAACCACAGTCTTCTTAGAACTGGGAGTCAGGAGGACACAGGTCTGAATCTTGCCTCTGATCAACACTAGTTGTCTGACCACAGGCATGTCACAACTCCCTGTGGGCCTCAATTTCCTTCTCCATGAAATGGGGATGACAGCCCTTACTTCACACAGTCCCCATAGGAATAAAACAAGTTAGTCTAGGGAAATCACTCTGAAAAACCTTAGAATGGTATATAAATGTGTGCTATGATGATTTCCATGAACACAATAAAATGAAAGTTCTCATCTTTTCAATGCAGTTCAGATGCCAAAGGTCCAGGGACAAGGTGCTCTCCTGCTATTATTGTTATGTTTGCACATTCTATGTATCAGTGAGTAGGAGCGTAAATTAACTGCTTCTTGCGTTTAAATGAAAAAATTGAGAGGTCAATTCATCTTCTATAGGCTCACTGAAAGCATCCGACAGGATGTCAGAGACAGAGGAAGATTTTCTTCTTCTTGTTATTATCTATCAGCTCTGACTTCTCATAAGAAGCTGGCATGGTGACAGGGTTGGGACATGCTGAGGACCCGTTTCCCGAGGAGGGAGGTCAGCCTTCTTTCGATTGATTAGGAGGTGGTCTTGGAGTCAGGCCATCTGATGGCCATTGAGCTATAACCCCTGATATAATGGCAGAAACAAGGAACTGGGGAAATAGATACCAGAGGGAGGTTTCATGGAAGCTTTGGGAGACTGACACAACACCAGCTGTGAGCACAGGACCAGCGAGGGGTTGGGACTAGAGAGATGTTTGGTACAGTACACACCCAGATGGGACACAAAAAATACGAACAGAGAAAACATCCTTAAAGCAGGTGGGAAATTTTCCTAACTTCTCTGGCAGACTTGTGGGTGAATGAAGGGTTGGGGGTGGGGCAGGTACAAGTCACTGAACAGTGGTGGGAAAAACTTCTTCCTCCCCCAGTTCCCATCCTTGATCAGAATGGTTTAGTGGAAAGAGTGCCAGATTTGAAACCAGAAGACTTGGGTTTGAACCTCCTCTCTACTGCTTACTAACAACATAAATTTAGACTGGCTACTTCCCTTTCTAAGAATCAGTTTTCTTGTCAGTAAAATGTAAGATGAATATAAGGCCTCCCGTGAGATAATGGATCAAATGTAGAAGGTGCCTTAAACCCTTTAAAGTGTTAGACACAGTGTCTGAAAGGTCTTAGTGTGGTTTTAAGCTTGTTAGCTTTTTAGAGCTTATTATTTAATTTTAATTTAATTTAAATCTAATTTAATTTAACTTAAGCTTGTTCAAGCCTAAAATTCCTCTAAGACTTTGGGTACATCATATATAAATGGCAAGTATTATTATTCCAGGGGCAGCTAGGTGGCACAGTAGATAGAGCACCAGGCCTGGAGTCAGAAAAACTCATCTTCCTGAGTTCAAATCTGGCCTCAGACACTTCCTAGCTAGGTGACCTTGGGCAAGTCACTTCACCCTATTTGCCTCAGTTTTCTCATCTGTAAAATGAGCTGGAGAAAGAAATGGCAAACCACTCCAGTATCTCTGCCAAGAAAACCCCAAATGGGGTCACGAGGAGTTGGATACAACCGAACAACAACATTATTATTCTATTGTCATTATCACCTACCTTATGGAGTTGTTGTTACACCTGGTCTATCTCATGTCCCTTTTAATCAATCACTCAACCAACAAACATTTACAAAGCACCTACTATGTGCCAGGCACTGTGCTAAGGATACAATAATTGAAGACACTTCCTAGATATGAACAACATAAATACAAGATGGTGGACAGCGGGATCAGCACGTGGGAGAATAAGGAAAGGTGTCATGCTAAAGATGGCATTTGAGAAATAAGGGAGACTAAGAACTCTAAAATAGTGGAAATATTTGATTCTAGAGGTGATGGGAGCCATTGACGTTTCTTGAGTAGGGGGTTAAAATAATCAGACCCACATTTCATGAAAATCACTTTGGCGCTTGTGTGGAGGATGGATTGGGGTGAGACCAGTTAGAAAGCTAGTGAAATAGTCTGTTCAAGAGGTGATGAATGAGGGAAGTGGAGAGAGAAAAGGAGATGGATGTGAGAGATATGGGGAGACAGTTGGTGACTGATTAGCTATGGGGATCTAATCCTTTGCACAGGATAGAATGGATCTCCCCCTTTTCACCTCTACCCCTTAGGATGCTTAGTTTCTTTCAAAGCTCAGTTCAAGCACCACTGCCTATATGAAATGGATCTCCAGTTACTAGGTCCTTCTTACATGCCAAATTCATATATATAGATATATATAGCCATTGGGTTGAAGCCTATCTCTGACATTTACTAACTGTAGATATATATAGCCATTGGGTTGAAGCCTACCTCTGACATTTACTAACTGAGGCAAACCTTTGTTTGCCTCAGTTTCTTCATTTGTACAATGGGGATAATAACAGCACCCACCTTATAGGTTTGTTGTGAGTCTCAAACAAAATAATGGATATAATATTCTTGGTAAGCCTTAAGGAGGAAAAGGGAAGGGTTTAAGCATTTATTTTTTTAATAACTTTATTTGTTTTTAGTTTTCAACATTCACTTCTTTAAGATTTTGAGTTCTAAATTTTCTCCCCCTCCCTCTGCTCTCCCCTCCTCAAGATGGCATTTAATCTGATATAGGCTATTCATGTAAAATCATACTAAACATTTTTCCACACTAATCATGTTGTAAAGAAGAATTAGAACCAAAGGAAAAAGCCACAAGAAAGAAGAAACAAAAAAAAAGAGAGAGAGATAGAGAAAATAGCATGCTTCGATCTTAAGCATTTATATAGCACCTACTAAGTGCCAGGCACTTACTAGCTGTGTGACCCTGGGCAAGTCATTTCATCTCGTGTGCCTCAGTTTCCTCATCTGTAAAAAAAATGAGCAGGAGAAGGAAATGGCAAACCATTCCCATATCTTTGCCAAGAAAGTTCTAAATGGGGTCACAAAGAGTTGGACATGACTGAAAAACAACAACAAACGTTCCAGGAACTGCTAAGCGCTTTACAAATATTTTCTGATTTGATTCTCACAGCAACCTGGGGAGGTAGATGCCATTATTATCTCCATTTTATAGTTGAGGGAATTGAGGCAAATAGAGATAAAGTGATTTGCCCAGGATCACACAACCAGTAAATGTCTTAGGCTGAATTTGAAGTCAGATCTTCCTGACCAGTGCTGTATCCACTGAGCTGCCTAGCTGCTTTGGGGGCCATCTCTAGTCATCCTGATCTACATCTTGCCACCAGACCCACATAGCTCTGGAGGAGAAAGTGAGGCTTGGTAACTTTGCACAGCCCTGCCTCATTTAAATCCAATTCACTTGCAAGTCATGGCATCACCTTGCTGATGTCATGGTCCTCTTTGAGAACAAAGGACAAACAATAAAAACCACCTCAATGCTTTAAATGCTATGTAAATGTCAGCTTATTAAGTATAATACAAATTTCACCTCTCATTATTATTTTAATTATTGGTATTGGGAGGGGAAGAGTTGCCAGACCTGTGATTTCGTCATAGAGAATTCACAATAACGAAACTCCCTCCACCAATGCTGATGAGCACCTGCTCTGTTACCTATATAGACAGACCTTCCCTAACGTACTGACTTAGGTTGGGTCTCACAGCCATGATGGCGGCAGGATTTGAAATGAGGTCTTCTAAGTCCAAAGCCCTATGCTTCCTCTATATGGTTATGACTATTATAGTTGGTGTATTATAATTGCTTTTGATACTGTTATGGGTGTGGGAGTGTTTGGGTCCACCCAAGGAACTATGTGGTGGCCTTGTTCTATCCATGCTGTTATTCTTATCACAGAAGGTAAGCTTGAACTTTTATTTTTGGTCTTTGCGCTTAGCACAGTGTCTGACACATAGCAGGTATTTAATAAATACTCATTAATTGGATTTGTTTTGTATATACTCATATGCATGCACATTGTCTTTCCCCAATAGAATGTCTTTGTTTTCACTTGATTTTGAATCTATAGATTTTATCATGGTGCCTGGCATACAGCAGGCACTTAATAGATGCTGGGTTCCTTGATTGTTAATTGATTCTATTTCTGAGAGAAAAGGGCTCTAGAGCTAAGACTGACCACACACACACACACAGCCAGACCAACAGACAGACAGACACACACACATACACGTGCACACGTGTGAGCACCACACAACTTAGAATTTTGCCAGCCCCCTTCAGCCAGACATTTGCTGGTAAATCCTGGACCACACGCCAAGCCCGTCCCAAGAGACGCATCAATAATGACAGGAAGGGGAGTAATTGAGTTCAGAGCTCTCTGATGTTTGTGTTTGACCGGCTGCCTCCTCTGGCAGCTGCTGGGGAAAACACAGCTCTGAGAAGCTGGCTCTCCCAATCCAGACAGCCCTGAGACAGCAAAGAGCAAAGTGCTGGGAGCAATAGCACAGACGTCGTGTGCTCCTTGGAAGAGAAAGCCACCTGGTGCTGAATTCCTCTGGCAGCCTTCCCTGCTGCCTTCCTCTCCATGCCTCTCCCGCTCACCTCCGCTACTGCCCCTGCCCCTGCCTGATCCCTTATCACCTGAGAGAGCTTCGCCTCCCCAGAACCCCCAGTGGAGAGAATTACAAGACAAGATAATGGGCTGGAGATTCAGAGGAGGGACCTTGGCTCTTCTGTGCTGGGCAGCCTCTCTCCATGTCATTTACATAGGAAAGTAGGCAAAAGGCAAGACCTGGGATCTCCCAAAGGGGATGAGGTTTGCTGGTTGCTCCCCAAACACTCTCCCAGCTCTGCACCCCATAAGGTCATCACCTGTCCCCATCAGCCTCTAATCTGGGGTCTCTCCAAAGCCCCAACGTCACAGGAAACCAAAATGTCCTTCCTTCACCTATCAAGAGGGGCTATAGCATTAGAGAATCACAGAGCTAGAGTTGGAAGGGTCCCCAGAGCCCATCTAGTCCAATGCCCTCATTTTACAGATGGGACAACTGAGGCTGAGCAAGATAAAGTTTATTAGGATTAGAGGACCTCAGATTTCAGAGCTGAAAGGGGCCTTGGAGATAATTTAGTTCAACTGGATAAGGAAACTGAGGCACAGAGAGAAAAAGCGACTTGTCCACATAGCCAAGTGTATCAATACACACAGAACAGAAGTGAAATGGGAACCCAGGTCCCCTAACTCCAAAGCCGTCATTGTTTCCACCTCAGCACGCTAGCAAACACCAACCAAATATCAGAACCTTAAGCTCAGAAGGGACCGTGGAAGCCGTGGAGTTAACAAGATTCTTTTTGACATCATCCCCACTGAGTGTTCCCTCAGTCTCTTCCTGAAGACCTCCAGGGAAAGAAAGCTCAGCAAATCCCACTGAATCTCAGCACATCACAGTTGAGAGGGACCTCTACAGTCATCTCATCCAATCTAGACCCCGAAGGACTCTCAACAGCAAAGTGTCTGACAAGTAGGCATCGAGCCATCTCTTGAAACCCTTCGGTAAAGAAGAAGCCACTCAGCTCCTCAGGCATAAAATATATTATAAGTTATATTGTAATATAGAAGTATAAATACAAACAAAAATAGAAATAGAACATAAAAATTATGTAAAATATATAAAAATTATAATAGCTAACATTTCCATAGTGCCTACTATGTGCCAGGCACTATGCTTCACAATTTTTTTTATCATTCGATCCTTACAACAACCCTGGGAGGTAGGTGCTATTATTACCCCCATTTTACAGATGGGGAAACTGAGGCAAATGGGCTAAATGACTTGCCCATTGCACATCAAACAGTTCTACTAGTTAGAAATCTGTTCCTCTTAAATCTTCCCACCTCTCAATTCATTCCTTTGGGTCTAGCAGCTTCGAGGCGGAGGGAACGGCTGTCCGGGCTAACTGCTCTCATCATAAGCTCCCTATGACGTTAGGCTTCTCAGCTGTGGGGCTGAGACGGGACTTTCTTTCTCCCCCTCCCTGCCCCGCCGCCCCAAACAGCTGCTGAGGCAGAAGTACTGAATCAAAGCTAAACTGGGCGACAGACAAGTCTGTAACTCAGATCCGATAATGCTT
This sequence comes from Vombatus ursinus, assembly GCF_900497805.2. Taxonomy (NCBI): domain Eukaryota; kingdom Metazoa; phylum Chordata; class Mammalia; order Diprotodontia; family Vombatidae; genus Vombatus; species Vombatus ursinus. The sequence continues at coordinate 1,515,279 of NW_020954710.1, forward strand.
CACTCGCTCAGACGATGCTAAAGTTCCCAACTCCATCCTGACCCCTCCTCCTTGTCCAGGGATGCCCGAGAGAGGCACCAGTGGAAGGGAGGGGACGCAGACGAAGAGATCAAAAGCAAGAGATGAAGAAGGGGAAGGGGGGAATGAACTCACTGTCCAAGTGGCCGACTTGGCGGTGCTGGACTGCTGGAAAGTGACCTCAAAGTGATGGGGGCCGGGGTAGTCCGTGTTGGAAGGGATGACAGGCGCAGGGGACATGGTGTCAAACGTCGAGCTGGGCTGGGAGTAGGGAGAGTGTGTCGGGACGCTGGCGGAGTGCTCTGGATTGTAGGGGCTGGTGGAGGCCGCGCGGCTGCTGCTGTTCTGATCCATGGTGTTGGTGAGCAGATTAAACTGGGACTGGAGAAGGAAAAAGGGGGAGGAGGGAAGGGGGGGTGGTGAAAAAAACACACACACAGTCAGTTTAGGAGAAATGGAAACATCAGCTACCCTTCTTCGGGACCAGAGGTGTCCTGTTACAGACTTCTTAAAGGGCCAGCCAACCTCAAGTCATCCCAAATACTTCCTTGGGTCTCTCCCCACCTCCCTAGCCCTCCCCCCTCCCCATCCAACAGGTCACCACTTGCACGAAGGGATAAACTGACATGTTCACCTCACCCACTCTATCAGCCTTCCCAGGTGCCAAGTTTTCGGGAAATCTAACCAAGCATTTAACAGGGTGGAAGAGATGAGACCAAAGGAAAAAAAAAAAAGGGCAAATGCTTTGCTAGCTCTGAGGGGAATTGTCTGGTGAGCACAACATCCCCGTCCCCTTCCGTTATCTCTCCTCTTCTCCAGAGCGGCCAGAAGCTAGGTATCAGCAGCCTGGATCTCCCACTTCCTCCCCCTCCTTCCACTGCCCCTCTCTTCAAGAAGCCCAAGGCACGAGGCGAATGCTGCCTAGCGGGGACCCCTGTCACCCCAGGGTGGGGATGGAGTGCAACGGATCAGTATGCCCATTTGATAGATGGTGAGAAAAAAAGTGTTCAGAGAAGTTGGCCTGAGGTCAGCCAACAAGCTAATGGCAAAACCTGTGGACTAGACCTCAGGCATCTTGACCAATACACATTAGGCAGAAGGGACCTCAGAGGTCACCTAATCCAACCCCCTCATTTTCACAGATGAAGAAACCAAGCCCCAGAGAGGTTCTGAGTCTTGCATAAAGTCACACAGGAAGGATGCCTCAGAAGAGGGATCTGAACCCAGGTCTTCAGACTCCCATGCTCTGAGGTGTCCCATAGTTTTCAAAGTGTCAGGAATTGAATGCTCATGCCTCTAAGGGAAAAGAAAGGAACAAGCATTTATACAAGCGCCTACTATATACCTGTCACCGTGCTAAGAGCTTTTTATAGATATTGCTTCATTTGACACTCATAACAATTCTTGGAGGTAGGTGTCGCTATTACTCCCATTTCACAGATGAGGAAACTGAAGCAGGCATCGGTTAAGTGACTTGCCCAGCGTCACACAGCTAGTAAGTGTCTGAGGCTCCATTTGGATCTGAATCTTCCTGATTCCAGGCTCAGCCACACAGGTGCCTCTAGAGGAATCTCCTGTGAAATGTCTAGAAAAGGAGAAGCCAGATTGTGAAGGGTTTTAAATGCCAGATCAGGATGTTTATATTTTATCCTGGAGGCAGTAGGGAGCCATTGAAGCTTCTTGAGCTGAAGAGTGACACAGTCAGAGAAGTGCTTTAAGAAGATTATTTTGGCAACTGAACGAAGGATCGATTAGAGAGGAAAGACTGGAAGAAGCAGGCAGACGAATTAGGACGCTCTCGCAATAATCCGGATGTAAGGTAGCGAGAGCATGCAGAGCACAACTAGATCCCCAATGGTGTGAATAACGAATTCTATGGTCACACAGAGTTGAACCAGCACCATTGAAAGTCATAATAATATAAAAACACGGTCATTAGTTCTAGCTCATGTGGAAATATACTATGCAAATTCAAATGATGCAGGTACTTCTGTAGTGACTGTACCAGGCGAGAAAAGAGGACAGTCAGAGAGACAGAGTCGAGATGATCCTAACGTGTCTCCCCTCTCCAATCCATCCGTCCCCCCTCAGAGAACCCCTAAAGCTCAGCTTAGGGGCCACCTTCTACGTGCAGCCTTCCCTGACTCCCCCCAGCTGCTAGTGTTTGACAAATCACCTGCCACTGATGTTTCCTCTACTTTATATGGGTGTGTTATTCTCTCCTAAAGAATGTAAGCTCCCTGAGTGGAGGCACTGTCTCTTGCTTGTCTTTTTATTGTCCAGAATCTAACACGGGACCTAGAACATGAATGGCAGGTGATGAATGCATGTAGGCTGACTGATTGGAGGAAGAATTGGCAAGGCCTGGATGCTGGTTAGTCACGGGATTCGATGGACAAATGTCACAATTGGAGCCAAACATTCACTGGCTGAGCCTTCAGTGCAGATGAGAGAAAGGGAGGGCCCACTACCCCTTCCTAAGCCTCTGCAAGTCTCCCACTTACTCCCTACCAGATCACATGTAATCTCTCTACCATCTTGCATTCAATTCAATATTTCTTTAAGGGGCTGCACAGCTATCAGTCCCATGTTCAGATACGCCACAAGGGGTTCCCTTTTGTCCTCTTCATTCTGCCCATGCCTTAGGCCCAGAAGGATTGACCAAGCCATAAGGCTCCAGTGATTTCAAGTGAGTGTGCAGTCCTTAGTCATAGAGATCTGAGACAAGGATAAATAATCGCACTCAGGCCATCCCATGTAAACCAGTGACTATAGAAGAGAAGGAGGTCACACTCAGGTGATTATCAATGACAGCCTCAACAGGAAGAGAAAACCCCATTAAGTCCAAGGAGCTACACCTAGAGAAGGGACCAGAGAGAGCCTAGCACCTGGGGAGCTTCACATCTGGAGAAGAACACCTGGAGAGTGACTCCTGATAAACTTAGCACCTGGAGAGCTGCACCAGGCAGCTTAGAACCTTGCTGGCTGGGAGAGTGCCCTACCCCTGGAAAACTTAACACCTGAAGGGTGATACCTGGAGAGCTTAGTAGTAGAGAGCATAGAACTATAACAACTTCACCTAGAAAACTTAGTACCTGGACAGCTTAGTACCTAGAGAGCATGGAACCTTGAAAGCTTCACCTGGAACCTCTATCTGTAGAGTGACACGTGGAAAACTTAGCACCTGGAAGGTGACACCCAGGGAGCTTAGTACCCAGAAGGCTACATCTAGAAAGTGAAGCTTGGTAGTACCTGGAGAGCCGAATTTAGACAGCTGCTAACTGGAAGCTATACCTAGAAAGACCCTCGAGTGATACCCAGTGAGCATCTCCCAGAGAAGATAACACCTGGGGAAGGACATCTGGACAGGGACTGCTGGAGCACTGGACCTATACTGCACCAAGAGGTAAGGATAGGCAACTAGATGATGCAGTGGATATAGCCAGAGTCAGGAAGATCTGAGTTCAAATCCAGCCTCAGAGACTGGCTAGTCATGTGACCCAGGCAGCTCCCTTCATGTTGGTTTGCCTCAGTTTCCTCATCTGTAGAATGGGAATAATAACAGCACATACCTCCTGGGGTTGTTGTGAGGAGCAAATAAGATAGTATTTGTAAAGTGCTTAGTGAGGTACCTGGCACATTATAGGTGCTTAATAAAAACTTATTTCCTGGATAGCTTAGCTTCTGAAGAGTGATGCATGGAGAGTTTGGCACCTGGACCACTGGATGTACACAGCTTTACCTGGAGAACTGCACCTGTCGATGTATATGTATGTATACATAAACACATATATGTATATATACATGTAATATATTTATATACAATATATTATAGATTGCATAATTTATTTATATATTATATATAGACATACATATATATATATATGGATATGTGTGTATATATACATATACACATATACACCCTCAGACTTTCCAGATCTTGACCTTGCCCTTGAGATCAGCAGGTACCTGTCCTAAAAAGAGATATAAAACAGGACCATGTAATTTGGAACTGGAAAGGACCTAACTGACCATTAAGTACAACACATCCTCCCCCATTTTGCAGATGATGCAACTGATGCCTGAGTGGTTAAGTGATTTGCCATACAGAGAGCAAGCAGTTTTGGGGGCGTTGCAGTCATTTCAATCACGTCTGAGTTTCCATGACCCTAGAATGGTTTGCCATTTCCTTCTCTGGCTCATTTTACAGATGAGGAAAGTGAGGCAAATGGGGTTGAGTGACTTTCCTGGGCTCACACAACTAGTAAGTGTCTGAGGCTGGATTTGAACTTGAAAAGATGAGTCTTCCTGACTCCAGGCCTGGCGCTTTATGCACTATGGCGCCACCTAGCTGCCCCAAGTAAACAGTAGAAAAAAGATTTGAATTCAGGTCCTCCTGTCTTTTCTAGTGGTGATATTTTATGTTCTAGGGTCCCTTTCAGCATTGACATTTTATGTTCTAAGGACGTTTCCGGCTCTGACATTCTATGACCTGCAAGATTTCTTATTCAAGATAAACGTCTCAATACAGTTGCCATTCTCTCTTCAAGCTTTCCAATGCACCCGAGTGTACCTAGGATGCTACTGGTTCATTCTTCCCAGGTCGCTTCTTGCCCCTACATTTGACCATGCTTGGGATATACTCTCTATACCTTGGGGTAGGGCTACTTCAACTTTGTTGGAAATCTCACTGGCAACCTTTCCAGGGCAGCATGAGTTGCCTGGTGTGTTTCTGAACCACATTCATCTCTTGCTTGACTGCAAAATCCTTGGCAGGGCTGAATTCCTGAAGGGCCCCAGTACCTAATCTGTCCTAGGCTGAATCCAGATAGAGTCTTTTCCTTAAATCTCAGATCCAGAGTTCAAATTTGAACTGTTTGAAAAGGTGTGAATTCACCTAGTCCAGGCTTCTGGTCCCCACTTGCACAGGTCTGTCTTCTGGTATTGACTCAAATCCCCAACTTCTGAGTGAGGTCAGTAAGGAGATCAACCGTCCACTGAGCAGATCGCTGCTGACAAAGTTCCCAAACAATGGACCTTCCTTGCTACTGTAACCCTGAAGTTGAGAACTTTAATCAGAACAAAAGGCTCAATGGGACAACCCCAAACCTGAGAAGAGGTGAATTCACAACTTGTCAAGGGAAAGAGAAGCTAGCAGTCAAAGTGCACAAAGTGGTGGGCCTGGAATCAGGAAAACTGAGTGCAAATACAGCCTCAGACACTAGTTGTGTGACTCTGGGTAAATCTCTTCACCTGTCTGCCTCAGTTTCCTCAACTGCGAAATGAGGATAATAATAGCACCTCCCCTCCCAGGGTTGTTGCGAGGATTACATGAGATAACATTTTAAAGGGCTTGACATATAGAAGGCACTTGACAAATGTTTGTTCCCTCCCTCTTCGCCTCCTTGGGGCATGCCAATACACTCACAACAACCTTCCAAGGTAGAAAATGCATTTTACAGATGAGAGAACTGAGGCACAGAGGCTTGCCTAGGGTCGCACTGGGGCTCAGACTCAGTTTTCTTAATTCCAAGATGACAGCTCTTTCCTGTGAACTATATCGTAGCTATGCCGCTCCCACTCAAGCCCTCTGCAAACTAGAAGACTTTGTTAAATGATTCACAAAGTCACAAAATCTGAAAGCTGAAATGACACTCAGTTGCCATCTAGTCTAACCAGTCATGAAAGAAATCTGCTCTTCCAACCTCCAGGACAAGTGGTCATCTAGTCTCTTGCTTGAAGACAAGCAATGAGAGAAAACCTATCACCCAGTCAATGGACTGCCCCTCTGAGCCTCAGTCTGTTGCTCTGTAAAATGAGGGGGTGGGATGCAGTGGCTCTCCATCTATGACCCTATGACCTCCTGAGTCAGCTCTCAGATTCTGGACAGCTCTCCTTTTTTCCTGAATTAATTAAACATAGACCCGGGGTTTCTGGCTTTGCCTTTTGAGGCCAAGGAGAACACATCTAATGGTTCTTCTGCATGACAGACCTTCAAAGTTGAACAGACATCATGCCCACCCACTCTTGTGATTGCCTTGTCACTCTGGGGGTTCATGCAGTTCATTGAGGTAGAAGGTTCTCTCTGATGTCTTTCCATCTAGAATGATCTGGACTAGAAGCTCCAGGGAGAAGGGGTAGTACCCCATATTTCTACCATCTCAATCCAGTCCCTAGCACCATTCCATGGAGGTGGGAGGGGAGGGTTGACTAAGCTGAAGGAGCAAAGCACTGGTCAGGCAGCGATGCCAAAGAGTGGGTCTGAGATCCAGCAAAGATTCCTTTCCTGTTACACAACTGGCCATGCTTGGGCAGAAGCACACCCCCAAACACACACACACACACACACACACACACACACACACACACTCTCTCTCTCTCTCTCTCTCTCTCTCTCTCTCTCTCTAGCCCTTTCCCTCCTGCACACATAGACACTCATACGTTCCTGAGGGTGTACTGTTCTCTTCATTAGCCTCTCCCCACCCTTGGCAACTCCTTTACATTTCACACGGGTTAGTCTATGCACAATGGGGTCAAGAGTCACAGTCCTACAGCCTGGGCAGAGAGGATGTGCTGTGTCTCTCCCACACCTCTCTCCCTCCCCCTATTCTTCTTCCTTTTATCTTTCCCTTTGTGGAAGACTCACACCTTTTCAGAAGAGAAGCATAACCAGCTGGGGGCTTCTGTGAACTTAAGGCAGTTCCCAGAATCCTCAGTTTTCAGCCAGAATTAGGCTACTAGAAGGAGTCTTTAAATCCACAAAAGACAGGCTTGGAAACCAGAGTCTGGCATCACCTTTCTATGGAACCCCTGGGAACTCATTTCCCCTTCTCTGGGCCTCTTTTTTCCAAACTGCAAAATGGGGACATTGGACTAGATGACACATGCAAAATCCCTTGCAGATCTAACATTTTATGACTCTCTGATCTCCAAGCCAAATATGGAGCAAAATGAAGACGAGCTGAGGAAAGGGGGCACCGCTTCTGAAGTCATAAGGTTCTGGAGTTAGAAGGAACTTTAGAGACCTGGTCTAGCTCATTCATTTGATTGGCAGCGTCTTATAGTGGAAAGAACACCGGACTTGTTGTCAGAAAGACCTGGGTTCAAATCCTAAGAAACTTGGAAGTGTGCCTTGCAAGTCTCTTTACCTCTCTGGGACTCAGTTTCCCCATCTGTAAAATGAGGGATTGAACTTAATGGCCTGTGAAGTTTCTTGCAGCCCTGTATTTATGATCCGATGAAACTGGGGCAACAGTAAGTTAAGGGACTTCCCCAGGGTCATACAGAAAATAAGGAGCAAGGCCAAGATTGGGACTCTTAAATTGAGGGGTCCCTACACCATCTTCTCCTGCAGAATAGCCAATCCTGCAGAAGCACCAGCCCTCTCAGGAACATTCACTACTTCTGTCTCCATACTTCAACAACCCTCTTTGCCCTCCTTCTTCCCATGCCCAACCAGTGACTGGGGAAAAGACATTTTTACTTCCCACATGACATCACTTCATACCTTTATTATCAAAATTAGAAAAACTTTTTTTTAAACCCATAATGAGAAGTCCTTTCTGATGCCCAAATTTGAATCACCATCACAGATTATGATCTTAGAATCAGAAGGGACCTCGGAGGCCATCCAGTACAACCCACTCCTGAACAGGAATCCTCTCCAAAACACACCCATCAAATGGTCATCTCCAAGTCTTTGCTTGGAGACCTCCAATGAGGGAGACTCCCTCCCTCCCAAAGCAGCCCATCCTACTTGGAGGCGGCTTCCATTGGCAGGATGTTATTTGTTTTTTGTTTTTTCCCTTTTCCATCAAGTCTAAATCTGCCTTTTTGCAACTTCCACCCACAGCTCCTGGTTCTTTCCCCTGGGGCCAAGCAGAGTAATCCCTCTTACACATGACAGTTCTTCAAACACTCAAAGACAGTTATCACATCTCCCACCAAGTCTTTTCTCCTCCAGGTGAAATGTTTCCAGTTCCTTCAACCACCCAACATCCCTGTGGCCTGGGCTCAACATCCTGTACCATTCTGTCACCCTTCCTGTGATGCTCTGCAGCTTGCCAAAATCCTTCCTAATATGCGACACCCAGAAATGGACGTGGCTCAAGTACTCCATGGTCCACACAGATTGGCCTTCTGGCAGGTCCCAGGAGATCACATACTACCTTCCATCTCTGTGCATTTGCACAGGCTGTCCTCCATTTCTGGAATGTCCTCCCTCCTAACCTTGGTCTCTTAGGATCCCTGGCTTCCTTTGAGGTTCAACTCAAGTGCTATTTCCCACAAATGGCCTCCCTGCCCATCCCCCGGCTGATAGGATACCTTCTCGGTAAAATGCTTTGTATATATTTTCTATTAATGTAGTTCCCCATGACCCATAAACCGTAAGCTCTTTGAGGGCATGGTCTTTTGCATTTTTGTCTTTGTATCCTGGCTGAAGGTATTTAATAAATGAGAAAGGTAGGAAGGAAAGAAGGAAGGGAGGGAGAAAGGAAGGAAGGGAAGGAGGAATGGAGGGAGGAAGGAAGGAAGAAAGAAAAGAGGAAGAGAAGAAGGAAGGAAGGGAAAAAAGGAGGAAGGGAAGAAGGAAAGAAAGAAGGGAAGAAAGGAGGAAAAGAAAAAGGAAGGAAGGAAGGAAAGGAAGGAAGGAGGAAGGAAGAAAGGGGGAAGGGGAGAAAGAAGGAAAGAAATCTGACCAGGACTCAAAACACACTCCTAGTACAGGCCACACCGAGCTTTGGGAATTCTGACCCAATGTTCCACTGAAAACCCATATTTAGAATCCACAGAGTCTTTCCGACTCCACTGGGGTAGCATTTGAACACCTATAACCCTCCCGTGGCCAGTTCTCAGCACTCTGGTTCCTCTTGTCCTGTCTTATCCCTTACTCTGTTGTCAGAAAGTCAGATTAGGGGAAGCTCCAGATGAACCCCACTTCCTGACAGATGTTGGAGTCCAACCATGCGGCAGTAACCAGACCTGAGTCCCCGCAGTTTAGAAAGTGAGCGAGCTGCAATTCTAGGAGAAGGCATTCACATTTTAACTTGTCTACATTTTAACACTCCTTGGCAAATGTTCAGACGATTAGTCATTAGAACCCAAGGGAGAAGAAGCGATAGGAATCTGAGCGCCCAAATGTTGAAACAAAACAAGACAGAAACGTCAGAAAGAGACATCTCAGCGATGTTTTCATGAAACAGGAAGAAATAGAACTCTTGGAGAAAGTCTTTCAAGGAAACCTTGAGTGCCCATTTCTAACAGCTCTGACTCGACTGGGTCTCAGGAATATGGTCTTCAGGACCTGAGGAATATCTTAAATGAGCAGACTTTGGAACCCCAGAAACAAAACCAGTTAGAGCCAAGGGGGGCTTTAGGGACTGTCCAGCCTATTTATGGAGAAGCAAACTGAGGCACAGTGAAGGAAGTCATGAAAATAGAGGCCATCGAGATCAACTAGTCCAATCTATTCCAATTAAAAGGAGGAAACTGAGGCCCAGAGAAGGGAAGTCATAGCATTTACAACTGGAAAAGAACCCAGAGTTTTTGGGATGATGCAACCTGGAAATTGTGAGGAGGTAGTATAATTGCTCCTACCAGTATGATTCCCCTCATTTTTTAAAGAAAGAGGAAATTGAAGCCTGAAGAGGAAAGTGACTTCCTCAAGATGAAACAGGCAGTTTGGGGTGGTAATGGCAGCACTCAAAGCCAGGTCTTCTCCCTGCCAATCTCTGCCTCTCTTCACCAAGGGCTGTAATCTTGTCTTGCTATCATCTCACTGTGTTCAGAGTACCTTGGGGACAGATCACTGGAGGATGTCGGGCAAAATGTTCCTCTGACGCTTCCTTCTTAGGTGAATTAGGACAACTGGCCCCCACAATAGCACCTTCACAACTCTCTGTGCTGATGGCCACATTTTCATAGGAGAATGAAAAGAGATTGCACACATTTCATCCTACCCCATCAGTGTTTTCTTCACTCCTGACTACTGTGGCAATTCTCTGAGACATCCAAAATCTCTCATCACTTTCTTGATTTTCTCTAAGGTTTTATAATCTATATCTACACAAGTACAATGATATACACATCAGTTTATATACATTCTTTGGTTGGAATTTGGTTTGAATTTCATTGATTAGTAACCTGAAAGTTTTAAATTACAAAGCCCCAGATGCCTCCTCACTAAGAATTATACTTTTTTCAATTCTTTCTTTCTCTCTCCTTTCCTTTTCTTTCTTTCTCTTTCCTCCCTTTCTCTCACCTACCCTCCTTTCTTCTCATTTCCCTTCTTGCCTCATCCTCCATCCCTTCCCACTCATTCTAACCCTTTCCTTTCTCATCCTTCTCATTTTCCTGGCCTTGATTTTCCCTAGCACTTTGTGGGTAAGACTGCAGTTTCTTCCAAATATCTCCAAGTCTGTCTGTCTGTCTCTCTTCCTCCCTGCCTCCTTCTCTCTCTCTCCCTTTTTTCTCTTCCTCCCTGCCTCCTTCTCCCTTCCCTCCTCTCTTTCTCTCTCTCACCTTTTTCTTCACGTAATACATTGTCCAGACTTGTGGAGCTCACCCCCGACTCAGACTCCCACCACAGAGAAAGCTGACAAAATGAAAAGACCAGGATCCGGATCCAGAAAACCGTTCAGATGATGGAGCCAAGAGGATCACTGCAGCCAGAGAGGGTACCCTGAATGCTTGGGTTATCCTAGGCAATAAGGGGGAAAAGGACTCCCGAGTGTGCGACAAGCACCCCCAAAGCAATGGGGGAGATCACTTGGCAGCCGTGAATAATTCCAGAGAAAACAAAATTTTTTTTTTTAGCCTAAAGATAGTGGGCTAATTAGGACATGCCCTGCAGCAGCCAGTGCACATGTGCCTACATGCAGAAAAAGACATTTCCTGGGCTCAGCCCAAGCAAACAGTGCTTAGCGGCCTCATCAGACTACACAGAAAGGTCGAGCCTGGCTGGCTGAAGGTCACTGTGCTTTGAAGTTCTCTAGGTCGAGGTCCTTCTCTGCAGTCCCAAAGCTAGTCTTTTGGATTTGAATAGGGCACCCTGAGAGAAAAGTGGAGAGGGCTTCTTTTGTTGTTGGGAAGGACTCTTACCTGCCCACAAGCTCTACCACACCTCATGCAAATTATCACCTCTTCCATGAAGCCTTCCTAGATTGCCCTGGACAATCAGTCAGTCAACAATCATTCATTAAGTGCTTACTTTGTGCCAGGCACTGTGTTAATTTTTAAGCAATTAACAATTAAATTATACAAATTAAATATTAGTATAATTAAATTATACAAAGAAAGGTAAAAACACAGTCCCTGCCCTACAAAAGCTCACATTCTAATGGGGAAGACAATATGAAAACAACTAAGATTTAGCGTAATTAACATGTGAACAGCTGTCCCCACTGTAGATAACACTGTTCCCCCTCAGACCTCACCAAGTACCTTTGGAGGGTAACTCTCTAATGCTCACATTATTCAAAAGCATGCCTTAAGCCCTACCTATTTTAAGATGCTGTTCTAAACACTGGGGATAAATACAAAAGCCAAAATAAAAGCAAGGCTTGCCCTCAACTAATTTGCATTTACATTCTGGAGATTCAAAGCTGAAAGGTCTTCAAAGGCCATATAGTATAGCTCTTTAGCATTCCAGGTGAGGAAACTGAGGCCCAGAGAAGTCTAGCAAATTGCCCAAGACCACACAAGTAGCAAGCATGAGAGGGGAAATGTGAAATCAGTGCCTCTCCCTCCAGTGCCTGCTGATCTAGTCCAATCCCATTTTTATAGATGGAGGAAAATGAGACCCAATGACCTGTCTAAGGTCGTATAAGTGTCTGAGCCAGGAATGGAGCTCCTATCTTCTGACACCATATCCAGTGTTCCTTCCACTGTGCAACACACTCTCCTCTGGTAATATTTGCTTCCTTTTCGTCTTTGTATTTTCTGGGCCTAACACAGGGTCTGGCAAATAGAAAGCACTTAATAAATGCTTGCTGACTAGATGTAATGGTTATCTGTGTTTGTGCCTTGCTTTCGTGAATTGTAAGCTCTGAGAGGGTAGGGATTATGTATCATCTAAACTTGGTACCTTGTCTAGCTGGGACAGTTCAGAATCCTACACACAGCTGGTGCTTAATATATACTCGTCTAATTAACCAGGGAGGACAAGATATCTGTCATTAACCATGTGAAGGGCTGTACTGTGGAAAAGGCTCCAGAGGGGAGAGCCTAAAACAATGGGAGATTGTTCAGGAAGGGGGAATTTAGGTCTGACATCAGGAAAAGCTTCCTAACAATGAAAGCTGTCCCAAAGGAGAATGGACTGTTGTGGGAAATGAAGGCTTCCTCTTCACTGGAGGTCTCTAATTAGAGGCTGGACAACCACTGGCTTGTAGTGGGAATTCTTACGTAGGTAAAGGTTGGACTGGATGACAGGAGAGATCCCACTCAGAGTTTGCAGCTATGTCTGCTACCTGTGGGAGCAGCTGGGGGGGGTCAATTTCTGCCAATTACCCTTCCTATTCCACCTTCACTTCCTGTCTTCAAGCCCATTCCCTTCCACTGAATTTCAGGAAATGAAAACCTGGGCCAACCCTGGGGGCTTAAAGGACCACAGATTCAGGAGGAGTGGGTGGTGAGCATGAACTAAAGGAGATAGAGAGTTCCAGTGCAGAGGCAGAGGAGAGGTCATTTTGGGGGAGACGATGCCACAGTCAAGTCCTCCAATAGAGATAGAGAGACAGATGGATGGATGTGTGGAGAAATGGGGAGAGAAACCTAAATACAGAAAGACAGAGACAGATGGATAATGGATACACATACAACATATGGGCAGGTAGGTAGGTAGATAGATAGATATATAGAGAGAGATGGATAGATGGATGGATGGAGAAATGGAGAAAGAACCCTATATACAGATAGAGAGACAGAGACAGATAGAGAGAAAGATGGATGAATAGATGGGTG
>NW_020954710.1:1528269-1548814 GCF_900497805.2 Vombatus ursinus
TATAGAAAGACAGAGACACATAGATGATGGATACACATACAACATACGGACAGGTAGGTAGGTAGGTAGATAGACAGATAGATACATACATACATACATACATACATATATACATAGAGAGATAAACCTATATAGAGTTAGAGAGACAGAGACAGATAGGTGATGATACACATACAACATATAGATATAGATAGATAGATAGATAGATAGATGATAGATAGATAGATAGACAGATAGATAGATAGATGGATAGAGTTATGTAGATGGGTGGATGTGTGGAGAAATGGAGAGAGAAACCTACATATAGGTAGAGAGACAGAGCCAGATAGAAGATGGATACACATACAACTTGTAGATAGATAGATAGATAGATAGATAGATAGATAGATAGATAGATATGTGGAGAAATGGAGAAATATGCATAAATACAGATAGAGAGACAGAGACAGATAGGATAGACATACAACATACAGGCATACATATCATTAGATAGATGAATAGATTGTGAAGACATGAAGAGATGTGCATATAGACAGACAGACAGAGACAGATAAATAGATATGTGGAGAGATATGTATATATAGATACACAGAAAGACTAAGGTAGATAGATGATGGATGGATAGATAGAAATACAAATAGACATACAACATACAGACAGACATACAGATAAATAATTAGATAAATGAATAGATGTGTGGAGAGATATGCATATAAACAGAGATATGGAGAAACAAAGACAGATATATGATAGATGGATAAGCAAACATATAAATAAATGATGGATACACAGACCAATAGATCGACAATTAGATAATGGAAAAACATACAAGCATAGCAACAGATAATTAGATAAAATATAGATTTATAGACATACAGATAATTAGATAGAAGATAGATACACAGATAGAAATAGATCAGAAAGAGATTGATGATATATAGAGCATTTATTAAGCATATGTACCAAGAACTTTGTTAAGCACTAAAAAGACAAATCAAACCAAAAAAAAGACCTTCCCTCATGTAGCTTACATTCTAATATGGGAAGACTACACATAAAGGGAAGTTAGAAAGTGGGGTGGGGCTGGTAGGGGAAAGATGGCCAGAGAAAGGAGATGGCCAGGAAGTAATGTGGAGACTTGGATATATGCAAGATAAGGCAAGAGACTGACACACCAAGCTCAGAGTGGTTCCAACAGACGGGAGGTAGAGATGATGGACTCAGCAGAAGAAAACCCAGAGAGAGAAAGACAGGAGCTTCCCAGGCCTAGGAAGTGAATATAGGGAGTTGAGCTGTAGCTTTGGCAGGGAGATCTGTCTGAAGGAGGGAGTACTGATACAGTTCTGGGCTTCACCTGGACCTTGAGAAAGCTCTGCAGAACACATATGCCTAGGAGCTGGTGACAGATGAGGAAGGAAAAATTCAACCAGAGTGGATTTAGCCTCCTGTAAAGAAAGTGAGAGAGGAGATGAGGAAAATGGAAGCCCTCAGACAGGGAAAAAGGATCAGCACTAAAGAGAACCCATCCCTATGACACAGCCCCCTCTTTCTGAATTTGGATCTGACACTTTTTGAAAGGCTGAGCCCAAGGATGTAGCTCAGATGAGGGGACTAGTTCCCAACATGACTCAGGATCAAAAAACATCACTGAGGAAATAGAAGCTACGGATGGGGGAATTCTTACTTACCTAAGGAACTTAAGAGTCTCAAGAAGGAAGGGGGGCTTACTTGGTAACACGAAGCATGCTTGGGGAGCACACTATCTCCCCTCAGTAAAAAATTTTCAGCTCCTGTAAATGCACCAATGTGCCTGCTGCTGCCTTGGCCTGTGGATCCAATTCTGTGTATTTCTCTAGGGATCTAAGGGGGCTAAACAGTGTCAAATAGCTTCTCACCTAGTACAGTAGCTTCATTGTTCTCCTTCCCAAATACATTTTCCAGAACTCTCTTCTGAAGAATCCAGAGCAGTACATGAAGTTCTTGCATCATAAACCACAAGTGCCCCCAAAGTCAACAGTCTTTGGTGACTGCTTGCACTCATCTGTGTTCCTTGCCTTCCAACAACTAGACAGTCATTCATTCGTTCATTCGTCATAAATAAAATGCCTACTATATGTTAGACACCAGTGATACAAGAGTAAAAGGTCCCCATTCAGGCTGTGAAGCAACCAGACCTCCCGCAAACATTATGCCCCCCCCCCCCAATTGAACTCTAATTCTGAGCCTTAACTGTAAGGACTCAAGCAGCAGGAAATGGAGGTGTCCCCTTCTGCTCCCTTCCCATGGTAATTCTAAAAACGTGGCCTGTCTTCTAAATGAAGAAGCCAGCATACCTCCTGACAGTGGGCATTCCTCCAGAGTAGGTCCACCCCCACCACTCCTACCTAAGGTATGGACACCCACAGGGGCCCAGTTAGGGCTTGGTGCTCTCCCTAGCTCTCCTGTTTTCTTTGCAAATTGAACTTTGCAATCTTTCCTGGGTCTGAGAGCTGGGCCTTGGGCTCTCAGCATGAACTCTGGCGATTCTGAAGATTATTTTTTTCTACCTCTTCCCTTTTATTCTCCTCCTGTAGTCTAAGGAAGATGGGTACAGATGGAGGTGGGGAAAGGAGAGCTTAGGCCCTCCAAACATCTTCTATCTCTCCTTTGTGTTAAACTGTTTTTTGACAGTAAAAAACAGACAAAAAGTCATGGTGATCACTCACTGCTAACACACAGGCATAATGTATATGGCTCACACTTGCATGAGTACATACAATCATCCCCAACATACAATCATTTCTTAAACCTCCAAGCTCACCTACTTTGATCATTACACGAACATTGTTGAAATTTAGACACTACTAATGCAGAAAACCCAAGTGCAGAGTAAAAACCAGTGATCCTTGGCAACATGTCAAAAGGTACCCATGGCCCATATCACCACTGAAAAGGAGCTCTGGAATCATATGGCTCCAAAGTCAATACCAGAGGCTTCTCAATATTATTCATCTGTCTTCTTTTAAAGGCCCAGACAAATATCTGAACTTTGTGGTAGTTTTATCTCGGTGACTTTGAGTCTGCTATACTCAAAGCTGAGAACTTGATTCCACCTCTGAACCAAAAAACAACAAAGGAGCAACTTGCCCTGGCTAAGATGAGTTCAAATGCAGTCCAGGGATTGGCACACCTCATTCAGGAAACAGTAGAAGGAAGATGGCCTTATGTACTAGAAACAGCTTCAATAGACCATCTTCTATCTGGTTGAGTTGGCTTGGCCATTCCAACCCCTCTTTGGTACGTTCTTGTTTTCCTGAGGAGAATCAGGTTAATCAACCCAACAATTAATCAAAATTTATTAAGCACTAACTGTATTTTATGCAATGTGCTGAACTAGAGATATAAGTACAAAAAACCAAATAATTATTGCTGTCAAGCAACTCACACTCCAATGAGGGAGAAAACATGTTCACATACAAGAAAATTACAGAATAAATATAAAGAGGATAAAAACAAAATCGTGGAGTAAAAGGGGCTTGAGAGGAAAGGCACTAGTAAGAAAGGATTCACGTAGAAGATGGTGCTTGAGATACACCTTGAAGATAATAAAAAAAAATTTTTAAGTATTCAACAAACCATAAACAACAGGGGATCTTGTGGTATCTGCGCCTTTCATTCAATTGTGTGACTGTAGAAAATCGTTTGTGCAAACCTGCCGATTGCCTTCTCAAATTTTCACCAAAGATGCCCTCAGGTGTAAATTATTCTCATAAAGATTTTTTACAGGGGAGAAAGGGATATCGTTTGGTAGTTACTGACAGTCTGTTTATAAGAACATCTGTGATTTTTTTCAAGACTTTGATGCCCTCGCCTTTTTGAGATATCTTGAGAATTGCCCATCCCAACACCCTCAAAATTGTGCTCTCCCTCCATCCCAGCACAGAATTTCTCTTGGTATACACGATCTGGTCCAACTGTGTTTCCCATCTTTATACTTGTTAGTACTATTTGCTAATGCTCAGCATATGCTCTTGCACAGAGTAGGTACTACATAAATGCTAGCTATGATCATCATTATTAATATTATTACTTTAACTTCCTTATGCCACTTGAGTACCATTGGGATTATAAATGGAAACTCTACTGGAATTGATGGAAGAAATAGTTGGCTTTGGAAATACTGATAGATTTGGTAGAGAAGAAATCGTCCCTTCAATGCTCTCCTCCAAGGTGTCTTCTATACATAAGTTAATTATCATACAGGATTTTTTTTTTGAAAGATACAAAATGTATCATTGAGAAGACTCTGATAATTAATATTGAGCAAGGCACAAAACGGGAGGCATGTGTTTACCAAACATGTCTGGCATGTTCGTGGGGGAGGCTCAGCACAGATTCCAAATCAAAGAGGGACTACCCATTGATAGTGAGGTCCTCTGTATGTTTCTGTTTAGGGATGACACTGTGTTGAATTGAAGCATTTTCTCAATGAGATCCACATTCACGCAAAAGAAATCAGTCTAACAATACACACAGGAAAAACCAGGTGGATGAATAATGAAATTCTCTGAAGCTTACTGTTCATGTTTTAAAACGCAGTTGAATAGAAAGTCCACAGAGCTTGGCCACCAGAATATATACATACACTACATATATCTCGAATAGAGATGAGGATGGATAGCAAATCAGGACCAGGTCTGCCTAGTAGAATAAGAGCAGGATTGGGGGCAGCTAGGTGGTACAGTGGACAGAGCACCAGTCCTGGAGCCAGGAGAACTTGAGTTCAAATCCAGCCTCAGACACGTGATACTCACTAGTTGTGTGACCATGGGCAAGTACTTAACTCTAATTGCCTCTCAAAACAAACAAATAAACAAACATAAGAATAAGAGCAAGATGTTTGTAACTGGGGAATTACATAGCACTTTCAATAACCCATAGTTTCTCTTGGCAAGAAAAACCCATCTTCTTAATACCAATATTCCAGTAATGATGATTCTGGAAAAGGCAATGTGGTATGGTGGAAAGAGAGTCAGCCTTGGAGTGAGAAAAAACTGAGGTTAAGTTCTCACTTCAGACCCATATGGGATAAGTAAGTCAGCCTGCCAGTACCCCAAGGAAAGCTGCTGAGCAGCTACTGATCTCTACACTGATGGAGGGACTTTCCTTATTGGAAGTTTTCAATGCCACTTGTTCTCAAGGTGTGGTCCAGGAGTACTTGGGGGTCCCTGAGATTCTTTCAGGAGGGTCTATGAGGTCAAAACTATTTTTATAATTATTCAAAGATGTCTTCATTCCTAATATGGTAAATATTGGTAGCTATAACCCACATAAGCAAAAATTCTTTGGGGAAGAGAGGTGTCCTCAATAATTTTAAGAGCATGAATGGGTACTGAGACCAGTAAGTTTGAGAACTACTGGTCTATACCGATAGACATGAGGATAGGCAATAAGTTAGGCCCGTGACTACATGAAAAGACAAGAGCAGGATGGGCTTCAACTGGGAAATTCCGCAGCACATCCCCAGGAAAAACCAGGAAATGGCTCCTGCAAAAGATGGCTTTTGAACTGAGTCCTGAAGGAAACTGGGGCCTCTGGGAGGGGAAGCATTACAGGTAGGGGAGATGACCCATGCAAAGTCACGGAGATGAGGAATCATGCATGGAGAAGAGCAAGCAGACTTTATTTTCAGGTCACCCAGTAGGAAGCTAACCTCCATGGGCCACTCTTTCCCCAACATTTATATCACAAACACGCTTAAACATGGATCAAGGGCCCAGGATTTCATCAGTGAGGTAATTTTCTACAACAAGGAGGGTCCCAATCCTTCCATGTCTTAGATGATGCAGTTGGACTGGAACCCTAGGCTTTGGAGCAGGGGTTCTTAATTATTTCTCGGTGTGCTGGACCGCCTGGGCAGTGAGTCTGGTGAAATCTATGGGCCCCTTCTCAGAATCATCTTTTTTTTTCTTTTTAAGTGAGGCAATTTGGGCTAAGTGACTTGCCCAGAGTCACACAGCTAGGAAGTATTATGTGTCTGAAGCCGCATTTGAACTCAGGTCCTCCTGACTCCAGGGCTTGTGCTCTATCCACTGTGCCACCTAGCTGCCCCTCAGAATCATCTTTTTAAATGCATATTAAATACATAGGTTTACAAAAGAAACCAGCTGTATTGAAATACAGGTATCGGACTATTTTCAAAACAAGTTCACAGACCTCAGGTTAGGAACCCCAGTTCTAGAGCTAAAGGCCATTTAATGCAACCTCTTTATTTTACAGATGAAGAAAATCAGTCCCAGAGAAATACAGTAACTGCCCAAGGACATAGAAGAAGCAAGTGGCAGAGAGAGGATCTGAACTCAGATCCTTTTACTCCCAATACAGCACGCTTTCCACTGTTACCTCAAATGATTGAGACAGGGAAGGAACTTTCGAAGTCACTTCATTTAGCCTCTTTTTACAGTTGGGGAAGCTGAGGTACAGACAAGATAAGGGGAAATGCATCTAGGGTGCATTTCTTAAGTAGTAGTAGAATCCGGATTGGAAACTAGGACAATTCAATTACATTCACCTCTATTCCACATGATCTGGAAGGTTCCCTTAAGCTCTCAAGACAAGGAAGACTCTGAATGATCTTCATAAATTGATGTTACCCACACTTTTGAAAAAAAAAAAAAACAAAAACAAAAACAAAAGATTCACCATTTGGTGACCAGCCCTTTGGTGATGGACCTCTCTACAGTTAGCTAGACACACTAGTTATCAACAGGACTTATATTTAAACCTTTCCAGGCTGGTATTATGAAATGAGCTAATATTTGTTTAAAAAGTGCTTAATAGGGACAAGGACTTGAGTTCAAATCCGGCCTCAGACCAAACACTTGACACTTACTAGCTGTGTGACCCTGGGCAAATCACTTAACCCCAACTGCCTAAAAAAATAAAAATAAAAACAAATAAAAAAATAAATAAAAAGTGCTTAATACAGTGCCTGGCACATAGTATGTGCTATATAAAGGCTTAAAAATGCCAAAGCTTGGGGGCAGCTAAGTGGCATAGTGGATAGAGCACCGGCCTTGAAGTCAGGAGGACCTGAGTTCAAACCTGGCATCAGACCAAATGTTTGACACTTACGAGCTATGTGACTCTAGGCAAATCACTTAACCCCAATTGCCTAAAAAAAAAAAAAAAAGTCAAAGCTCACAGCTTGTGGGCAAACGTGTTAGTAACAAGTTTAGAGCTAGAAGGAACCTTGGAAGTTTTGTTTTTTTTTTTTTTGTGAGGCAGTTGGGGTTAAGTGACTTTCCCAGAGTCACACAGCTAGTGAGTGTTATGTGTCTGAGGCCAGATTTAAGCTCAGGTCCTCCTGAATCCAAGGCCAGTGCTCTATCCACTGTGCCACCTAGCTGCCCCTGAACCTTGAAAGTCCTTGAGGCCAACTCTCTCACTTTACAGATGGGGAAACCGAGACCTAAAGAGGTAAAGTAACTTGGCCAAAGTGTCAGAGACAGGATTTGAACCTGGATCTTCTCAAACCTGAGTCCAGCTCCCTTATCCATTACATCACACTGGCTCTTCTTTGAGAACTCTGGGTCCCCTCCAGGGTACCCTGAGGCATCAGAGGAGAGGCTCTAGTAGAGGATGTCATAAACAAACCTTGCAAATGGCAACTCTGCCCATTTGGTAATGTCCATTAGACTGAGCTCTTTGACAGCAGGGATTAGTAGGTTTTTTGGGGGGTTGGGGGGTTGCCTTTCTTTGGATTCCTAGGGCTTAGTGCAATGCCTGGCACACAATAGGGACTTCATAGTGACGCTTAGCACAGCAATGATCACAGTGGCACCCCCACCCAAAAAAATTAATAGCCTGAGAAATGTCTAAAATTTATGCAATAGTGTAGTATGGTGAAAAGAATGCTGAATTTGGAGGCAGAAGGCCTGAATTCAAATCCTACCTGGGGCACATATAAACTGTGTGGCATTGAATAAATCACATCCTTTCTCTGGGTCTCAGTTGCCTTACTTATCAAATGGGGAGTTTTGATTTAATGATCTCTAAGGTCCCTTCCAGTCACAAATCCATTATCCTATTACTAAAAGCTTACATCTTGTATGCCTCTATACACCTCTACATGTCTGTTTGTATGTCTATATGCATTTCCATCTTTATGGCTAAGCATGGCTTCGTGTATCTGTCCCTGTTTTTATATGGCTGTGTCTGTCTGTGTCTGTGCATGTGTATATATTTCTGTCCATATGTCTGTTTATGTCCTTCTGTGTGTCTGTGCGTGTCCATGTGTGCCTGAGTTAGGGTCTGTGTGTGCATACGTGTAGGTTGTTATATCTGTGGGGGACTGAAGGTACAGGAAGGATGTCCACTCCCTGGGTACAGAGATAACTCCTCATGCTGTCAGACCCCCTTCTATCAGAAGTGGAAACAGGGATGAAGGGGCAGAGGTCAGAGGATGTGCCAGCCTATAGGAAGAGCTGAGCCCCTGTAATGAGAAGTATGTGGCGGTGGGTGTATGCACACAAAGACACACAGAAGTGTGCACATGACCTGGAGAACAGCTCTGTGTCCAAACAAGCTGAGTCCTTGGTCCTGATATGATTATGAGCTCAGGCAATTTCCAATAACCTGAAAAGGCTTCAAATACAGGCTTAATCAATAACTTGTGTCTTTCCTCTGAGGGTTGGTCTAGCTAAGCATGGGGAAACCAAACACTGAAGGGTTGGCCAACAGATTATGACTGGTGGGAATCTGGGGAGTGGGGTGTGGGGTAAATCAGCTCATGAAGATTACTGAGTTTTCTTTGCCTTGAAAAGGAAACTAGGTGGTGCAGAGGATAGCATGCGGGGTCTGGGGTCAGGACGCTATTGTTCAGTCATGTCAAATCTTCTTGACCCCACTTGGAGTTTTCTTGGCAAAGATATTAACGTGGTTTGCCACTTCCTTCTCCAGCTTATTTTACAGACGGGGACACTGAGGCAAAAGGAGGTTAAGTGACTTGCCCAGGGTCACAGAGCTAGTAAGTGTCTCAGGACAGATTTGAACTCAGGTCCTCCTGACACCAGGCCTGGCATTCTATCCACTGCACCACCTGGCTGTTTTTTTCAAGGCAAAGAAAACTCCCAACAGTCTTCTTAATTGATTTATCCTCAACCCCTCATTCCTTAGGTCCCCCCAGTCATGATTTGGAGTGAGGAAGACCTGAGTTCAAATCTTGGCTCAGACACTTCTTAGGTGCAACACCCTGGATAACTCACTTTATCTCTGCCTGCCTTAGTTTCTTCATCTGCAAAATGGAGATAACAACAGCACCCACCTCCCAGGATTGTCTCAGGCTCAAACGAGATAATAGCTGTAAAGTGTTTAGCACACAGTAGGTGAATAATAAATACTTATTTCCTTTCTAAAGAATTGGAGGGGACCTCCAAGGTCATGTCACATCATGTAGGGGTAAGTATAATGGGATTGGCCTAATTTCCAATCCTGGCTCTGCACTAATTAAGAATTTGACTAGCAGACCCCATCCAACCTTACAAGGAATTTAATCGAAAAAGTGAGGAAGCTCATTGAGTTCTACTCAGGCTTGGGTAGTGACATCCTTTTGTCTAGATAGTGCAAGACTGGGGGTGGTCTGAGTATAGAGATAGTTTCTCTGTCCAAGGATGGCATGATGTCACTCTCAGCCCCTCAGGAACATCTACTCTTTGAAGGCCATATAAATTGTGAGCCTGCTGCCATGATTATCTTTGGTCTAAGAGACAGCCAAATAACCATCTTTTTATTAATAACAAGCTGGACTTATTAATAAAATGATTAAATTACTTAGGGGGGAAAAAGAATTTGACCAGGAGCAAGTTAATTGCCATCTCTTGGTTCGTCTCAGTTTTGTCATCCATAAATCCAGTCCCGTCAACTAGCATTTATTAAGCACCTGTTGTGTTCTAGGCACTGTGCTAAGCCTAGGGATATAAAGAAAAACAGAAACCCAGTCCCTGGCCTCAATGAGCTTATAGTCTAATGGCGGAGACACATGTAAACAGTTATGTTCAAATGAGATATAGAGAGGATAAATGAGAAATAACCTCAGTCAAGCACTAGTTGGGAAAGGTATCTTATAGAAGGTGGGACTTCAGCCAAGACCTGAGGAAAGCCAGGAGGCAGAGGTGAGGAGGGAGGGCATTCCTGGCATGGGGGACGGCCAGGACTAGATGACCTCCAGGGTCCCTTCCTAGTCTGAATCTATGATCCTACTCATTTTAAAGATCTTGTCACCCTTTGACAACACCACTACGTGGTTTCTCCCCAACCCTGCCTCCACCTCCCACGTAATTATGAGCCCCCAGACTTCCCAAATCACGGTCTCAGAGTTGACCACGACCTCAGTGGTCATCCAGTCCAACCTATGCCTGAAAAATACCCCACTTAAGGACATCCCAAGAAGTGGTCATCCAAGTCTGCTTGGAGACCCACAATGAGGCAGCCTTTGTGAGGCAGCCCGTTTCATTCTGGGACAACTCTGATTGTTACTAAGTTGTGTTTTTCCCTTTTATTGACCTGAAATCTACCTCTTAGAAGTGTCTCCCATTGCTCTTGGTTCTAATTTATGGGGCCAAACAGAATGAGTCTGATGCCTCTTCCACAAGGCATGCTTTCAAGTACTAGAAGATGGTGATGATGCCCTTCCTAAGTTCTGTCTTATTTATTTCTTATTTATTCATTGAATCCATTCTCATTTGTCAGGTGCTTCCACTGCCCCATCGTCCTGTTTGCCCTCTTCTGGACATGCTTTAGCTCATCCAAATCAATTAAGGGACTGTTGGAGATGGAAGGGGTCTGAAAGAACATCTCGTCCACCTCCCTCATCTTACAGATGAGGAAACGAGGCCCAGAGAGGAGAAATTACTTGCCCAAAGTCACACTGCTAATAAGTAGCAAAGCTGGAACCCAAAACCTCTGACTCTAGACCCACTGTTTTTTGCATTATGCAGTTAGGGAGTTCTTCCATTGAAGGAAATAAGGGTGCAATCCAAAGTTTGATTTGGTGGGTTTGTAGAGGGAAAGAAGATTGGGAAAGGTGTGTGTGGAGGGTCAATTCCTCAATCTTGTTTTTGAGCCTTCAAGCCAAGGACAGCACTCTTTCCTTATTCATTAACCTAATGGGAACCCCTGACTACCCTATCACTGGAGGTTATCAGGACCAAGGACACTGCTTGTTTGGACACAAAGCTGTTCTCCAGGTCATGTGCACACTTCTGTGTGTCTTTGTGTGCATACACCCACCCCCACATACTTCTCATTACAGGGGCTCAGCTCTTCCTATAGGCTGGCACATCCTCTGACCTCTGCCCCTTCATCCCTGTTCCCACTTCTGGTAGAAGGGGGTCTGACAGCATGAGGAGTTATCTCTGTACCCAGGGAGTGGACATCCTTCCTGTACCTTCAGTCCCCCACAGACATAACAACCTACACATATGCGCACACAGACCCTAACTCAGGCACACACGGACACGCACAGACACACAGAAGGACATAAACAGACATATGGACAGAAATATATACACATGCACAGATACAGACAGAT
Source organism: Vombatus ursinus (assembly GCF_900497805.2). Taxonomy (NCBI): domain Eukaryota; kingdom Metazoa; phylum Chordata; class Mammalia; order Diprotodontia; family Vombatidae; genus Vombatus; species Vombatus ursinus. The sequence goes on from NW_020954710.1 coordinate 1,539,839, forward strand.
ACAGCCATATAAAAACAGGGACAGATACACGAAGCTATGCTTAGCCATAAAGATGGAAATGCATATAGACATACAAACAGACATGTAGAGGTATATACAGGCATACGAGACATATGTATAAGACATGAACACATAGAGATATACAAATACATGTATGAACATAGGCAGAAATATACATGCATAGATAGATACATAGAAACATACAGGTCCACGTACATACAAAAACATGTGCAAACATACAGGCAGAAATATACAACATGCATAGATACAAACAAACCTACAGACACATAGACAAAGGCATTCACAGACATATGGACAGAAATACACAGAAACATGTTACAGACAGATACAGATATGACTATAGACACAGACATGTCAAGGCACACACAGACAGATGTGTAAAGATATATACACAGACAGATACACAAAGATATGCATGATCACAGATAGAAATATACATACACAAATAAACAGACATACAAAAACATACACAAACATTCAGGCAGAAATATTCAGACATGCACAGACACACATAGACACAAAGGAATGCACAGACATATGAAAAGAAATATACAGACACAGATACATACAGACCTATAAAGACATGCTCAGACACTCAGAGACCCACATACTAATGCTCAGACACGTGCATATACAAACACACATGCAAAGACAAACACAAACACACACATACATATACACTCAATGTCAAGTAGGATGAGACGGCCATGCAGACAAATGCCCAGTCTGTCCGCTCAGTGTCCGCTTTAGCATCTTCACCCTGCTTCCTAATAGAATGCTACAGGAAGAAATCAATGAGTGTCCCAGCACTAGCTGATGTCTCTAAGATGAGGCCTCCTTCGTACACCAGCCTTCACTTATGTGTGAATCCCTTCTGCAACATTCTTGCCTCTGTTTGAATACTTCCTGTGATGGAGAGCTCACTACCATAATGACTAATACTTAGGTACCACTTCAAAGTTTACAAACATCATCTCATTGATCTTCATGATAATTCTTTTTTTTTTAAGGCAATTGAGGTTAAGTGACTTGCCTAGGGTCACACAGCTAGTAAGTGTCAAGTGTGATATTTGTGATAATTCTGTAAGAAGTGGGAACTCTGGGTCCTTCCAGGTTCATTTCACAGATGAGAAAACTGAGGTTTAGAGAGGTTAAAGTGTTTGGCCCATGGTCTTACACGTAGCAAGCACTGCAGGAAGGATTTGAATCCAGCCTTTCCTAACTCCAGCCAAATTTCCAAGGCTATTGCCAGACAGCTCATTCTTAGTAATAATAATAAAAATAATGACGGCATTTATATAGTGCTAAAGTTTGTAGAGCAATTTATGTGTTATCCCCATTTGAGATTCATAAGCTAGAAATTTGCCTTCCTAAAATCTTCTCACATAATCTACTTTTTGGGGCTCCATGGAACAGAGTGAACCCCTGGAAATGCCTTTGAAAAAAATAAAATGGGGAAAAAACAAAAAAAATGCTGGATAGGCATTATGACTCTCCAGCCAGGAGGTGCATGCCTACACACTCACAGTGCTTACTGGCTGTACTAGCCAAAGAGAGAGCAGAGTAGGTGTCTTTTCGCACACAGCCCAGGGAGCTGGGCAGCTGACAGAGCTAAGATCAGCCGCTCATTTGAGTCCCTGGAGCACCCTCTGTCTGTAAAGCCTGGGATTGTCAGGTCAGCAGGAACTGTCCATCTTCCCTACCAGGCACCAACCCCTGCCATAACCCCAAGGCTCTAACAGCAGACTAGGGAACACATACAGCAAGAGAAGGATCCCTCAGTGTATGGGAGTTCTTGGGTAATCTGACATTAGGCCTGGAAGGCCCTTAGCAACCACCTGGTCTTGCCTCCTCATGGGAACGAAGGGGGAAGAAAGAGTCAGACTTGGAATCATAGAATCTTGGAACTGGAAGAGACTTCTGGGACCATCTCTCCATCATCGAGCATTTATTAAGTGCTTACTGTATATCTGGTATTTTCCTTTGCTTTGTAGCTCTAGCACTTTGTGTTAGGTGCTGGGGATACAAAGAACTGTTCCTGCCCTCAGAGAGCTTACATTTGAATGAGGGAAACAACATGTAAATTAAGACTTAATTATTAATAACTTAATAATTAATGATTAACAGGTGTTTTAAAAGATACATACAAAGCAAATGGAAGCTAGCCTTAGAGGGGATGGCACTTGTATTTGGGGTGGGGGGTGGGAATACCAACGCCTTCATTCTATAGTCCAATAAATACTGGGAAAACTAGTATCACTTATAGGGAAATGGTTTGTCCAAGGTCATGCAAATACAAATAACGCTCATCAAGTGTCTTTCCTCCATTGATTGCCTCCAATTTCTCCTGTCTCTGTCTTGTTTGTACCTAGCCTTTGCATATTGTCTCTTTCTTAGACTGTAGCTCCTTGAGAGCAGGGACTGTCTTTTGCCTTTCTTTGCATCCCTGGCCCTTGGCACAGTGCCTGGCACACAGGAGGCATTTAATGAATACTTGTTGATCAATTCATTGATTATTAATTGCCTCCTGTGAATAGCACTGTGCATGGCAGAGGCGATAGGACAAAGTTTAGCTAAGACATGATGGTCTCCAATCTCATGAAACTCAAGAGTCTCATGGGGGGATAAGACGCCAACATTTCTTCAATGTTTCAAAGATCAGTAATGGCACTAGTATGGGGAAACACTCCAATGACAAAGATCTCATCTCCTCTCTGACATAGTAAAGGATCACTGAGATTTACCAGGCCTGAAAAATTTGATGCCCGGCAGCCAAACTCTATGTACTCTCATCACCCTAGTTCAAGCCCATGGCTATTGAAACACTCTCCTAACTCGGTCTCCTTCCATCTCCAACCTATCTCCTCTTCAATCTGCCCTCCACAGAATTGCCAAGGAGATATTCCTAAAGCCCAGGTCTGACTATGACACTTCCCTCCTCAAGAAACTCCAAACGCTCTCTGTTGCCTCTAGGATAAATTACAGACTCCCCTGCCTGGCATTTAAAACCCTTTTATGATATGATTCCAATTTGCCTTCCTAGACTGATTTTCCATTGCTCCCCTCCACACATCTGACAATCTGACAATCTGCTTTTCTGTTACAAAATACAATTGTTCTTGGTGCTCCCTTATTCCCCTGCCCCATGTCCCAAATTACTTCAGATTTATTTTGTACGTATTTGTATCAACCTATCCTCGTACATTTGTCTCTGCTCCAAGAGGAGCAGACTCCAAGAGGGCAGGGACTGTTTTTTTTTTCAGTCTTGGTATCTTTTCCCCCCTGCCCCTGCTAATGCCTTCCCTCTGAGATTATCTCTGTTTACACTGTATATAGATCTTGAAAGTACCTAGTTATTTGCATGTTCTCTCCTCCAATAAAATGTGAATTTGTCAGGGTAGGGACTGTGTTTGCCTTTCTTCGCCTATCCCCATTGCTTGGCACAATGCATGACACATAGTAAGTGCTTAATAAATGCTTGCTGAGACGATGCAGAAGAGGATAAGTACAATATAAACAGAAGGAACAATAATAACGAAACTGAACATTTTAACTATCATAACCAAGCTTGGTCTCAGAGGAGAGTTGAGAAAAAGCACTTCCCTCTCCCTTCATAGAAGTGGTAGAATATGGATGTTGAACATTGCATACACTGTTAGATCAGAGTTAATGTGCTTAGTTTTGCTAAGTTGCTTCTCTCTATGTGTCTGTCTCTCTCTTTCTCCCCCCTTCCCTTCTGTTCTCTTCCTCCTTCTGTCTCTCCCTCTCTCTCCACCCCCTCTTTCTTTCTCTCACTCTTCTCTGTCTCTCTTTTCTCTTTGTATCTCTTTCTTTCTATCTCTGTCTCTATCCCCCTTTCCCTCTCTCCCTCCAAAAGTAGAACTGGACCACGGGGCCTCTGAGGCTTTCCCATCTCCAGATCTAGGATCCTTAGTTACTTTATCTCTCTGGGCTCCAGTTTCCTTCTCTGTAAAATGAGGGGGTTGAACTCGATGACCTCTAAGGTCCCTTCCAGTTCTAAATCTATCCCAGTCTCCAAGTCTCTTTTGGTTGGTCACCCCAACCACTAATGGGTAGCAGGAAGACAGACCAACAACACTTTGCTTCTATTGTGGGAAGCCTGGAATCTCCCCTGCCCATTGCCCAGTTCCCACAAGGCACAGCTTAACTACTGTTGGCTGAATGTTGACCCCATATCCCTACCTTTGATGGAGATGTCTCAGAGTCCCTCTAACTCTTGAACCCATCATCCTCTTGCTAGGGAATCATCTGCCAGCCATTACTTCCCAAGTTCCCCCAGCCCTTGCTGTTCAAGAGCTACCTGAATTTTCCATCTGCCATGAATTGAACATAATCACAAGCCTTCCTTTAGGTGTAGAGTTCCTTGAGAACAGTGACTTCGTAAGTTTCTCTATTTGCATCCTCAGTGCTTATCATAGTGGCCAACACATAGTAAGCAGTCAATAAATGCTTTTCCATTCCATTCCATAGCTACTGTGAGAGATCTCCCAGACAGACATCTACCACCACCCTCCTTCCCATCCCAGGACGTTCAATGATCCCACCAGAGCTGATACCATTCCAAGATAAAAAAGTCTCCACAGTCAAAAAGCACGTGCTGCTAACAACAATATAGTACTTTGAAGCTCTCCCTGAAGTGCACAAAAGGGAGGCTTAGTATGAAAACTCCCCATCAGAAGACCTTAGAGGTCATCTCATCCAGCTGCTTCCAGAAGCATGAGTGCTAAGGGATTAGACTTGTCCTTGGTTGGCCCCACAGCAGAACCAGAAGCAATGGATGGAAGAGGTAGATTTGGATGTGATGTTAGGAAGAACTTCCCAAAAATTAGAGCTATTCAAGGGTAGAATGCACAGCCTCAGGATGTAGTAGATTCCCCCATACTGGAGGCCTTTAAGCAAAGGCTGGATAACCACTTTTTAGTTATATTTCAGAGAAGATATTTCATCAGTGATGGCTACTGACATGCCTTCTGAATCTAAGATACTGTGATTCTATGAAGGCAAGGAGCAGGCAGCAATGAGCACTGGTGGAGGGAACACCCACACCAAGGAAATCATGGATTTGGAGAAATACTTACATCCTGAGAAGAAACTTCTGAAATGGCATAAGTAATGAATACGTGCTTTCCCCATCTGAAAATCAGAGCAGGTCTGCCAAGAGGTCAAGCAAAAAATTCAGCCAGTTTTCATGTTTCTGACAATAGTGATAGTGCCTCTGAGAGCTGAGGGAAGGGTGTTTTATCACAACCTCTGGATTTTTCCAGGTAATCCAGAGTTCCATCTTCAGCCAGAGAGACTGGCTGAAGTGTGACTATCCCCTTTGAAGAATTTGTTCTCTGTGAGGGATCAAGATTGAGAAAGGGGGACACCTCATCTGTAGCACACACTGGGACTGAATGGAAATCTCCCCGCTGGAATGGAGCCTTGAGGCCTGAGGTCCTTGCCCTTGCTCCCCAGCCTTGAATCTGGGCTCAATTAGTACAACACAGATGTTGAACCCATTCATAAAATGGATCCTCCATTGTAACAAATCCAATAAGTGGTCACATATCCTCTACTCAATGACCTCCAGTGAGAGGCAGCCCATTCCACTCTAAGATAGCTCTCATTATTGGGACCTGAAATGAACCCTACATCTGCCAACCTACAGCTTCCATCCACTGTGACTAGTTTTGTCCTCTGAGATCAAGCAGAAAAAGCCCAATACTTCAGTACTCATGATTCCAGGGAGGAATTAAAGGAGAGGACCCTCCAATGCTGCCAGTTCTTAGATTCCACGATGCTAGAATTTTCTAAGCTTCTCTCTTGACCAGGTCAGGGGGACCTTCAAGGGAGCCATGTTAGTAGCAGCCCATGAACTTCTGGGAGAACACAGACAAGAGGAGCAATGGATGGGCAAGCCATAGATGGTACAGATTATGGAAAGAACATTAATATGCATCAAATATACCGCCTCCTTGAAATATCTGGGTATTTTTAAAGGTTCTATATGTAAGGTGATGGTACCCCTGGAGCATGCCCCATTGTGACTTCTTGGAGACTTGGATATTTGGTTTTTCTGAGTTGTCTTCCTGGGAGTCAGGGATGGAGGGTCTTTCCCTGGGCATTGTCCTTAGGGCCTAACAACCTACTTAGGTACAGCTAAGGGAAAGAAAATGTCGTTGCCTGCCTTCTCAGAATCCCCGTTACTAATGGGGAATCAATACAGTACAGTGGAAATGGTACTGGATTTGAGATTGAGGGGACATAAGTTCAAATCCCACTCCTACACTTACTATCTAAGTGACCTTGGGTAAATCACCTAACTTGTCTGGGCTTCAGTTCTCTTGGCTATAAAATGAAAGGGTTGCACTGGAGGACCTCAGAGTTCTCTCCCATCTCTAATCTATGATCCTCATGACTTGCATTCAGCACCAAGCCTAGTTCTTCTCACTCTCCTGTTGTGGGCAGGCCACTTCATGGAAAATGGAATGGGCCGATGTCGATTTAGAACCTGTCATTCATTCCCAGGAGCAGAATGACAGTGTCTCTTGCCAGCTCAAACCCCGTGTGGTCTGGGAAGTTACTTAATCACCTGTTTCCTGAAAAGCAAGAACCTCTCTCCGAAGGTTTGCCTTCTTTCCGCTGGCTGACTGTATCCTGCCCTGGTAGATGTTATGGGTGTGTGCTGTCTGGGACCCGGATGGGTGTGGCCAAACCTTCAGGATTTCTAAGAAAAAAAAAGTCCACGTAGAAGATGTGGAAAGCCTAAAATCCCAGGAGTCTTAGACTGAAGGGAACCTCAAGGGGTCATCTTTGTCCATCTCCTTGACTCTAGATGGCATCTCTCCAAAACCATTGAAGGAATTCAATTAAATAAAACCACTCTGTATTGAGTGCCTAGTTTGGACGATGTGAGAAGGCAGCAGGGAGCAGTGGCTAAAGAGCTGGGTTCAAGTCCTGTCTCCGACACTTGTGAGCTATCTGACCTTGTACAAATCCCTTAACTTCTCAGTGCCCCAGGAAATGCTCTAAGATTTTATTTAACAGATGAGCTGCTGATCGACATCTGGAGAGGGAGTTTCCACATAGTCAGTCAACTGGCATTTAATAAGTGCCTACTATGTACCAGGCTCTGTGTTAAGTCCTGTGAAATTACAAACCCAGCCCTTTCTCTCCACCCTTGCTTCCTGCCATACACAAAGGCAAGGCACTAATCTAGGTGCCAACAAAGCCAAAGGCAAAACTCAAAAGTCCCTAAACTAATGAAGTTCCTATTCTGGAGGGAAGATACAATGGGTACCATTAAGTGAATGCAAATCCAGGAACAAACAAATACCAGGGGATTTCCGGTTAAAGAGAACACTGACAACGGGGAGATCAGGAGAGGCTTGAAGGAACAAGTGGTACCTCAGCTGTCTTTGGCGCGAGACCAGGGAGGGAAGAGTGTGTTCCAGACACATGAGCAGAGGTGGCAGATGGAATGTCATGTCCAGGTATCCCTTCCACATCGTAGGGGTGGGGGGTGGGAAGGACACAGCACCCCTCCCCCCCGGTGATCTGGAAAATCCACGTAAAATTTGGTGGCCCTCCTTTTGTACCAGAGAAGAACTCCGAATTATTATGGTATTAAAAATAAAGTATGTTGATATCACAAAATGCTGTACATATAGTTTATGCAAATCTGAATTTCTAAACTTTTTCTGTGCTGTCTGCTGGCCTTTGAATGTCATTTATGGCTTCTGCAAAACTCCCTAAAAATTTGCATTTAATTTCTTAGGCCGACCCTCAATATAGTGAAACCGGGGGGGGGGGGGAAAGACACGATTTGGAAGGAATGATGCATAGAAAATGGCTGATGGGGGCAGCTAGGTGGTGCAGTGGATAGAGCACTGGGCCTGGAGTCAGGAGGACTTGTGTTCAAATCTGACCTCAGACACATAAAACTCACTAGCTGTGTGACCCTGGGCAAGTCACTTAACCCCAATTGTCTCACCAAAAAGAAAAAAAGAAAGAAAAAAAAAAGAAAAAGAAAATGTCTGATGAAGTGGAGAGGAGGGAAAAGGGAATGATATGAAATAAGGCCAGAGAGGCAGGTGGGAGCCAGATTACGCAGGACTTTAAAGTGCCAAAATAGGATGTTATATTTATTTTCGAAGCAATAAATAGGCACTAAACATTTCTGAGTAGGAGAATGATATGATCAGGTATAATAAGTCAGAAATATTTGCCCTTTTCATAACATTCTCTTGGAAAGGTACTTCCATACCCTTCCCTGCTAACCCTGTCTAGTGTCTCATAACCCTAAGAGTCGATGAGCTCTTCCTAATACCTTCCAAATAGCACAATCACTCTTGCTTTCTTTTAAGCCTAAGTCCTCTCACATCAGCACAGTGCTAAGCACTAGGAGATCACAAATCTGACCCTTATTAGAAGCAGAATAATTGTTCTTTGAAATGAGCACACAATCTGTGGGAATTTGAGCAAATCTGCTCTGGGCTTCAGTCATGTCATCTATAAAACAAGATGGTTCCTAAGGTCCTTTCCAGCTGTAATCATAATAACCTACTGAATTCTCTCCAATTTACCCGGGACAGATAGATAGAATACGTAGACAGACAGAGATAGATAGATGAAGGTAGATATAAATATAGATAGATCTAGATAGATAGCTAGAGGTCTAGATAGATAGCTAGAGATAGAAATATAGAGATAGAGATAGCTAGAGATAGAGAGCTAGTGATAGATATATACATAGATCACTAAAGGCAGATACAGGTAGCTAGAGATAGAGAGCTAGTGATAGATATATACATAGATCGCTAAAGACAGATATAGGTAGCTAGAGAGAGACAGATAGAGCTAGATAGCTAGAGGGCGAAACAGATAGAGAAAGAGATAGATAGATAGAGATAGAGGGATAGAGATAGAGAGCTAGATATAGACAGCTAGAGA
>NW_020954710.1:1548824-1573166 GCF_900497805.2 Vombatus ursinus
TAGAGAGATACAGAGATAGAGAGCTAGAGATAGATATATACATAGATTGCTAAAGACAGATATAGATAGCTAGAGATAGAGACAGATAGCTAGAGGCAGAGATAGAGATAGATAGCTAGAGACTGAAACATAGATAAAGAGATAGAGATAGATAGATAGATATAGACAGCTAGAGACAGATAGCTAGATATAGAAATAGATAGCTGGAGATAGAAATATAGAGAGATACAGAGATAGATAGCTAGAGATAGATATATAGATTGCTAAAGACAGAGCTATAGATGGTTAGAGAGATAGATAGACATAGACAGCTAGAGACAGGAATAGAGATATAGAGGTATAGCTAGAGATAGAGATGTAGATACCTAGAGATATATATAGAGATATGAGATAGAGATAGATAAATAGAGCTATATATATAGCTATGTCTATATAGACATAGACAGAGATAGAGACATAGACAAATAGGTATTGTTCGTACATAATTGTTTGTATATTGTCTTTCCTACTATCTTTTGCCTTTCAATTATTATTTCATTTGATTCTCATAACAACCTGGTGAAGTAAGTGCTGTTATTGTCCCCATTTTACAGATGAGGAAACTGAGACAAACAAGTGACTGGCCCAGAATCATACAGCTAGCTGGGGCCAGATCTGAACAAAGGTCTTCCTAATTCCAGGCCTAGTGGGTCACTTAGCTGCCCCTATAAATACTTGTGGACTGACTGACTCAATCTATGACCCCAAAATAATCCTATCTCAGAGACATCATAGTGGAGTGGGATATGGGGCATTGATATGTAACTGGAAGGAATCTTCAAGATCAATGTCAACTTATTCATTTGGCACGGGAAGAAACTGGGGCACTGAAAGGGGGAGATAACTTGCTGAAGGTCACACAGTTAGTGGTAGATCACTGAAGGGTATTTGAGGACAGTGACTTCAATGGCTAGCAACCATGTACTGTGTGAATTTAACATGCCTGAATATCAGTTTTCCTATATACTAAATGAGAAATATCATCCACCCACCCCTCCCCACAAGTTACTTCAAAGACAAGAGAGAAAGGATGTGAAAGCATTTTGTAAATTTTAAAGCATGATATGACTGTAAAGTAATAATATCATTATAACAGAATTTTCTATTCTCTCCCTGCTGTCCCTTCTAAATTTGAAGACTATTTATGAGTGATGATGCCAGTGTCTGCCCCCCAATGTTCCTGGAAATCTTCTAGCAACCGTAACAGTCAACCCGGTCAGGTGGATCTGTTCAGAGTCACAAGCCAGTGAATTCTATCAGATCCGAAGCCCTGCACTGTGGCTGAAGAAGACAGAAGATGTGGCCCACGCAGTGGAAGGATAGTTTCTCCCCCAAGACACTGATGATGATTGGACAGCTGCCACCCAGAGAGGGAGGGCCAATCCAGGGCCACCAGGAGCCTGGGATTTGAACCTGACTTTATGAAGGAGGACAGACCCAGAGAATCTGTGAAGGTATCTTTAAGCTTTCCTGAGTCAAAGCCATCACTTTACATAGAAACTGAGGCCCAGGGGTGGAGTGGGGCTAAGACTTGTCCAAGGCTATGCAGAGCAATAAACAGGGCCAGGATTCGAAACTGACTCACAGCCTAGACATCTTTCAGTATTCCACAGCACATTCAGCTAGTGTGGTGCCGAGCTCAGGAACACCGCTTCCATTCCAATCTGGGTCTAATTCCTAACAGACCCTGGATGGAGAGGAGTTGGGAACATTCCTAACTTGACCTGGATGCTGATGCCTAGGCACCAAGAGGAGGTGGGGCCTCTTTTAAAAGGGAATCATGTTTGTCCTGATTTGCCTGTGGAGTAGACAATACCACCATTTGGTGTTTCCCTCCCTGAGAAATCCAAAGGCCATTTCTTCAACCTCCTCTTCCTTGATCTCTCAGCAACATTTTACACTGTTGACCAACTATTCCTTAAAATCCTTCTTGCCTTCCATGACACTTTGTTATTTTGCATCATCTGTCTTTGGAGGCAGTTAGATGATACAACAGAGAAAGTGCTGGTCCTTGAGTCAGAAAGACCCGAGTTCAAATTCAGCCTCAGACACTTACTAGTTATGTGACTCTGGGCAAATCCCTTAACCTCTGTCTGCCTCAGTCTTAATTCTAAAATGGGGATAACAACACCAATATCCCAGGGTTGTTGGAAGGATCAAATGAGATAACACTTGCAGTAGGAGCTTAATAAATGTTAATTCCTTTCCCTCTCTTGCTATCACAGAATCACAGCACTGGAAGGAGCTGCCAGAAGTCAACAAGTCTGTCACCCACCTGAATAAAAATCTCTCATACCAGATGCCCAAGAAGTGGTCATTCAAACTCTTCCTGAAGATTTTTCATTGAGAAGAAAGCTATGAGCTCCCAAGACACTGCATTTCATTTCAGGACAGCCAGACTCTTCAAATCCTTCATGGCCCATTTCATATGCCCCATCATCCATGAATCAAGCCTTGCTTGGCTACTCCAGTCTACATGGAACTCTCCCACATCTCCACTGCTATTGTACCATTAGCCATCACCACATAAAGAATCACAGAATGTCAGGATTAGAAGGAACCTTAATGGTCATCTAGTCTAATCCACAGCTGCTAGCACTTCCCCAATCTTCACCTGGAGACTTTCAGGATGAAGAGAACTCACTACCTCCCAGGGCAGAATCATCAAATGTCAGGGTTGGACACAATCTAGTTCAATTCACAGCTGAAAAATCCCCAGCCTTAAGAGACTTCCAGCAATGAAGGGAACTCACCACCTCTCAGGGCAGCTTGTTTCACTTTTGGACAGCTCTAATTGTTAAAAAATTCTTCCTCACACCAAATCCAAGTGCACCCTTTGGTAACTTCCACCCACCTTCCCTAACCGTCTTCCAAGTAACAATCCTTCAAATATTTGAAAACAACCATCATCTTTTTCTCTACCCTCCCCAGTCTTCTCTTTTCCAAGTGAAACACCCTCAGTTCCTTTAAATGCTCCTCACATACAACACATTTCTCTTTATCATCCTGACTTCCCTCCTTTGGACATGCTCCATGTTATCATCACCCTTCCTGTAGGTGAACTGAACACAATTCTTTCAATGTGGTCTGACTACAGCAGACAAGAGCAGAACTCTCACCTGCCTTATCCTAGACACTGCCACGCACTCAATCTGTCTTACTGCTTCACGAGGGCACATTGCTGAGTGTGTACAATACAATTACTAGGCACATCACTATCATTCACTATCATGGATTCATTACATTTTTGCTCCTTTCTTCAGGAGAAGGGAGGACAACATAGGCCAGACCCCTGGACTTAGCCCAGAGAGGGGAGATTGGGTCTGATCTCATAAGAATTAGTCTCACCTGCTCTGGTGGAAATTATCCTACCTCAGTCTTTCTGCTCGTTTTTGTGTCCCCTCCCTCCATGGAATAACCCCTCTACAGCTCTATGATCTCCATGCCTCTGGCCAAAAGTTGGCTGGTACCCAAACACTCTAAGAAAGAGTCTAACAGGGAAAGTCTCACTCCTGCAAGACCTATGAAGACATGGCCCTCGTTTTCCTTTTTTAAAGAAAGATTATGAAATGTTTCAAACTCTTGGGCATGTTCAAACTTGGGGCTCTAACCTCACCCACAGGTAAGTTACTAACAAGTAGTCATGGTTTTATTTTTAAGATAACCCATCCCACTCAAAGAGAGACCTCCATCTCCTCTTGGTTATTTCCCACAATATCACCAGTATTCTGTGATTAAACTCATGGAAATTTGAACAAGATTGGACTTGTGTTTGGGGGGGAAGAAATGTATCACTCTTCTCCTGAAAATATGCATATGAAACCTTTCCTCCGGTCCCATGACTGAATCAAGAGTTTGCTCAATAGACACCAAGGGTGAGTGGAACTTTCCACCATTATTCGGCACTGGAAGCTGAAGAAAGGTGCCCCCAGCAGCAGGAGCAGCAGCAACAGCACTCTGCTCTGACAGACGGAGATGAGACGTGTGTCTGCAGGACCCTGGGCAGGCGAACTCTGCCGCCAGCTCATTCCCCCTTAGCGTGCACAAAGGGCCTGTGTTTAGGTGATGAGAGAGTGGTATAGATTGGGCTACAGCTGCAGCATCTGCAGTGGGACCAAGGGTGGAGAGTTGGCCGGCTTCCGAATCCTAGCTCGGTCGTCCTGGCAAAAAGTAAAAAAATTTGTGTTCTTCTGCATGACATCTAACATCTAACCTTCTGCCCCTATCCCATCTATTTTTTTTACTTGTCTTGTCTTAAATAAAGGCACCAAGCAATGGACATAGTGCTGTCCATCTGAAGTAAGGGCGTGGCACCTTGAGATTGGCAGAAGGCATTCTCTGCATGTCAAGTATAATAAGGGGAGCAGAGAAGGGAAGGCAAAGGAAGAGAAGGGAAGGGAAGGGCAGGGAAGTTGACTTATACGTTGGTCCACTCTAAAATAGTAAGAAGAGTCAACCCATGGGATATCTATATATTAACCAAGGGGTTTAGTTAACCAGAATGCACTGTTCTCCAACCACCCTAAAAAACAATGAGTGGCCTACACTTGAAATGTCTATACCAAAACCATAACCATTCCAAAACACAGTAGGGCACTACGGTTTTAGAAGGACACTGATAGGGTAGAAAGCTTACAAAGAGGGCAACCAGGATGGTAAAGGGCCTCCAATTCATTCCATATGAACATCTGTTGAAGGAACTTTGAATGTTAACCTGGAAAAGAGAAGAGTCAGGGTGGAAGGGAAACATAATTAAACTTGTTTCCCTTGGCCCCAGAGGAAAAAAGTAGGGAGTGATGGTTGGAAGCTGCAAACAGGCAGATTTAATCTTGATGTAGGGAAAAAGTCTGTAATAATTAGAACTATCCCAAAGTGGAATAGGCTATCATGGGAGGTGGTGGGCTCTCCGTCATTAGAAGTTGTCTAGGGGCAGCTAGGTGGCACAGTGGATAGAGCACCGGCCCTGAAGTCCGGAGGACCTGAGTTCAAATCTGGCCTCAGACCAAACACCTGACACTTACTAGCTGTGTGACCCTGGTCAAGTCACTGAACCCCAATTGCCTAAAAAAAAGAAAAAGAAGAAGAAGAAGTTGTCTAGCAGAGGCTAGACTGAATCTTCACTGGATATAAGGTAGAGGAGACTCTTATTCAGGTAGAGATTAGACTAGATGGCTTAGGAGGTCCCTTTCTACTTCAAGATTCTGTGATTAATCAGATTCAGTACAGAGCATTCAGACCTGAATCCAGTCTCATGAACTTAACTTCTCTATAAAGGAGTTCAGTTGACTCCATCAAAAACAACAACAAATTCCCAGTACTCCCACCCATCAGTCCCAATGTAATCAAATCACCTCTTAGAATGTGCTAGTTAGATGGCACAGTGGATAGACCATTGGACTTGGAGTCAGAAAGACCTGAGTTCAAATCCTGACTCAGACTCTAATTGTGTGACCCTAGGTAAGTCATTTAACCTTTCAGCCTCAGTTTCCTCAACTGTAAAATAAGACTAATAATAGTACCTCCCACAGAGTTGTGGTGAGGATCAAATGAGATACCACAAGTAAAGTACTTAGTTAACCCATAAAGTGTTATATAAGTTCTGGGAAGGGAAAGAAGAAGAGGGAATAAGCATTTATAAATGCTGGCTATTGTTATTATTATCATTCATTTTTAGTTCAGTCATTTCAGTTGTACCTGACTTTTCATGACCTCTTTAGGAGTCTTTTTGGCAAAGATCCTGGAGTGGTTTGCCATTTTCTTCTTCAGATCATTTTAAAGATGAGGAAACCAAAGCAAACAGGGTTAACTTACTTGCCCAGGGTCATACAGCTAGGAAGTGTCTGAGGCCAGATTTGAATTCACAAAGATGAGTCTTCTGGACTTTAAGCCTAACATCCTATCCATTGCGCCACCTAGCTGCTCCTATTAATCATTTTGTATAATCATTAATTATTCGTATTACTAAACTTGCGTTTGCTAATTCAGTCTGAGTTGGAGGATAACTTTTGCTTTATCTGAAAATGAAAGATTTCTAAGCAAGAGCACATTATGTTTGAATCACAAGAGAAAATAACACTTTCTTCCCCAAAATAATTTGAGTTACCAATTGAAACAAAGATGTTCATTAAAGCAGAACCAGCACTCTGTCACTGTGGTTGTTGTCATTGCTGTTCTACTAGATAACTCTATTAGCCCATTTCAAATAACTATAAATCCCTGAAAGTAATCAAATTACTTTTGTTTTTAGATATTCTCAAATCTATGCTAAGAAAGCAATAAAAATGTCTATTGCCTTTACCTGAGAGATCTCAGTACTAGGCATCTGCCTCAAGGAGGCAAAGATGGAAAGAAAGGTCTTATAGGCCAAAATATTCTTAGGATTACTTCTTGTGGTAGCAAAGACATGGAAACAAAGTAGATGTCACTGATTGGGGAACAGTTAAACAAACTGTGGTATATGAATGTAACAGAATGTTACTGCCCTATAAGGAACAATGAATATGATGAATAGAGAAGTCTGGGCAAGACTTTTATGAACTGATTCGAAGAGAAGGCAGCAGAACCAGGAAAACAATATGCACAATGACTGCAACAATGTAAATGGAAAGAACAACAATATATCAAAATTGAATGCTGTACAATTAGAATGACTTGGCTCCAAAGACAAGATATGAGATGGAACCTCCTTCCTTTCTTTTCCAGAGCAGGGAACTATGGATGTGAGATGCTGCATAGACTGTCAGATAGTTGATGTGTTAGGTTAGTTTTGCTGAATTTCACTTTCGCGCTTCCTTTTTTATTATTTCTTAGAAGGGATGGTTCTCTAGGTAACAGGGAGAGGAATATATTGGGAAACGAAGGTGAAACAAAAATACTAATTTTCTTCTTAAAAAAATCACTGGAAGCTAAGTGGAAAATGAGTTGGAGAGGAGAGATTGAGGCAGGGCCAACATTAGGAGGGTATTGCAATAGTCTAGGTGTGTGGTGATGACTTGAAGGGATGGTGACTTATCATCCTCTTGAGAACCTCCAATAAGGAGAGGCAGCCAGGCAGTGTAGTGGATACAGCAACGGACTTGGAGTCAGGATGACCTAAGTTCAAATTCCACTTCAGGTACTATGGGACCCTAAGCAAGTCATTTAACCTCTCTCAGCCTCAGTTTCCTCAACTGTAAAAAGGGGATAATAACAACAGGACATCCCTCCCAGGGTTATTGAGGATATCAAATGAGATAATATTTATAAAGCACTTAGCATGGTGCTTGGCACAGAGCAGGTATTTAATAAATGTTTGTTTCCTCCCTTCCTTTCCTACGTCTAGAAGAAAGAGAGAGAGAAATGAAGGAAGGAAGGAAGAAAGAGGAAGAAAAAGAAAGGAAAGGAGATGAAGAAAGAAAGGGAAGAAAGGAGGACGGGGGAGAGAGAGAGAGAAGAGAAGGAAGGAAGAAATGAAGGAAAGAAGAGGAAGAAAAAGGAAGGTAGGAAAGGAGATGGAGAAAGGAAGGGGGGAAGGAAGGGAAGGGAGAGAAAGAAAGAGAGGAAAGAAGAAAGGAAGAAAGAAATGAAAGAAGGAAGGAACATGAAGAAAAAGAAAGAAAGGAAGGGAGATGGAGAAAGAAAGGGAGGAAGGAAGAAGAGAGAGGGAGGAAGGAAGAAGAGAGAGGGAGGAAGGAAAGGAGGGGAGAGGGAGGGAAGGAGGGGGAGAGAGAGAGAGAGAGAGAGAGAGAGAGAGATCACAGCCAGAGACATTCACTATAAAATGAAATCACTGTGTCAGTAATCTTTGCCTAACTAGTTTTCTTTGTTAAAATAACTGCAAGGAATATCCAGAAATGACTGTGATATAAAAATAAAAGGCATTAGTAATTGTCTAAATTGCCAACCTCTTAGATGGGATCCTTCCTGCTCTACCCCCAAATTCAGTCACATTGCCTTCGTATCTACTTTGCATTGACTCTTCTGTGTACATGCTCTTTTCCCCCAGTAGAATGTAAGGGCTGAGCTTGATTCACTTTTTTCTTTGCATCTCCAGTGCCTAGCACTGTGTGCTGTGGTGCCTGGAACAAAGTAAGCACATTGCTAGGCACTTCAGCTATAAAGACAAGAGCTAGCCTTGGAGAGAATTTGAATCCAGCCTTAGGTACTCCTTAGTTCTGCTTGGGCAAATCACTTTGCCACTGTCTGACTCAGTTTCCTTATCTGTAAAATGGGGATAATAAAAGCTTCCCAGGTAATAAATGGAAATAATAAAAGCTTCCTAGATAATAAAATGGGGATAATAAAAACCTCCCAGAGTTGTTGTGAGGATCAAATGACCTCACCTTTGCAAAGTGCTTTGCAAATCTTTTGTATATGGGTTGTTTACTGGTGCTTCCTATTTAAAATTCTAGCTGCTACTATAACTCAACCAGACTCCAAAATACTGGATAGTGGGGCCCCTGGATATTTGAGCTTCTGCCACTGACAACGGTCAAAGGCACTCACCTGAGAAAGGGAACAGTTTGCTCGGCTCTTGAATCTGACCTATATAATGGAAGTAGAGTTGGGGTTTTTCTCAGACCTTTTGTAGGGTTTCTCTCACTTGCCCTCTTTATGGCAATATTCTCAAGAAGGAATGTGTGGGTTGATGTAAACCTCATCCACCCATCTGTAAAATGTTACACTCCTTGGAACCTTCTTCAGCTACTGTAGAGGGGATGCTTTTTGAAGAACTTTACCAATCAGCAAATTTGCAACCCAGAATTAAAAAGTGTAGGGGAAAATATGACAACTGATTTTCACTTCATAGTCTAAATGTTAGCAAGAACTGGTGAGAATGAGGTACTGTCCCTGAAATACCATCAAGGGTGTTACAAGGGCTCCCTTTCCCTGGGAATCCCCCCACAGGGCCTGCTCCCTCTTACCAGAAAGTGGGAATTCCCCCCCAGGGGTTACTCTGGGGTTTATGGAGGACAGAAGTCCTTCGATCTCCCCAGCAAGAACGTATTTTACAAATGCACCAGTAGAGAATCTTGTCAAATAAAATGCAATACAATTTCTCACTGACAACTTCACTGATTCCCATTCCTATTCTGGGGATGCTTTCGGACAAAGAAACCCGCCAAGGATGAGATCTGCATCAAAAAAAAAATCATCCTTTGCCTGCAAAAACCTAGCATACTACTCCATATACCTTGGGTAAGAGACAGGAACTAGAGTTGGAATTTCACACGAAAAGGGAACTCCCTGGTGAGGAAACTCTCTTCATCAATGCAGGTTGCATTTTTTTCTGCAACTCTTTCTAACAATAGTACTGACACCTTCTTGTCAGCTGATAGTCTTAGAGAGTTGCACAGAGCACTGAGAGGTTAAGTAACTTATCTACCATCACACAGCTACTAAGGGTCAGAGGCAAGCCTCAACCTCAGGACTCCTGGCTTCAAGTCCTGCTCTCTGGCAGCTATGTTGTGATACTTCCTCTATAGCCTGGGGTTCAATAGAAATAAATGACAGATTAGTCAATAAAGTGAAAACCACACTAACTTGAGAACTCTCTCTCTCTCTTCCTGCCCTCTCTTTCTTTCTTTCCTTCTCTCTCTCTTCCTTCCTTCCTATTTCCTCCTTATTTCTTTCTTCCTTCCTTCCTCTAGATACAGGAAAGGAAGAGAGGAAAAAAGCATTTATTTATTAAGCACCTGCCCTGTACCAGGCAGTATGCTAAGTGTTTTACAAATATTATCTCATTTGATAACCTCAACAACCCTAGGAGGTAGGTCCTATTATTATTACCCGCTTTGTACAGTTGAGGAAACAGGCTGAGCGAGGTTCCGTGACTGGCCCAGGGATCCCACAGTTTCTGAGGCAGAATTTGAACTCAGGTCATCCTGACTCCAAGTCCAATACAACATGACATAGAGGACAGACTGTTGGTTGTACTTGGAGCCAGGAACACAGGTACAAATCCTGCTTCAGACACTTACTAGCTATGTGACCTTGAGCAAGTCAACCCATCACATAGAACCCCAGTTTTCTCATCCATGAAATGGGGGAAACAGCAGTGCCTACTTCATTGGGTATGAGTCAATGTTCTGTCGATCTTAATGTGTTAAACAAATGTTAACTATTTTGATGACACCTTGTTTGTCTCTGAAACAAAATCAGGAATTTGATTAGCCTAAACAGCACTTCTCCATAACAGTCACATCCATTGAAAAGGTTTCCAGGCTCTAATACTTAGGAACAAGTCAAATACCCTTCTGCTGCCTCAGTTACCTCATCTGTAAAATGGACACAATAATACTTCACTCTCATGAGAGCGTAGCACAGTCAGTGAATCAGTAAACCTCGTAGGTACAAAGGAAACAAGCATTTTTATCACACAATAATGTGTTAATTGCGTACTTTACAAACATTATTAGATAGGTCTCAAACTCAGGTCTGCCTGACTCCAAGTCTAACAGTCAATCCATTCTGGCCATGCTGCCTCTCTGGGGATCCTTCACATTGTCTAAAATCAGGCTCAGGGTTTGGTTTTTTTCCTGACAGACAGCTTATCAGTTGTGTCCAGACTTCTGGGAAAAAAGGTCTTGTTTCAGGACCAGCATCCAACACCAACAGCATACCACAGACCAGTCATTTCATTTCTCAACACCCTAAGCAAATCTTTAGGGCTATAAATTCAAGACGTTACTAACTGCTATCAATGGAGGGAGTTTCAACACTAGGAGTTCCTTATACTGAAGAAATCCCAGATTCAGACTCAAAGGCATCTCCATAGCATAGCTGTTATAAGGCCAGGGTCTCACAAACCTTAAAGTGATGAACAGATGTGAGCTATTTGTATGCACCTCTTGATTATACTGGGAGGGACGGAAAGGGGACCACCAGCCCGGGAACACATAGGCCTTAACTCAACTGCCCAAGGCTGCAACTGGTAAATGCCAGTCTCTGGATTACAAGAACAGAGCTCTATTTCTCAGCTGCCTGGCTCTGCCCATTCCCAGGTTCCTCTCAGAGGCCACAAATACAAGATGCCTCCAACCGTGGCCCTGAGGTGGCCGGAACTTAATTCTTTGTCCACGGTCATCGGCACCACCCCATCTCCCATCATCCCGGCAGGCTCTCATTCGAATTGTACACCTGTGGAAACAAAGAATTCCTCAGGGAACTAGCTGCTACCACCGTGGCCCACTCCACAAATAGGTACAACCACCACAGGTCCCATTGTGGGGTTCCTGGCGAGCCTTGGGAGCGAAACCAGCCAGCTGCCTCTGAGGCTGGGGGAGACAAGCAGAGACGGAAGACAGCATCTGCCAGCAGCCTTTCCTGATTCTTTGGCCAAGACGGGAGGGAGAACTGGATTTTTAAAACTGTGTTGTTTTATTTTTATATCAGAATCACTTTTGGAAATACCACCTCCACTCAACTCCCTTGAAACATGTACAGTCCTTAGGAGTTCTTAACCTATGGTTTAAGAACTTATTTTAAAAATATATTTTTATACAGTATTTCAATATAAGGTTTCCTTCACGAGCTTGTGTATTTTATTTCATGCATTTAAAAATCTTATTCTCAGAAGGGGTCCATAGGTTTCCTCATACTATCAGAAGAGTTCACGACCCAAAAAAGGTGATGCCCCCCTGGGTGCAGTGGATAAAGCACCAAACACAGAGTCAAGGAGATCTGATTTCAAATCCTTCCTCAGACACGGATTAGCTGTGTGATGCTAGGCAAGCGCCTTCACCTCTGCCAGTGTCAGTTTCCTCATCTGCACAAAGGGGTATAATAATATCACTCACCTCACAGAGTATTTGGGAAGATCAAATGAGGTGATCTGTGTGAAGTATTTTGTAAACTTTAAATTGTTATACACGTTAGCTGTTATCATTGTTGTTACTATTAACAAAGAAAACCAGTTGAGGAAAACCATCCAGCTATGTTTTTCAAGCCCTTCATTTAACCTTAACCTTAAGTGCCTGAAGGGCTGGACCAGATGCATAATGGTGCCAGAAAAGCCAGCTTCAAATCCCAGTTCCTCTACTATTTAGCCATAAATAAGTCATTTAACTTCCCTGAGACTCTTTCCTCTCCTACAGAATGAGGGTGTTAGGTTAGACGGCCTCTGAGTTTCTTTCTAATGCCGAATCTCTGATCCTGTGACCTCCCAAGTCTCTTCTAGCTGAAAAATTCTCCATAAAAGAGTATTGTGATGGGAATCCAAGGACAGATGAGCAAATGTCTCCTGCCACTGGTGTTAAATGAGCAAATTCCCAGCTGAGGATGCTTCTGGGATTGGGAGCAGCGGCTGCTCAACAGCACAACCCAACCCAGCAAAGGTGACCTCCCGGGCCGCCTGGCTTGGAGCTGTCCTCAGCCTGAGAGATAGGAAGAGCAGCAGATCCAAGGGGAGAACATCAAGGGGTGAACTGTGGACCACTGAGCCCACCGAACTGCAGGCCAGAGAAGCACTTCTGGTCACCCTGAAAGTCACAAGGCAGCCCCAAACTGTAAGCCATCCCCGCAGGGAATGACTCAGAGCTGCTGCTCCTCAACGGCCATCCACCACCAGTTCCACCTCTCCTCCGGCTTTCCTCCATCCCCCAGAGCCACTCGAGAAGAGCTGGTGCCCCTACACTTTGCCCTCTGTTTATACCTTAGAACCCACTCTTCCCACACCTTAGACCCCACTCTCCCCACATTGGCTTCAGTCCTCCCCCCAGCAGACCATCCCACTCCAAAGACCTGATCTGGATACCAAGTCCCAGCTATGATCAAAGCATCCCACCAAAGAACAGGGGCCTGACCCCAGGAAGACAGCCCCAAAACCCCAACTTTGCTGAACCCAGAACCTTGCAAGGACCCTATGGAAAACCATTTGGAAGGAAGGAAAACCCACTGTCTTTTCTAAAAAGAGAGGATGAAATAAAGAATACTTACTGTGGTGAAATGCTGCATTGGGTCACTAATGTACAGCATTTTAGCCTTTCTGGGAACTAAACACAACTGGGAACTTTCCAGCTCCAAGAAGAGGCATGGGGTCAGGGAGGATGGTCAGGGACTGATGATGAAGGCAAGGTGGGGATGCAACCTAGAGATCGCCTCGCCCGTGGCTAGGGAAGCAGGTGCAGAGGATGCTCTGGTACATGGGTTGGGTTTGTTGGCATTTTCCCTTTTTTTCATCCTCCTTAGTTCTGTCAACTGGCTGCATCTAGCAACAAACCCCATAGCCCACCCTCTTTATTCCTCATGACTTCATTAAAGCACAGGGCAGGTCCCAACTCGCCCAATGATGTATTGGACTGCACCAAGCAGGCTGTGGAGGGGGGGGGGTGGGGAGCGGCTAAGGAGGAGGGACAGTACGTGCAACCACTACCTGACAAATACTAAGAAGCCAACAGAGGACAGCCTGGCCGCTATCCTTATACCACACCCTAGAGGGTCCTTGTGAACGATGGGGAATCACCTTCAAACAGGCCACCTGCATTATAACCCTGCAGGGTTCGTCTTGACAAGGAGCAGCAATGACTCAGCAATGTAGAGTTCCCGTTGAATCAACACTAAGAACCAAAGCTAAAAATCTCCCAAGGAAAGCAAGGCTTTCCTAAAGCCCACCATGCAGCAAAGAAAAAACAAAGACCATCTTGCTTCTCTAGAAGTCACTGGCCCCCAAGAGAGAATTTGATGATGGGGAAATGAATACTCCAAGGGACTGGTCCCTCTTTCATCGGCGACTGCAAAATGGTATGTGAGATTGAAAGCCCCGGAGACCAGGCCCCCAGAGCTCCTGCTGAAGGGAGGCCCAAAGCTCAGATCTCCTTGGACAGTCCTCCTCCCCTCTCTCACCCACTGGACCAGAAGAGAGGAAGCAGATCCCAGCAGAGACTGAGTCAAAGCAGCCTAGGCAGGGAACGGAGATATAGAACACTTAGAGCCAAGCAGGAGGATTATATATACATATATTTTATATATATATATATATATATATTATATGTACATGTATACACATGCACACACGCACACACACACACACACACCAGCTCAATGGTCTGTCAAGTAGGGGAGGATAGAAAGAGCTCACAGCTGGGAATCTGGAGACCTGGTCCAAGCCCTGCTATGGATTTGCTGAGTGACTGTGGGCAGGTGATTTAACTTTCTCTAGCCCCATTTGTGACTAAAAAAAAATGAAGGGGTCTGACTAAGTGACCTCTCAGTTCCCTTCCAACTCAGACATTCTGTGTTCAAAGGTTTCAACTCTGATACTGTATGCAGTGAGCCTCCTTCCATATTTTATATTCCATGTTCTGTGATCTAAGGTTGTTTTTCAACTTTAATATGCCATGTTCTAAGAGGCCTTCTAGTATAGCATTCCATGTCCTAAAGCCCTTTCTGGTTCTGGAATTTTCTGTTCCAAAAGTCCCTCTGGAGCTAACATTCGATGTTCTAAGGCCTCTTCCAGCTCTATCATTCTCTGCTCAAAGGTCCCCTTCTGTGCACACACCGTTTTCTAAAGTGACTTACAGCTTTGACACCGTATGCACCCTTCCATCTCTAACATCCTACATTCTAAGGCCCCTTCCATCTTGAACATCCTCTGTTCTAAGACCTCTCCCAGCTCTCACATTCTATGACTCTAGGATGTCATTTGGACTCTTTTTCTAGAATACTCTAGAATATAAAATTCTCGCTAATGTACACACATTAAGTTTTCTCCTTTCCTAGAAGGCTTACAGATATAGGAGACCAAAAACTCCAGGAGATGACAGAGAAAAGTCACAAAAATCTCTCTGTCTTCTTTTTCCTTTTCTTTCCAGATCACTGCCATCATCGCCTTCTAACCACTGGATCCCCTGAGAGCCCCAAACAGCTGGGGTTTGGAACAGTGCCTGCCTGGGGCTTCAGGGAGCTGTTGATAGATGGTTCACCCAAAGAAGGTAATTCCTTGGCTGTGGCTGATTTTCCAGCCCCTTCATGCCTCAAGGTTGCCTAGAAATGAATGAGCAGAGGCAGGCATTCAGAGCGCCCAAGCCATGCCTCTGTGGACCTGGGGTTTTCTTCGGTTTCAAGAGCAGGTCCCCTGACACTTGAGCTGCCTGGTCCCAGAGGGCTAAACAAAGAGTGGTGGGAGACAGTTGCAGAGAAGTCGTTATGATATGGAAAAAGATCTTAATGACTAAAGCCATCCCCAAGCAGGCTGGGCTGCCTCAGAAAGTGGGAGGAGGACCTCAAGAGGGGCTCAAGCAGAGACCAGATGACCCCTTGCCAGGGATGTCATAGAAATAGAGATTAGACTGCATAGCTCCAGAGATCCCTTCTAACTCTTGAGATTTTGTAATTCTGTGAAAAAAAAAACTGAATTAAAAAAAAGAACCATGATTCATCTCATTAGGGGCTTACCAAAAGTAACCCTACTCATCATATATCAGTCACAGGTGTCAGAGTAATAAATGAAAGAAAAACATGTAGGCTGACTTGCCATAAGCTCCATGTAAACACTTGTTACATAAATTCATGGATGGATGGAGGGAGGGAGGGAGGGAGATGGGGATGAATAGAAGGAGGGATGGATGAATGGATGGGTGAATGGATGAAGGGAGGGACCAATGGAGGGAAGGATGGGTGAATATATAGATAGGTGGATGGGGATGGATAAATAATTGGATGAATGAGGCAATGAATGAACCTATAGAATGAATGATAGAAAGGTAGTTTCATAGCACTATGCCTCCTGCATAGTAACTGCTTAATAAAATGCTTCTTGCGGGCAGCTAGGTGGTGTAGTGGATAGAGCACCAGCCCTGAAGTCAGGAGGACCTGAGTTCAAATCTGGCCTCAGACCAAACACTTGACACTTACTAGCTGTGTGACCCTGGGCAAGTCACTTAACCCCAATTGCCTAAAAATAAAAAAATTAAATAAAATAGGAAAAAAAGATAAAATGCTTCTTGAATGAAAAAAACAAAAGTACTGAGTTTTCACTTCACACCCACGGATGAGTAAAGATGACTGGATGCAAAAATAAAAAATGTTAAAGGGACAGTAGCAAGACAGGCATGCTAATACACTGTCAGTGGAGGTGAGAATGGGTTCAATTATTTCTGAGGACAGTTTGGAATTACAACAGAAGAATCACTAACTGTACATACCCTTTGACCTAACTATTACTACTAGGCATATCCTCCAAGGGAATTAAAAACAGAGAGGAAGATCCCATTTACATAAAAGTATTTATAGTAAGACTTTGTGTTTCTTTTCTTTTTTCTGGTTTTTGCTTTTTAGTGAGGCAATTGGGGTTAAGTGACTTGCCCAGCGTCACACAGCTAGTAAGTGTGAAGTGTCTGAGTAAGAAAGTGAGTGCCTATTGCTAAAAGATGGCTGAACAAATTGTTGCAAATGAATGAAGTGGATTATTATTATTAATATTACCATTCATAAGAAAAGATGGTAATGAAAAATTCAGAGAAACTGAGGAACACTTGTCTGAACTGAGTGATGTAAAGCAAGCTAAGCAGAACCAGAACAATTTATACAATGACCTCAAGAACATAAGGGGAAACAACATGGAAATAACATCAGAATTGTGACTTGGTCCAATCATTCTGGAAAGCAATTAGGAGCTATGCCCAAAACCTGTATGAAACTTTCACCCAGTAATACTGCTGCCAGGTCTACACTCCAAAGAGACCAAATGATGGGAGGGGAAAATCCCTTATGTACAAAAATATTTATAGCAGCTCTTTTTTTGATGAAACAGAATGAGAAGCCAAGGGGATGTCCCTCAATGGTTGGGCAACAGTTGAACAAATTATGGTATATGAATGTGATGGCATACTACTGTGCTTTAAGAAATGATAAAAGAGGATAGTTTCAGAAAAACTGGAAAGACTTATATGAACTGATACAGAAAGAAGTGAACAGAAGAACCAAGGAAACAATTTATATAACGTAACAAAAGTGTTTTTTTTTTTAAAAAGGGCAACTCTGAAAGACTTAGGAACTTTGATCAACCCAATGACCAACCACAATTGCAGAATATTCATGATAAAATATTGCCTTATGTGTGTGTGTGTGTGTGTGAGAGTGTGTGTGTGTCGACTTGGCCAATGCAGGAATCTGTATTGCTTGACTAAATATATTCATAATCAGTTTTATTTTTCTACCTTTCTCAAAGGGGATGAGGGAGGTGGGAGGGAGAAAATGTATATCTGAAGATAAAATAAAAATGGAATTTAAAAAGAATTGTTTTAAAAAGACTTCAAAATTATAATCGATGCTGTGACTAGTTGCTACTTCAGACAAATAGCTGAAACATGCCTCCTGCCTCTCATTAGAGAAGGGATGGAATACAGCTGTGGAATGAAATATGAAAGTTTACTTGGTTTCATGCAAATTTTTTGACGGCAAAGACCATGCCCTACATTTCTTCAAAAGCCCCTCAGTGCCTAGCATGTGCTGTAAACAATTAGTTCCTTCTATAAATGCTTATTGGGTGACTGAATGGATGGATGGACGAATGATGAAGGAATAATTGTTTCCAGTTCCTCACTTACATAGATGCTCATAGAAAAGGGCACACAAATGCACACACACACACACACACACGCACACACAAAGATTTTGATGATGACATTCAACTCAAAAGGAATACAGAAAGAAATGGGAAGAGGAAAGGGGGGGCAGTATAAGGAGGGGAGATTCAAAGAAGGATTAGATATAAACAAAACAGACCTTAAACTTGGAGAGGGCATGGTGCAGAAGGGGTTAAAAGGAAAGAGAGGATAAGAACCTGTACAAAGGAGGGGCAGGAGTAAAGAGAAG
This sequence comes from Vombatus ursinus, assembly GCF_900497805.2. NCBI lineage: Eukaryota > Metazoa > Chordata > Mammalia > Diprotodontia > Vombatidae > Vombatus > Vombatus ursinus. The sequence continues at coordinate 1,566,657 of NW_020954710.1, forward strand.
AAAATTTATAAGAAAAAAGGATGGAGAAAAACACACACAAAAAAAGGAAATGAATGTTGAGAATATGTACACATATAAATGTTAAGAAATATATCTATATTACATATCTTTATTACATATTTAAAAGGAATAGCAAGTTGTACATAATAGATTTACAGTCATGTTCAATCATCTTTTTTATTATACTATGTTATGCAATTGTTTGTTTTATTCCATAAATTAAAAATGAAATAAAAATTCATATATATATATATATGGCATGAAAGACAAAAATTGATAAAGAAGTGTTAATGGAGGAAATCTAATAGAGACAGAGAAGGAGATTTTGAAGATGAAGTTTTCAGGATGGGGAAGGATGAATTTTAGGGTAAGAAACGGATGTGTGATCCAACCATTTTGGAGAGCAATTTGGAACTATGCCCAAAGGGCTATAAAAATGTGTATACACTTCGACCCAGCAATAGCACTTCCCAAAGAGATCATACAAATGGGAAAAAGACCCACATGCACAAAAATATTTACAGCAACTCTTTTTGTGGTGGCAAAGAATTGGAAATTGAGAGGATGCCCATCAATTGGGGAATGGCTGAACAGGTTGTGGTATATGAATGTGATAGAATACTATTGTGCTATAAGAAATGATGGACAGGCTGACTTCAGAAAAACCTGGAAAGACTCGTATGGTCTGATGCTGAGTGAAATGAGCAGAACCAAGAGAATGTCGTACACCGTAACAGCCACATTGTGAGATGACTAATATTGATAGACTTAGCCCTTCTCAGCAATGCAAGGATCTAAAATATCTAAAAGGCCTCATGATGGAAAATGCTATCCACATCCAAAGAAAGAGCTATGGAGTGTGAATGCAGATCAAAGCATACTATTTGCTATTTTTTTTCTTCTGCTGAGTTTTGTTTCTTCTTTCTGGTGGTTCCTCCTATTGGTTCTAATTTTTACTTACAACATCACTAATGTGAAAATATGTTTAATAGGAATGTATACGTATAGCCTATATCAGATTGTGCACTGTCTTAGGGAGGGTGGAGGGGAGGGAGGGGGAGAAAAATTTAAAATTCAAAAGCTTATGGAAGCAACTGTTGATAAATCAAAATAAATTAATTAATAAAAAAGAAATGGATATGTCCATTAGGACAAGTTGTCTGGCACAGGTAAGAGATAGCAAATGCGTTTTATTATGAACATCTTTTGGTGACATTTATACCCTGTTGAACAGAGTACTGTTCTGTACTTTAAGGAATAATGTTTTTAAAGAATAAAATCAATCCTCCACAAGAAGCACTCCTCCTTGTCTCTTCCATCCCTAATTTAGCCTGTCTATAGCTTGTTGGTACACAGTTGTTTGCATGTTGTCTCTCCCATTATACTGTGAGCTCCAAGAGGGGAAGGAATGTTATTTTTCTCTCTTTGTATCTGTGCTTAGCACGGTGCCTGAAACACAGTAGGTGCTTAATAAATGCTTGTTGACAACTCGGAACAAGAGAATAAATTTAATGATGATGATGATGGCAACAATGATGGTGATGTGACCAGTCAGGACAGGACAGGCCCAAAGGGAGGCCTCAAGAGTTCCAAGCTCCAATTCCACCTAGCATGATACTGCAGGAAAAGTCCTAGGTTGGGAGACAGAAGGGACAGAGCTAGGGCATGGGCCTGTGACTCCATTAGTATATGGAACTCCCTCTTCCAAGGAAGGCTGGCACCTTCTCTGCAATTTAGAGTCCTGAAGAGTTTGCTGGGGAACACTGTCCAGAGTTACCCAACTAGTAAGCATCAGAGCAAGTAGGGGGTCAGAAGACCTGGGTTCAGTCTAGCTCTCCCATTTACCACCTGTATGACCTTGGGCAAAGGGCTTCCCACCCAACCCTTCCTGCTCCCCATCTCAAATTTCAGTCTTATTTTTGTTTTTGTTTTAAGCAGTTGGGGTTAAGTGACTTGCCCAGGGTCACACAGCTAGTAAGTGTCAAGTGTTTGGTCTGAGGCCAGATTTGAACTCAGGTCCTCCTGACTTCAGGGCCAGTGCTCTATCCACTGCACCACCTAGCTGCCCCTTCAGTCTCATTTTTTGAAAGGAGAGGCCTGTACTTGGTGGCCTCTGAGTTCCCCTCCAGATCTACAATTCTATGAACCAACTTTATGTCCTGCTTAGCCCTCTCTCTTGGATTGAATAAAACCCTTCCTTCCTTTGTTGGTAGCAAAGCTACGCCTTTATAAGGCAAGCCCACAGATCACCTTAATGTGAGGCTGGCAGAGTCTATATAATGTGTGTGTGTGTGTGTGTGTGTGTTGGACAACATCACGGTCACAACCCCACACCCTGGAAGTAAGCAGTGCCTCCCCTAGCTGAGCACGCTTGCCGAGACCAGTAACAAGAGGCAGGAGTGACCTGCGTGACTGACCACCCAAGGTATGATGGTCAGCTAAGATTCTGCTGGCCCTTGCCAAGCCCTGACAAGAGGGGCTGCTGGTTCTACACACAGTCTCTGTCCCCCTGCTCCTGGCACCAGCCATACTTGCCAGAGAGGCAGGAGGGTGGCAGGTCAGAATGCCTTCATAGCTCCAGGATGCCCAGCTGGTAGGGGCTTCTATTTCAGCAGAGACAATGCGCCATGGAGCACCAGCTGCCATCAGAGGATGGCTTGGCGAGGGGGAGGAGGCCCTGGCCCCAGACCTTCTGGTAGTTTTTAGCCACAGCTGTTTGTCAAACAAAGCCACAGGGAGAGGCGGGAAAAGGATGCCAGAGAGGAGGGAAGAAAGAGCGAGGCAGGGGAATTACAAAGCAGAGGGAAGGTGAAGAAAGGGAAGGGAAAAGAAGGCAAAGCAAGAGAATTTCGATTTCAAAGTGTTCAAAGGGTAGTGGGGGGAAATCTCCAGCAGACTGAACATGGAAATAAAAAGACCACAATGGGCTGGGGGAAAGGACACTCATGGAAATGAGGACAGGCCCAAGACACAGAAGAATCAGGAAAAAACATTTAGAGGAGTTGAACATCCCCTCAAGGAAGGCAGAAAGTTTCAAAGTCTGAAAGATTGGGCTCGTGTCAGATTTTCAAAGGGGCCCAACACAGAAGCCACTCTGTGTGTGTGTGTCTGTGTGTGTGTCTGTGTGTGTGTGTGTGTGTGTCTGTGTGTGTGTGCGTCCACAGCCTCTTTCCAGCTGGCTCCACTGTGACCCCCATTCTTCTATCCCCTCTCCGAGTTTAGTTTCCCTCCCTGTGTCCTTTTCTTCCTTCTTACAGAATCTCAGAGCTCAATCCAAGGCTCTCAGGAGGAAACAAGGTCTAGAGAAAGTAGGGATTTTATCAATCACAGGAGAAATGGTGGAGGAGGTCAGGCACGGACCCCAAGTCTTTGGATACCAAAACAGGACACTCTCCATCACACCTTACTACACTGTTACTATGACTATGACCACGAGGCACAGGGATGTATCATTGGGATAAGGAACTCCTAGGAGGAAAGTCCTTCTGCCACTGTAGGTCAGCACTTTTTTTCGACCTACGGTCACAGGACTACAAATGGATAACTGGAAGGATTTGACAGGCCCTGTGATCCAAGTCCTTTATTTTACAGATATGGACACTGAAGCCCAGAAAAGCTACCCAAGGATGCCCAGGCACCAAGGGGTAGAGAGGATTTGAAGCTGGGCTGTCTGAGTCCACCACCACGGCCCTTTCTACCACACTCCCTCTTTTGTCTTCAGGCTAAGAGCTGCATAAATTCTTTCATTTGTTCATTCGACATTTCCCGAACTCTGATTTGTAGGAGAGGCGGTGTTGCCTAGTGGATGGAGAGTTGTCCTTGGAGGCAAGGAGACCTGGGTCCTAATCATGCCTCTGATACACACTGGCTAGGAAATGCTCACCCAGTTACTGAGAGTTCTCAGTGGCACAAACAACTAAGACTGTAAATTGCAGAGTAATAACCTAAAAGTGGGATGGAATGCAGGCCCGGAATCAAGAAGATTCATCTTTGTGAGTTCAAATCCGGCCTCAGACACTTCCTGGCTGTATGACCCTGGGCGAGTCACTTAATCCTATTTGCCTCAGTTTCCTCACCTGTAAAATGGGCTGGAGAAGGAAATGTCAAACCACTCCAGTATCTTTGCCAAGAAAACTCTAAATGGGGTCACGAAGAGTTGGACATGAATGAAAAATGACTCAACAACAACAGTCAAAATTAGTAGAGGCAGTCTCCTCACCAGAGAGTAACCTAACACTGCTACAAATCACAGGTCTGGACAAAAAAAAATCTACTGTGTATATATTTTGTATTTAATAATATGTTTGTATTTGCAAATAGACATGCACATGTTGTATCCACCCCATCCCCAGTAGATTGGAAGCTCCTTGAGGGCAGTTGATCAACAAGCATTTATTAAGCATCTCCTATCTGTCAGGCATTGTGCTAAGCACTGAGGATACAAACAAAGGCAAAAAAAAAAAAAAAAACCCAGCCCCTGCCCTTAGGGAACTTATAGTCTAATGGAGGAGGCTATGAAATACCTATGGACAAATAAAATACATTTAGGACAATCTGGAGATAATCACCAGGTGGAAAGACATGAAAATAAAGGAAGCCTGGGAAATATTTGTTGCAGAAGGGACTGGAGCTGAGATTTTAAGAAAGCCAGGAAGTGGAGATGAGGAGGGAAAGACCTCAGTTCAAATCCTGCTCCAGACACTAACTAGCTGTGACACACACAGATCACTCAACCACACCTGGAAAATGGAGACCATGATACTTCTAATGTCTATTTCACCAGACTTCTGAGTTTGAAATCAATCAACATTTATTAAGTGCCTACTATGTGCCAGGTACTGTTCTAAACATGGGTGATACAAAAGGAGACAAAAGACAGTCCCTGCCCTCAAGTACCTTACAATCTAATAAAATAATATGTGAAAAGTACTTTGCAAGCTCAAAAGTGCCACACGAAAATCAATAATGAACATTATTGTTCCCTACCCATAGTAAAATGAGTGAAGCCAGCATCATTTTTCTCTCTCCACTGGGGATAAATTGTGAATCCTCCAGCCTGCAGAGGGGTGAGAGCTATTCCAAAGTGTGTTCCCCTCACACAGCTGTATGAATCAATCCCATCATATCCCATTCTGTTAGAGGTCGTGGGTTACCATGCTGGCTGGCCAAGAGCACAGGGGCTACATCAGAAGTCAACAGTCTGGCTTCCCAAGGGAAAGAGTGGCCAGAGCATGGGCCTCTGGGTTGGGTGACTTAGGTTCAAGCCTCGGCTACAGCAGCTCTGAGCCCCATGACTGGGGGTGAATTATTTGAACTCCCAGAGCCTTGGGCACCTCATATGTAATATCTGTAAATATTATGAGATTGTTAGCCCAGTAGAAGAGGCTAGAAAGAGCGGTGGGAAGAGTGCTGGACCTAGAGGCAGGAAGACCTAAGCTCAAACCTGGCCTCAGCCACTTACCATCCCTGTGACCCTGGGCAAGTCACTTCACCTCTGTCTGCCTCAGTTTCCTCATCTACAAAATGGAGGTAATAAGAGCACCTAAGTCATATGGTTGTTGAGCGAATTGAATGAGATAATCTTTGTAAAGAGCTCAGCACAGTGCCCAGCACACAGCAGGTGCTTAATAAATGTTTATTTCCTTCCTCGCCTTTCAAGCTCCCAAAGAGTATTTCTCCCAACAGGAGAGACTAATTCTGTCTCAGGGAGAGTACATACTGCAAAGTACACTGTAATCCTTAGTGCTCTGGCTCTGGGGTCAGAGGATCTGGGTTCAACTAAAGCCTCTTGCATTGAGCTAAAGGAGATTCCATGCAATTAATACAGATTAATAAGAGAGCCCAAAGACCCTCCTCCTTCCATGGTAGGCTTAGCTTTTTTTTAGCTTTAGCTCCCCAAATCTCTAACAAGTCTTATTTGTGGGGGTTCCTCTTCAGGATCCTCTGGGAAACAAATTGCTCCCCATTCAACATTAAATATATAGATTTAACTTCCTTCAAAGTCACCTTCCACTAAGCCCAGTTACAATGAATACTTTCCTCAGAGCTACCATCATGAGGAGTCTAATTGTTACAAGACAGGAAGGGCTCAAAGGAGAACTAATGATGTGTTCCCTACCAGAAAGGCATAGAGTGAGGGGAGAGGACAGGGAGAGGGGGTCACAAAAGGTCGGCCACGACTGAAATGGCTAAACAACAACCAGGTAGAAACTTAAGATCAATGAGATCTTGGGTTTGGAGATGGAAGGGACCTCAGAGACCATGAACTCTAACTCCCTCATTTTACAGATGCAAAACCTGAGGAATTCACACACAAACACATATATACACACACAGAGATACACACAAATGTATTCATGTTCAGTCAAAGGAAGAAAGGAAAGAAGGATGGATGGAAAAGAGGGAGGAAGAAAGAACAAGAAAGAGAGGAAGAAAGGAGAGAAGGAAGGATGGGAGGAAAAAGGATGGGAGGAAGGGAGAAAGGAAGAAAGAAAGAATGGGAGAAAAAAC
>NW_020954710.1:1573176-1585742 GCF_900497805.2 Vombatus ursinus
AGAAAAAGAAAGAAAGAGAAAGAGAAGGAAGGAAAGGAAGAAAGAAAGAACAAGAGAGAGAAGAAGGAAGGAAAAAAGGATGGGAGGAAGGAAGGGAGAAAGAAAAAGGAAGGAAGGACAAGAAAGAGGAAGGAAGGATGGGGGAAAGAGAGAAGGAAGGAAGGAAAGGAAGAAAGAAAGAATGAGAGAAAAAGGAAGGAAGAAAGGAAGGATGGGAGAAAGAAAGTTAATATTTTCAAGTAAGCAGAAGAAAACAGAAGGAAGGCCAGAAAGAATGGCAGACAAATAGGACAGCTTTGAAAATTCCATACAAAATGTTCTATTTTTAAAAGAAAAGCCAGCTGTATCTAACAGAGATCTACAGTTTCAGTTACAATCTTCTGTTTCTGGATGTTTGTTAAGTTCAGAATAATAAACTTTAAAAAAAAGAAAGAAGAGCTGGCCCAAGCACAGAGACATTTCGGTGACTTACTCAGGCCACACAGGCTGGAGGGGTCAGAGGGGGACTTGAGCTCAAGTCTTCACCTCAAGGCTTCCTCACTATCCGCTACTTGGAGGCCGCTACCAATCAGACCTACCTGAAACTTCTCTTCTTGTGGCTAAGTACCCCCCATTCCTTCACCTAATCCTTATATAGTGTGAACATCAGGCCTTAGTCTCTACAGACTTAACTTCGGGTAATGATTTTTTCCACTTAGCAAGAGTCAGGGTTGTGCTGGTAAATGTTTAACAACCAGCTCTCTGAAAAGTCCACACTTTTATGTTTACTCTGTATTATTATTTTTCTCTATCACTTTCTTAAGTCTAGACCATCATAAAACAATAAATCAGGCTCTGATTTATATAACATTTGCTGATTTCTGAGTTAATTGTTCACACTGAAGATTTAACAATCAGCTCAGTTTGAGCAGTCTCCAGCACACCTTTGCTAGAGGCAATCTATTGCTGCACCTCTACACAAATACTTTCCGACTGAATAGGACCCAACCAAAATCTTTTGAGAACTCCAGGGCACCACCGTATCACAGCATGACCACTGTCCCTGTGGCGCAATGGGAAGAGGGCTGGATTTCAAGGCAGAGGACCCGGATTCAAATCCTCGCCCTGCCTTTTACTGTCTGCGTGACCTCTACACATTGCTCATCTGTAAGATGAGGAGAATGGAGGAGGTCCTCTTAGCTCTAGGCTATGATTCTGTGGACGTGTAAACAATGGAAGTCCTTCTTCATAGTATGACAGAAGGTCACCCGGTCATCTCTGGAGCTGGCACAGACCTTAGATGCCTCTAGCCCGACCCTCTCATTATACAGATGGAGAAACTGAGCCCCATGGGAGGTTGAGTGACTCAGAATGACAGTCTGTGTGTGTAATACTCTATGCCGTGACCAGCACAGACTACCCACGATGTCCATGGGTCCTCCATTCATCATTCAGCCACCCCATCCCCTTCCCCCCATCTCCCCAGTCCAAACCGCTACTCACTGTCTCCTGCTTCCCTGTGGGGTCTCAAGGCCATTTCCACCTTCTCATCTCTTTCTGCCCTCTTCCCTGGACTTTGCCCTTTGCTCTGGCCCATTATCACCAAGCTAACCCTCTGACTAACCCTTTCCCCAGGCCCAGCCCTCTTCACCCCTCCCCGAACCCCCAAGTTTGAGCCAGCAATTTATGCCGGGAATTCCCACTGCTATTCAGTGTGCTATGCATGTAAATATCTCATAAATGGCTTTTTACTATGAGGCATGTTTATACCTGAACAAATTATACTCTATTTTTGTTTGGAAAGGTGTAGGGCTCCACCTTCATTATAGCATGGGGCCCAGTAAGCTACATGCCCGAGCAAGTAAGAAAGCGCTCTTCGTATCCTGGCCTGAACCTGACTCACCAGGCTTAGAACAGATTCCTTCCACTCCAGCTGGGGTCAGGGTGGGAGTGGGGGTGAGGAGGGGAGGGGAGAGAAGAGGGAGCCAGCACGCACACCAGCCCATATGGAAATAAGGCTCTGCACTCCCCTCATCCCCAAGGCAAGGTCTGAATTCTCCGGGCCTCCAATGAGGCCTTCATTTCTCCCAAGGGACTGGTCAGGCAGCTGAACAGTGACCATGTTCCATGACAGGCCCAGAGATGGTGTCCCTGGTTCCATGCCCATCTTACTTTTTCCTGCTCGCTAAGACTCCTATTGAGTTATGAGGAGGCAGATTTCAGCTCAGCATAGTAAGGGACTTTCTAACAATCTGAGCTGTCCAGCAATGGTACAGGCTTCCCTCTCAGATAATGAGCTCCCCACCATTGAGGGTCCAAACACAGGAACGTTTGACCATCTGTCCAGAGGTTCTACAGAAGAGATAATAATAATAATAATAATAAACATAATAAACATCGTTTTATGCTGCATTATCTGGGGTAGGAAGATGGACTAAATAACCTCTAGGGTCCCTTCCAACCCCAAGATTCTCTGAGACAACGAGTTGCTCTAATGTAGGGTCTTCGATGTCCACAAGAGTCTAGGAAGTGTGGCCTTAAAAGTAGACAGAGTATGGATCACAGACACAGAACTGAAAGAGACCTCAGAAGCCATCTAGCCCAATACCATCATTTTACAGGGGAGGAAACTGAGACCCAAGGTGGTTAAGTGACTTGCCCAAGATCATACAGCATGAGGTATATTGGGCAAGCCCTCCTTTCTCCAAATCACCTCTTGGTATAATTCAGACTCAACGTGTTCAAAAGAGAATTCATTTTCTTCCTCCCTAAATATATCTTATCCACAAATTTTCCTCTTTCTGTTAAAGGTACTACTACCTTTCCCATTACGCAGGCCCACAACCTTGAAGCCATCTTTGATTGTTCCTTCTCCTTCTCCCACCTCGTTGCCAATTGGGTGTTGAGCTTTTTCAATTACAGCTGCTTACCACCTCTTGGGACCCTCCCTCACACTTTCACCACCTCTCCTCTCTCCTAGTCTATTTCAATAGCCTCCTAATTGGGTGCCTTCCTTCTATGTTCTGCCCTCTCCAGCCCATCTTTCACATGGATATCAAACTTAGGTTCCTGTAACACACCTAAGACCTCGCCATTTCCTTGTTCAAAAATCTTCAAAGGCTCCCTATTTTCTCTAGGATAAAATACAGTCTGTAAATGCCTCAGTCTGGCATTTAAAGTCCTCCACAGCCTGGCTCCTATCTACCTTTCCAGATATATTTAATAGAACCCTATCATATAGTCAAAATCCCATCTCCAGTCTCCATGCACACACAGGCTGCCACCACCACCTCTCATGCACATCTTAGAATCCCTAGCTCCTATCTTCTTCTTCTTCTTCCTCCTCCTCCTTTTAAAGGCCAGCTCTCCCTATCCTGAAAGTACAGTGGCCACTCACAGTCAGGATCTCACTATTAATCAGTATGGGAACTTTAACCTGCTCCATTTCCAATCTGGGACAGTTTGCCTTTCCTTAGGCAACCTGTTCACCCCTCCACCCATTGCCATATTGAGTCTGGACTTGGTAGGGACACCGTATTGACTTAGCCCACTGGAGCTCAGAACTCCTAAGCACAAGAGATCCATCAGCCTCAGTCTTCCTGGTGGCAGGGATTAAAGGTATAAGCCACCACACCTGGCTCCTAGCTCCTTTCAAGGTCCAGCTAAGGTATTACCTCCCGTAAGAAGACTTGCCTGATTCCTTCTAAATATTAGTGTTTTCTCTCTCTCCCAATTATCCCATATTTACTTAGCTCTATGCATAGTGTATATCATCCCCAACCTACCAATCAGTAGCAAGTAAGATCCTTTAAGGATGAGAATGATTTATTTTGTTTTGTTTTTGTAGCCCCAGGGCCCATGTGTTATAAATCATAAAAACTTAATAAGTGTTTATTGGAATGGTTTAGATGGTGGAAGATAGTCCACCATTAAAATTCTTTTTCCATTTGGAAAGCTTTTCCATGGCTCTCTATTGAAATGCAAATATTCTATGGGAGGGATAACACCCTAAGTATTAACCATAATTTAACACTCTATCTTGGAGCTCAGAATGAAGCCAGCATTTTGGGTGGGAGCAGCAATGAATGGGCCAAGATGTCAGAAGCAGGAAAGAATGACTAACGTGGAAGGAAGATGCTAGTTTTCCTGCCTTGATCATTCTATGATCAAGCCCAATACCACAGTACCCCAGTAGTCCTGAAATTTGTCCTACAAGCTCATAATCTATAGTCATGCTTGCTTGCCATTAGACAACTGGTTTACTCTATGGCTCAGACACAGAGTGGTCAGGAAGAAAGGGGATGAGAGTCTGAGTTGGTTCCCAGTCCAGACACCCTACATCTTGACATTCCTGCCTAGAAGAGAACCCTAGTCATCCAGAGGTCATTTAGGGAACTTGGATCTGGCCAGCTCCTTTTATGATCCTACCCATTTAAAGGGACATGGGTAGTAGGGGCAATGGGAAAGGGACCAAGCATCCAAGCTGCCATTTCATTAGCTCAATCATGCTACCCTTCCAAGGAAAAACCAACCCTACTATGAGCACTTTGTCTCACCTGCAGAAGTTAAGAGACCTCACTTACCATGACAGACTCATTCATGCTCTGCATGTGGAAGTCATCCATGCTGACCACAGTCCCACCAGCCACCACCTCACTGCCTCCTTGGCTAGACTGGGGGAGATCAAAGTATGTGCTGTCTGGCTCCCTGAGAAAAGATGAGGAAAGCCATTAGCCCTACTTGAACCGCTGGTCTAAATACCCTAACCTACCATTCCAAGGTTAGAGTTAACTGAGAATGGAAAGGAAATGGCATGTTTGGGGGAGGAGAGGAGGGTATAAATCGATCTTGTCACTGTGAAGGACCTGAGAGTATCCTGGCTTCAAACTTTTTCCCATTTACTTTTCTTCCTATGTACTTCTAGACCACCCCTCCCCACCCCTCCTCTCTTCTCCTCACCTTCTGGTCATCTCCTCAGCTCTCCTCTCCTTTCTTTTCTTCCCTCTCTTCTCTTCTTTTTTTATCCTCCTCTCCTCCTCCTCCTCCTCCTCCTCTCTCTCTCTCTCTCTCTCCCTCCCTCGCCCCCTTCCTTTCCTATCCTCTCCTTTCCTCTTGGGCTATCTACACCTCCTGGTTCTCTCCTCATTTCTCCTTTTGACCCTCTCTTCTCCTCTCCTCTTTCCAGTCCTCTCTCATCCTTTCTTCTCATCTCTTTTCCTCTCTCCCCACCACCTGATCCTCTTCTCTTCCCAAACTGAAGAATTTAAGTTTGTGACAGAGGTCATCTGGTACAACCTATATCTGAACAGGAATCCTCTCCCCAGACAAGTGGGTATTCCTCTTCCACTTGAAGACCTTGGGTATGGGGACCTCACTGTCACTCAAGGCATTCTCTTTGGGGACAATTCTAATTGGTAGGAAGTTTTTCCTTATCTGAAGCCAAATTTGGTGTCTCTGTAATTCCCATCCATTACTTCTAGTCCTGCCTGGTAGAACCAAGCAGAGCTAGGTTAATCCTTCTTCTACATGACTCTTCAAAGGCTCCCAGCAGTATTCCAAATGGCTTCTTGGTGCCCCACTCCTTCACCCCACTTTGTTCCCCAGTCATCAAGGTCTTTTCTACATCACCAAGGACGATCAGGAGGGCAATTAGTCTGCTCTGCAGACTACTAGGAAGTACCTACTTTTATATGATACATCCTAAGGAAAGGCCCTGGCATGGGTGCTCCATTTAGCTGCAGCTCCTGCCCACATGTGCCCATCTACCTATAACTGGACACCAGACCTGATGAGATGGTTGAGCCTAGTATGAGCTGAGGAAACAGCTCCCTACTCTTCTACTTCATCTCCCAAGGGTACAGACTAGGAAGGAAACTCACAGAGTACTCCAGAGGTGTTCAAACGTGGTTCCTTCATCTGCTGAGGAAGACTGGGACATCTTCATGGAGGGAGAATCCAGCCAAGGGTAAAACACTCTGGGAAGAGAGAGCACACCCTTGTGAATAAGAAGCCACTTTCCAGCTTCTCCAATTCTTTTCAAATGCATCTGTTTCTAGCCACCACCCACCCCATCCAAAGCCAGCATCTTCACTTTTCATGGGATCACAGATTTAAGAGACTATGAGTCCAACAACCCCATTTTACAGATGAGGAGACTGAGAAGGCTTACATAGCTAGTAAGTGGCTGAGATGGGATAGGAACCACCTCAGGGGTGGGGAACCTGTAGCCTCGAGGCCACATGTGGTCTTTTAGGTCACTGAGTGCAGCCTTTTGACTTGAGTCCAAACTTCACAGAAGGGCTGATGGAAGATAGGATTAATATTCTCCTCATTCTAGGTACTGCTACTCCACCCAACTAGCTATGGCTTGGGTGGGAGATATATAGGTTCTTTGTCTAGATTGCCCAAGGCTGGGGGGTGGCTCTGACCAAGAGTGACGTGGAGTCACTCTTAGCCCCTCACTGGAGTGAGCTCACTTTTCTTCGTAAAGTCCACCTCTCATTAACTCTTAACCAATCAGAGTTGATTGTCTCCCTTTGGAACACTTGTCTTCCAAGGACATAGAAGCCATGAGCCTGCTGCCATGTTTGTCTTTGGTCTAAGAGAAAGATGGCCATCTTGTCATTATTAATAAAATGATTAAATTACCCAGAAATTATACCTCTTGAATTTTTTAAATGCCACAACATTTATAGGAAATTCTTTTTACCCCCCTAAAAGTCAACTGAAGTCTGACTGATATTAATGGGAAACACACCAGTGGGAGCTTGTCAATGAGAGTACCAGAAACCCAGCCCCTCAGGGTTACCTCCTTCTTGGGCCCCTGCAAATCAATTCAAGTATGATTGAAGACGTAGTTCTAGAGAGGGTAGGACATAAACAAACAGATAATATAGGCAAATTAATGGAGAAAGGAGCCCAAAGAGAAATAACTACTGGGGACATTAAGAAGGGTCTCATCAGGGGGTGATGCTTGAGCTGAGCCTTGAAATAAGTCAGGTATTACAAGAAGCAGAGTGGAGGAGGGAGAGCATTCCAAGTATGGAGGACAGCCCACACAAAGGCAGGAAATGTCTTGTCCCAGAAATAACAAATAGGCTTGTTTGGCTAGAATGTAGGGTGCACAAGGGGAAGGGCAGGTAGATTAGAGTCAGATTGTGAAATGTAGGCACAGAAAGGGTCAAGGAACCTTCCACACTGGCATTTGGCCCTCCTCTTTGCATCACCTCAACTCAAAGCTGTATATTTCTTATGTGTTCTTAACCAGTCAATACCTAGAATAAGCTCATAGGTCTAGAACTTGAATTTGAAGGGACCCCCCCCACCACCATCCAGTTCAATCTCGTCATTTTACAGATGAGGAAACTGAGGCCACAGTGACATACAGGGTGGTAAACTTAGAGGTCAAGTCTTAGACTGCCCAAAGACCCACCCACCTCCTTCCTGGGATATGTGGTCTCGGAAACAGATGCCAGTGAACTTACTCATTAAGATGAGATGTGGCCACTTTCTGTGCTTATTACCAAGACTTTAATCAAATCACAAACTGATCTGGCCACCTGGGCCCCTAGAGGTCCTCAGTGTATGAAAGTCAAACTGAGCAGAGCCCCAGCCCTGCCCCACCTACATGCCACACGGCCATGCCAAGCCGGGCAAGCCCAAACCTGCCCAGTGTGGGTCACAGCAGGAATACACAATCTGCCTCATTCTGACTTTCTACATGTAGGGCTGCACGGAGCCTCCAAGGCAGGCACTGAAGGGGCGCACTCCCCCCTGGACCCGGCCCACCCTGGAGAACCCTGGCTACTGGAGATGGCACACAAGACAAGAACTAGGCTGGGAATTAAACAGAAAGAGACACAGGATTGGGCAGGAAGGTAGTGAGACAATGCTTCATGCCTAGAAACCCTTCTGGAAGTGGCCCCTTTATTCACTTATTTGTGCAGTAATTATTTACAATGCCCGCCTTGGAGCCAGGACAACACCTGGATTCAGAGTTGCTCCAGACACATATTAGTTGTGCGGCCCTTGGCAGGTCACTTCTAAGGACTTTATGCAACTCTCTAGAAGGTGCCAATCTGTACTGATGGAGAGAGTTTCCTCGCCTGAGAGTTCTCTATGCCAGCAAAACCATAGGTCTAATTCCTCTCCTTATCTATATAGTATTCTGGGTACTGATGAAAACATAGAACAGTAAAGGTTACGGACCCTGCTTTCCAAGATATTAGATTCTACTTGGGTTGAGATAAGACAGGCAAGGTAGTAAGTATAGTGGAAAGAACATTAGTCCCTGGGATGAAATCCTGGCTCTGATATTTATAAACTGTGGCATGATGGGTAAACCACCCAACATCTCTGATAAGTATCTGTAAAATGAGGTGGTTGCACCAGGTCAGGGGCTCTAAATCTGGAGTCCGTGACCTTGTTCAAAAATATTTTGACAACAGTATTTCAATTTAATTAGTTTCTTTTGTAATTCAATGTATTTTATTTGATGTATTTAAGAACATGATTCTGGAAAAAAAAAAAAAAGAGAGAAGATGACTCTGTGAAGGAACTGGCTAAACCAACTACCCAAGGAGTCCAGGGCACAAACAAGGTGAAGATTCCCTGCACTAGATAATGTCCCTGGAGACTCGATATCCTATAATCCGGATATAAACAAATCAAACAGATAAGCAGCAGGGCACAAGGTTTGTTAAGCTTTCGGCCCTACTGCCCAAACTCCCCCAGCTCAAGCCCCTACAAAGCAAACTGTCCAGCAGGTCTCCCCTATGTTCTGGCTCACTCATCACCCAATGACCTGTTTGCCTACTTCCCTGTGATCCAAGCCACTAGATAAAATGAGCAGTGTGCTGGTTCTGAAACCTAGAGAACCTGGTTCGAATCCCAGCTCCGTCACTGATTAACTGTGTGATTTTGGCCAAGCCACCCAAGTCAGTGGGCCTAGTTTCCTCAATTGTAAAGTGAGCAGTTAGTCAAGACTAGGTAAAGAGGCCATTCGCCGCCTCATTTCTTATTAAGCCTTCATCAATGAACGGGCCTTGCCTCAGTCAAATTGAGACCTGTTAAAGACCTTAGCTTGAAAAAGCCAAGGCTCTCTACTGCATCTTGGGCCATCTCCAGTCATCCTGATCCATATCTTGCCACAGGACCCAGATGGCTCCAGAGGAGAAAGTGAAGCTGGTGACTTTGCACAGCCCTGCGTCACTTAAATCCAATTCACTTGCATGTCATGGCATGACCTTCCTGATGTCATGGTCCTCTTTGAGAATCAAGGACAAACAACAAAAACAGTTGGTCGAGATGGCTTCTAAGGTCCCTTGTAGTTCTAAATCTCTGATCCTAATATACAATAATAATAATAGCTCACATTCCTAGAGTGCTTTAAAGTTTTTGAAATCCTTTACAGCCATTACTGGGTAGCTAGGTAGTGCAGTAAATAAAGCATGTGGCCTGGAGTCAGGAAGACCCAAGTTTAAACCTGGCCTCAGACACTTAGTAGCTGTGTGACCCTGGGCAAGTAATTTAACCTCGTTTGCTTCAGTCTCCTCATCTGTAAAATGAGCTGGAGAAGGAAACGGCCAAACCCCTCCAGTGTCTTTGTCAAGAAAACCCTACATATGGTCACAAAGAGTCGACATAGCAATAGCCATTATCATCTCATTGTTCCTCCCAACCCTGCAGGCGTGCTAGCATCATCACCATCATCATCACCACCACCATCATCATCATCATCATTATCACCATCACCATCACCATCATCATCCTCACCATCACCATCATCATTACCAACACCACCACCACCATCATCTTCACCGTCATCATCATCATCACCACCATCATCATCACCACCATCACCGCCACCATCATCATCATCATCACCATCATCATCATCACCATCATCATCCCCACTTTTTAGATAAACTATAGAAGGTCAAAGTGCATCGAGTCACCCTGTGAGTAAGTATCTGAGGCAGGATGTGAACTCCACTCTTGAAGCTCACTGCCCTACCCACTGTTCCATCCTCTCTCTGGTTAACTATGGACCGAGCTCTACAGCACTAAGTGAGTTCAATGAGAGTCCAGAGAAGGCTGGAGAATTTGAAATACGTTTTACTGAGATATTCTTGTTATTCAGTCTTTTCAGTCATGTCTGATTTGGGGTTTTCTTGGCAAAGATACTGGAGTGGTTTCCATTTCCTTCTCCAGCTCATTTTACGGATGAGGAAACTGAGACAAACAGGGTTAAGTGACTTGCCCAGGGTCACACAGCTAGTACATGTCTGAGGTCAGATTTGGACTCAGGAAGATGAGGTTTCCTGACTTCAGGCTGGGCACTCTATCATATGCACCACCTAACTGCCTTTTTACTGAATTAGAAACACTTAAAGGATGGGTAGAATTTTGGTAGGAAATGGAGTGAGGAGGGACCTTTCCAAGAGGGTTCATAGGATTTAAGGCTTGCTATAGACCCTGCAAGAAAGGTAAGGACTTTAACATGCAGAGCAACAGAACTGGGAGGGTGTTTAGAACATAGGCTATCATAGCTGGGAGGGCCCTTAGAACACAGAATATCAGAGGTAGGAGGGGTCTTAGAACAAAGAATGTCAGAGCTGGGAGTGGCCCTAGAACCCAGAATGTCAGGGCTAGAAGGGCCCTTAGAACAAGGAATGTCAGAGCTGGGAAGGTCCTTAGAACAGAGAATGTCAGAGCTGGGAGGGCCCTTAGAATAAAGAAAGTCAGAGCTGGGAGGGGACTTAGAACAAAGAATATCAGAACTGAGAGGGCCCTAGAACAGGGAAGATTAGAGCTGAAAGGGCTGGGACCTTAGAGATGATCTAGTCTAAACCGCTCATTTTCCAGATAACTACCCTGCAGCCAAAAGGGGTGAAATACCTTGCCCAACAGTCACACAAGTAGTAACTACAAAAGCCAGGATTTGAACCCAAGTCCTTGGACTTCACATTCCATGCTCTTTTCACCCGAATTGACTCTGGGAGAAGGAAACAGAATGAGTAAAGGTTCAAAGATAGGAATGAAGCCTCCTCACAGAGAGTATAGTTTAAGGCCTCCTGCCAGAACCAGACAGGTCAGGACCCTCCGATTTGACAAAAGAGGAAACTAATGCCCAGGCAGAAGAAAGGACTGGCTAAGGTCATAACATAAGTTAGTGGTCAAGTCAGGATTTGACCCCAGGACTCCAGACTCCCAGCCCAAAGCTGTTTCCACTATCACACATTTCCCAGGCATGAAATCCTGGACAGCCCCACAAAGGGCACAAGGTCTGGGACTTTATACCATCTAAATGTCCAAATATGTGACCAGTTTCCCAAAGCCTAGACACTAATATTATGTAAAATAACAACGATGATCATTTTTCTTGATATCTTTTTGTTTTTGTATATTACCCCACCGCATTTCCAATGCCCACCTGGAACCACAGCCCCCTACAGAACACAGATCAACAGCTAAGCAAAAACAACACCTACAATGAACGTAACGCCCCCAACCCCATAGTTCCCTGCCTTTCCAGGGACAGAAGGAAGATGTGTTTCACTATCTGCCTCCAGGACCAAGATTGGTTATTACCATTTCCCTGAATGTGGTTTCATAGCATCGTGGAATTGGGAGACACTTCCAAAGCCATCTCATCAAAGTCACACCTGGATCTGCTCCATCTCCCCACCCCCCACCAGTGAGCTCCCAGCCTTTACTTGAAGGCCTCCATTGAGGGGGATTCCACTCACTGCCTCCCCAGACATCACATTCCACTGAAAGATAGCTCTAATTGTTAGGAAGTTTTTCATTACATCAAGTCTAAACCTGCCTCTCAGTAAGCTTTAGCAATAACTCTCAGCTCTACTGTCTGGGGCCAGGCAGAATAAACCAAAGCCCTCAACCATAAGACCTCATTTTACAGCTAGGAGAACTGAGGCCAGGAGAGGTGGAACTACAGTGGCCCCCTCTTAGCATTCATTCATCTACATCATCGAAGGCAGTGGGTATATTTGTTCTTCCAGATCAGTTTACTCCACTCTGCATCAGTTCATAGAAATCTTTCCTTGTTTTTCTTCTCATTTTTGTCATTCACACTTACTGTGTGATCCGTGGGTAAGTCACTTTACCCTATTTGCCTCAGTTTCCTCATCCAGAAAAATGAGCTGCAGAAGGACATGCCAAACCACTCCAAGAAAATCCCAAATGGGGTCACAAAGAGTCGGACACGACCGAAAAATGACAGAACCACAAACAGCAGTACTATGGCCTCCCAGCCAAGAAGTTCTTCCTCTGACACATATGGTATGACCCTGGGCAAGTCTTTAAGCTCTCAGTGATCTAGGCCACCCTCTAAGGCTATAAGTGATAGAGATAGTGCTGATCAGCATCTAGATGGTAAGCTCCTTGAGGGCAGGGACTATCTTTTGTCTCTTTTTGTATCCTCAGAGCTTAGCACAGTGTAATGCACGCTTAATAAATGTTTATTGATTGATCTATTGATAGAAGAGGGAGGTTTTTCACCTGGGAGTTAGATATACAAAAGAAAGAAAGAAAGAAAGAAAGAAAGAAAGAAAGAAAGAAAGAAA
>NW_020954710.1:1585752-1600354 GCF_900497805.2 Vombatus ursinus
AAAGAAAGAAAGAAAGAAAGAAAGAAAGAAAGAAAGAAAGAAAGAAAGAAAGAAGAAAAGAAGGAAGGAAGGAAAGAAGAGAGGTCACATCCGTAGTGCTTACTGTTAAATAATAATCTATTACAGTCATACAATTAGAGGTAGAAGGGACCTCAGAGGTCATCCAATCCAACCCTTTTCTTATATAGATGGAGAAACTGAGGCCTAGGGAAGATAAATGACTTACCTGATGTCACACTGTAAGCATCAAAGGTGGGTTTTGAATTCATGTCCTCTGAGTCCCAAACCAGTGGTCTTTCCACTGCACCCACAATCGTCCCTGATTTTTACAGATGTACTAAGGAGTGAGCAAGGCAACAGATTGGAAAGTAATACGAGCTAGTTCAATTCAATCCAATCCAACAAGTAATCAATCAGTAAACACTCATTAATTAAGCACTTACTATGTGCCAGGAACTGTACTAAGTACTAGAGAAAAGAAGGGAAGCAAAAACAGCCCCCGCTCTCCAGAAGCATTCAAGCACCTACTATGTGTTAGGCATTGGGAATACAAAGATAGAAATGAAAGTCCCTGCCTTCAAGAAGCTTATATTCCAAGGGGGAAGGGAATAATATGTCTACAGATAAATACAAAATAAGTGCAGAGAGTGGAGGCTAACGACAAGGAGGACTGGGAAAGAACAACTGTAGTGGGAGCATCTGTGCAAAGTCTTGATGTCAATGAGCATTTATTAAATACCTACTATATGCCAGGCATATACTAAGCATACAAAGAAAGACAAAACCCTCTTATAAAAAAATGAATGTTGAAAACTGTCCTTACATGAAATTGGAAAAAATAAAAACACTATTTACATTAAAAAAAGAAAAGGTAAAACCAGTCACTATTCCTTGAGAAGCTCACATTCTAATGGGGGGGAAGGAACCACAAGGAAATAATGACAAACAAATAAGCTATGTAAAGGATAAATTGGAAATGATCTCAGTGGGAAGGGAACTAGGGGTTCAAAAAGGCAGAGGAAATGAGGCAGAGCATTCCAGGTTTGGGGCTCAGGTGACTCAAAACAGAATGTTGCACATGGGGAATGTTAAGTCCGGAATGAGCTCCAATCCAGTCCAACTTTCAGAATCTGAGAGTTGGCAGGTACCTCTGAGACCTCGTAGCTCAACCCAGACCCGATCAAAACCCCCCTCTAGAGCATCCCCACCATTGGGCCATGGTGCAACCTCTGCAGGAAAACCTCTAAGCAAAGGGCGGTGCGAATGAGCTGGAGAGAGTAGAATTAGGCAATGTCACTTCAGGTGGGTACTCTGGGGCACTGGAGCCGAATACTTCTGACACTCGACTTCACACAGTCCCACATTCATCCCTTCTTTCTTTTTTTTGGTGAACAACAATTAATTAGAGGACTACTAGCTGCCGGTAGAGTTTGCACAACACAAGATTTAACTTTCTCAGCATGCGTACATGCCAAAGCTTCAGACAGCCCCCTCAGCAAGGCAACGAACCCATGCACACCCGCTCCTTAGCTTCCAGATCATGGGGCAGCCTGCCAAGTTCTAGCAAGAAGGCAGCGGGGCAGAAACCGCAGTATCGACTGTGATAGCTGTCTCCTATACAAAAGCGAACAATGCCTCGTTTCAGCCTACCACGTTCACTTTGTTTCCTTTGGAGAGTTTCACGTGACTCCACGTTCGCTTCTAGCAGCATCTGAGGACTTCTCTAAGTCTAAGCTAATCTGAACAGCTCTAAGCACGTGCATAACACACTCATGCACACACACACACACACACACACACACTCAGACTTGGGACATAAGAAAAAGTAGGCCCGACCTAGAAAAAGCTTGGCTGGGGAGGAGACAAGAAAACATTAGAATAAGAATGCAAAATGGTGCAAGTGGAGGGATGAACTCGGCATTATGGGAGCTGAATGGCAGCCTGAATCTTGGCTGTATCTGTCTACCCTGCTCAAGTCACTTAAACTTTTGGGCCCTCAGTTTCCTCATTTGTAAAGTGAGGAGGTCAGACCAGATGACTTCTGAGGTAACCTCCAGTTCTAGACCCAAAATCTTAAATCACTTTACCACATTGGGCCTTAGTTTCCTCATCTGTAAAATGAGGAGGTTGGACCAGATGACCTCTGAGGTCTCTTCTGGCTCTACAGCTATGATCATATGATGGATGTATGGGAGCTCCAGGCCTGAGTCCATAAACCTCTGGTCAGGCAGGTATGGACACTTCTTCCTCAGGGCCTGTGGATTTTCTCAAGAGATAAGTCACTTTTCCCATGTCAAAAGCTTTTCCTAACCTCTTGTCTCCTCCTAAGGTAGCTTGTCCAAGACTCTCCCAGTAGCTATACTCCAATCAACCCAGCAACCACTAAGCATTAATGTGTTAGGCTGACCATTGTCCATCCCTCCTATCTCTCCCAAGTATAGAGGGTCCATCCAAATACATGGCGGAATCCAGGCCATAGGCAACCTTCATCCATTTGCTCTTTCTTGTGTGGATGGACAGACCAAACTCCTTTGGGTAATTATGGTTCTTTTTCCAGAGTCTCTGCAATGTGCTGAGACTTGATGTAATCGACAAAATGTCATCAGCAAATCATAGTATATGGAGGACCACACCATCCATGGAAAATCCCTCCTCAATCAGGACCTTGCCCTGGATCACTTCCATCACAGTGGTGAATGCTATTTTTATTTTTAACTCTGACCTCACAGGAGCTGAGTGGGACCTTAGACCAGAGAAAGGAAAGTGGGCTGGGTTGCCTTAGGAAACTGAAAAGAACCTAGGCTTCTCAGAACAGCAAAGGCTCACCTTTTTGAAATAAATTTGTATCAGTGTTGCTGTAAGGTAGGAATACCTGAAATGATATTTTCTCCAAAGAATGGAAGATGAGCAGTATAGAGGTTAATGGAAAAAGCAAACAATGGCCAGAGGAAGGAGTGTGCTGGTAAATGTTTAACAACTGGGTATGGGATTGCATGTGTGACACACTTTTAAGTTTAATCTGAACTTTTAAGATTTTCTCCATCACTTTCTTAAGTCTAGACAATCAACTGAATACTAAATCAAGCCCTGATTTGTAGCATTTTCTGATTTCCAAGGTGTAAATGGTCTCAATGAAAATTTAACAAGCTGACTCCAAGCACATCCTTGCTTGTAGGTAGCGATGTGTAACCAATAAGGAATGTAGAGAAGAACAGGGGTAAAGGATGCTATCAAGGAGATACATGAAAGAAAGAGATGATGACTTGGTTATGTGGGGAGAGTGGGAGAGAAACAGAGAGACAGAGAAAGAAAGAGATAGAGACAGAGAGATAGATGGATAAATGGGGAGGAGGGAGGGATCAAAAGAGGGGGAGAAAGAATGAGGGAGTCAGAGACAGAGAGACAGAGAGAGAGATATAGATGGATATGTGGGAAGGGGAGAGAGAAGAGAGGCAGACAGAAAAATAAAGAGAGACAGAGAGAGAAGGGAGAAGGAGATAGATACCTAGGAAGAGAGAAACAGAATGAAGAGACAGAAAGAGAGAAAAGGAGGGAAGGAGGAAAGACAGAAATAGATGAAGAGAGACAGAGAATGGCAGATAGATGGATAGAGAGAGACATAGGGGGAGGGAGGGGGAGAGAGGAAGAAGGAGACAGAGACAGAGAGACAGAAAAAGAAAGGGAAAGAAACAGAGAAGGGAGAAAGAGAGGAGGAGAGGGAGATAGAGACAGAGACACAGAGAGATGGAGAAAGAGAGAAACAGAATGAAGAGATAGAAAAAGAGAGAAAAGGAGGGAGGACAGAGGAGAGACAGCCAGACACAGAATTCCTTACTCTGCCAATAACTGGCCCTGTGACCTTGGATGAGTCATTCCCCTTTTCTGTGCCTAACTTTACTAATCAGGAAAACAGGAGAGGCTGGACCAGATGGCCCTGTAAAGTTCAGCCAAGCTCCAGCCTTCTATATTCCATAATCTCAGGTCCTTTCCAACTCTACCGCCCTCTGTTCTCCGTTCTAAGGTCTCTCCTAGGCCTCATATTGTACTTTCCGAGGCCCTCCTGACTGACATTCTCTGTTCCAAAGTCTCCCCCAGCTCCTGCAGTGTCTGTTCTAAGGTGCCACTCGGCTCATCATTCTTTCCCCTCTGGTCCCCTCCAGCTCTGATTCTAAGATCCCATGATTCTCAGTTGCTACAGAACAAAACTCTTTCCCATACAACTTATTCAAATTTCTCTTCTTTCCCTGCAAGTGCTCAAAAATGCACATTCCTCCCGGAGGCCTAAGAAGACTCATGAAGCTGGGCTGATGGAACCAAAGGGCAACCTTCCCCCTCTCTGGATGACAAGAGCTGACGGATGCTCTCCAGCAGAGCTTTACTCTGGAGAAGAGGAACAATGAATCAGAACGGGGGACTCGCTCCTAAAAGGCCCTGAACATAACATCTGCAATCCTTTGCTGCCACCAGCAGGAACTTCTCCCTCACACCTGAGGACGCCAATTCTGAGCCCAGTACAGAATAAAGAGTCCTGGCCTTTACCTCGGGGACCAGGACTGAAGACCCCAGCTCTCATCCTGACTCCCTGAGAGATCCGGGGCAGGGCACAGAATGCTTAAATCTGGACAAGATCTCAGAGCTCGTCCAACTTTCAACTCCTCTCCAACATAACTAGCAACGTGGATACTTCCAGGGACAGGGAACTTACCAGTTGAGGAACTGATGCACAACATGTTTGAGTTTTGTGGTTCAACATGGAAAATGGGGCTGGATTGGGAGTCAGAGCACCTGGGTTCAGATCCTGCTTTCTATCAAAACCTGTGTGACCTTGTTCCCTCCTCTTCTGTAAAATGAGAGGACTGGACTCAGTGGCTCCCAAAATCCTTTCCAGCTTTAGAATAATAATAATAATCAATAATAATGATGATGGGGCAGCTAGGTTGCTCAGTGGATAGAGCTCCAGCCTTGGTGTCAGGAGGACCTGAGTTCAAATCCAACCTCAGACACTTGATACTTACTAGCTGACTGATCCTGGACAAATCACTTAACCCTGATTGCCTCACCAAAAAAGCAAAAAAAAAAAAAAAAATAATAATAATAATAGGTATCACTTATATAGATAACACCTACTATATCAGACTTTTTTGATGTGTGAATTAGTTTTCCTGATTTTAAAAAAGTCTTTGTTAACAAGGGATTCTGGGAAGGGGAGAGAGAAGAAAATAGGAGAAAAATTAGGTGATACCAAAAGAAAATATATCAATGAAAATCTATTTTAAATAAAACAAAAATAGTTAATACCATCCTCCCCCCCAAATAAAAGAAAAATAAAGAGATTAGACTGCATAACTTCAAAAGTCCTAGCTCTGAAACACCATGGTATTTCTAAAACTGTTAAATCTAAACAATTGAAAAAATATTTTCCAAATGAAATTGACATTTCTACCAGTTGAAGTCTTTGATAGCATTGGTTTGTATCAGAGGAATGACAAATACTTGTTGCCAAGTAAAGGCAGCCTGGTATGGTGAAAAGTGGTCTGATTCTGGAGTCAGAGGTCCTGGGTTCAGGTCTTCTCCATGAACTGTGTGACCCTGGGCCTCAGTTTCCCCCTCTGTAAATGAAGAGGTTCAACTACATGACCATCCAGCTTTGACCTGCTGATCCTACAATGACAAATAGCATGGTATAGGAGAAAAGGTAGTAGAAAAATCTAGAATCAGAGGCCTGGGATGTGGAGCCCAGCTATGCTAATTTGCAACCTTTGAAGACCAGGGCAATTTCCATCACCCCTGTGGCCCTCAGTCTCCTCATCTGTAAACCAAGACCATTGAACTGTTGTTATTCAGTCATGTCTGACTCTTCGTGACCCCATTTGAGGTTTCCTTGGCAAAGATGCTGGAGTGGTTTACCATTCCTTCTCTATACAAGGTAGGGCCACCCAGCCCTACCTTGTGTGAAGACACATTTGAACTCAGGTCTTCCCGACTTCAAGCCTGGCGCTCCGTGCACTACGGCGCGGCCTAGCTGCCATCGAGTCCTATAAAGTCCTTTTTAGTTCTTTGATCTCATACAGTGTATGGGGATTTATTCTGTTAAGTTTGGATTCAGTCAAAGGGCTGTACTTGAGGACCTAGAGGGCCACATGTGGCCTCGAGGTCACAGGTTCCCCACCGCTATCATACACCACTCGAACATTATATATAAATCTGTGACCTATACTTAAATCCCACCCCCATCCCTCATTTTCTCGGGGCACTTTACAGTCAAACTGTGAATTCCCAGAAGGCAGGGAATGAGTAATCTTTCTATCACTGTGACTGCTGCCTGGGTCCTCTCCAGCTGTTAGCACTGGTATACAGAAGTCACTCTCAGTCATACCACACTCCCTGGTCACCAGTGAAAGAAACTGGAGTTTCAGGAGTGGCGTATGTATTTCAGGAAAGAGAACCCTTATCACTTAGCATCACCAGATGCACACATCAAACAGATGTTACCAATAGATCATGAACCGGACTCAGAATCTGATGGGGAAGTTCCGTCTAGGCTGTTTGGGGGTTGTGTTCTCAACATCCTCAGCTGCTCTTGACAGCAAATACTCATTTCTTCAATAGGCTGCCCCATCTAGATATGTCGTAGTCGGGGCAAGGGGTATTCTTCTAAATATCATTATATTTGTGTACATTGACTGCCCCAATAGGATATAAACTCCCTAAGAGCAGACATTTTCTTGCTGTTGTTTTTGTATCTGCAACACTTAGCATAGTGCCTGGCACATATTAGGTACTTAATACTTGCTGACTGACGGATGAGTGGACCCATTCTTTTTCCAATGTGAATGATAAGGCTGATTTGTCACCCAGGTGACTTTGCAGTGTTGCAAATACATAAAGTTTCTTCTATCTCATTCTGTTCCAGTTTTGTTTTCTGTCTCTTTTAATATTTTGGTAAATTTTATTGATGTTTTTCAATTTTGACATCATGTTTCCAGAAATAACTCACCCTACTCCCACCTCTGAACCCTTCTTGTAAATAACACAAGCCGTTAAGCAAAACCAGCCAATTCGGTGACTGTCTCAGAGCACGCCTACTTTATGTACCAACAGACCATAACCTCTCCTCCAAGAGAAGGCTTTTCTCAGAGACCAAGAGTGAATTTTACAATTACTCAGAGTTCATATTCTTTTCTGTGTCCTTACCGCTAACATTTCCTCAGTCATATTTATTGTTCTCCTGATCGTACTTACTTCACTCAGCATTAGCTCATACGAGTCTATTCTTTTCTAAATTCCTTACATCCAACTGTAATGTAATATATATGGATATGCATGTGTGAATGTACACACACACACACACACACACACACGCCATGGTGCATTCAGCCATTTTCCAACCAATGGGGATCCATTTTGCTTCCAGTGAGAATGTAAGCTCCTTAAAGGCAGAGACCGCTTCTGCTTTTGATTTGCCCTCTCAGTGTCTAGCACTGTGCCTAACACATTGTTGGCATTTAATCTGACTTTGACCTCCTTAGGGAACATATGCCAAGATGTAGGATTGCTGTGTCAAAGGGTATGGACAGTTTAGTTGCCTTTCTCACAGAATTCCAAATTATTCCAATGAACTACTTTTAAATTCCAATGAACCACCTTTTAAAGAGAAAGCTTGACATCTGCGGAAAGCTTTAGAAGGAAAGTAATTTTCCATTTATCCTTTTTCTATGTAAATATATATATATTCACAACTTTAATGATTTATATATAATTACATATATAATTATATACATATACTTAGATACAAAATTACATGTTTGTATTATATATAAATTATATGTATATTTATACCCATATTTATGTAATATTACATATGTAATTATATACATAAATTCACATATATTATATTATAGATATAATATAATACATTATATTATATTACAATAATATAATATTATATATTATGTTTAAACTATTTATAAAATTACATATTATATGTATAATTGTACATATATGATTATATACATATATACTTACATATAATTAGATCTAGAGATAGATATAGATCATATATATAGATAGATACACATGGATATATAGATATAGTAGCACTGTTCTAAATGAAAGTGGGGCACCATGTAGTAGGGCAAGAGAACCAGTCTCAGAGCCAGGAAGACCTGAGTTCGATCTTGTCTCTGACACGTGCAGGCTGCGTGACCCTCTCTGGGTATGTTTCTTAACCTCTCAGTGTTCTAGGTAAATATCCATGAGTATCTATGGGACCAAGGAAACTACCAGCCTGTTTTGGTGGAGGGAGTTTGTTCACCTGGTAGGTCGTTAAGTTAGTGAAATCACAGGTCCAGTCTGTATCCCTATTTTTAAAAAAATTACTGACATTCAGAACTTACTGCACAGTAGTGTTTAAATGGGAAGAAGGGGAGAGAAACCCCAACAAAATTCCAGAATTTTCCAGAGAAACCCCAACAAAAATCCGCAATTCACAAAGAAACTGCAGGAAAATGGAGCCCCCCCCATAGGCCTCAGTTTCTTCATTTGTAAAATGGGGTTGATGAGAATGCTTATAGGACATACTGCATTTTATTATGTTCATGAAATGGAATGTTTTATTACACACTAAGAATCAACAAATAAGAGGAATTTGGAGAAAAATAGGAAGATTTGTGTGAATTGATGAAGAATGAAATAAGCAGAACCCAGAGAATGCTGAATATGAAAATTATAGTGATGTAAACAAGAAGGGAAAAAAAACCACTACAAGGCAGCTAATCTACATTAAATGCAATGACCAATCTTGACCCCAGAGAATAGATCCCGAAACAAACTTTCCCACTCTTGGTAAGGATATGAGGGGTTGTCTATGGGTGCAGACAATGTTGCAAATACAGACTCAGTTGGTTTTGCTGAATTGTTTGTTTTTTAATTATTAAAAAAAAACAATAGCTTCTGCCTTGGAGTGGGGGAGCTATATTTAGAAATGATTATGGTATAAACACCAAAAGTCATCAATAAAATTTTAAAGATCAAATAAGCCAGTCAGACTAGATGATCTCTAAGGTTCCAAATCTTATTCTAGCACCAAATTCCTGATTCAGATGGTTCCCAGTACCCGTCTGCTTGTAGGAATTAGATGATGACATTCCCCACCCCCACCACACGCCTACTCAGGCAAACTTTCTAAAGGACCTACAACGTACTAGTAGGTAATTTCATCTCTCTGAGCCTCAGTTTCTGTAAGATGGGAAGATTAGGAAAAAAGATGGCTTTTCACTAGACATACAGTCATAAGACTTAGGGTTGAATACTATGGCTCTGTTGCTGGCTACCTGTGTGGCCTTGACCAAATCAATTCGTCCTTGCTGGGTCTCAGTTTCCTCACATGTAAAATGAAGAGACTGAACTAGATGACCCTGAAGGTCCTTTCTGGCTCTCAATGCTATCATTTTATGACTTACTTAGGGCACCTACCTAGCTAAGTGTCAGGTATAAGACAAGAGCTCACCTGACTTCTAGTGGGCAGCATGAAAGAACTGGGTTTGGGAACCAGTGAGCTATTATGCCACATAACAAAACGAAAAAATAAAATAAAATAAGAAAGATGGCTCCTAAGGTCTTTTTTGAATTCTAAATCCATGGAAATCGATGGCTATCAGTCTCGTCTTTTAGGAATGACAGAAGAGTCATCGATTTTCAGATCCCCTTTGCCCGCTCCTGCTCTTCAGGCCTCTTTCCTCACATCTAACCAAAGCAGTTTTCAACTTTTTCAGAGCACTATTTTGGGGGGCAGCAAATGACCTAGCACCCCTCCCATGCCCACCTTACATTCTTCCCTTACAAATTAATTCATAAATCTCATAATACTTTTTCCTGGCTAAATAATTATTCTGGCTATAATTTTTTAAGTTTAATACTAGACCTTGAACAGCAAAGAAACTAGCAGAATTAGTCTATTATTTTGTGACGAACAACGTAGGAGCAGCCCGTGGGCCAAACTTGGAGTATCCCCTTAGCATGTATTTTTAAGAGCCCCTACTTCTTGGCTTTGAGGTCAGAGCCGATGGACAATTATAAATCTAACCCTTTAAAATTTAAATTCCTACCTGTGGGATGCCCTGAAGACCACCCTCCCTGAGTTCATGATGTCAGATGGGCAGCAGGCTTGGGAGAGCTGAAAGGTCAGAGCCACTCCTTAAAATGGCGGGCCCCTCCCTAATTTGGCGGGCCTTGGTCTCCTTCCAGTCTCAGCCTTCCCTCCACCCACCCCCACCCCCACAACTTGCCCTTAAACCTGCCCCACAAACATTTCTCCAGCTCTGTCTCCTGTTGAAAATAAAGAGATTCAGCTTTGTGTGGGGGCAGTGAGCAGGCTGGTGACAAGTGGCCTTCCAGAGCCTCAGAAAGCAGCCATCTTCACTTCTGCTACTTGCATTTTGGGGATACGTGGCTAAACTTGGGAGCTTTCCTGCTTCCTGATGTTGGATGGGGTCCAGGGATGGGGATAGAGACTTTATCTTCTCTCTACCCCTTGACTTTCCTAAGTAATCTTCACGTGGTTTAGGGTGAAAAAGATACTATAACTATAGACTTCCTGCTGGAAAGTCAGTCCTGAAGACGACAGATGAAGAGCGAGGGCCCGGCTACCAGAACCAAACTACTGTGTGAAAACAGTTATTCAAATTCCTCTCACCACCACCACTGCTGCCACCACCAACTGTCTCCTGACCCATTCTGGGGAAACCAAAGGCAGAGGGGTAAAAAATAAAATTAGCCACCCTCTCCCTCCTCCGGATTGAGCACGATATGAAAACTAAAACCAGCTGAGGCTGCCCAGAAGAACTGCTCATATGCTGCTCCCTAAACTGGATCTCAACTCATAGGAAGAGTTGGGGAGCGGTCAGGGGTGGGGAAAGAAGAAAAGGAATGTTACCAGGAGAGTCCCCAAGGAATTCCCCAGAGCCCAGCCCAGCCCCATCCTTAAAGGGCCTTCTGCCCTGTCCAGGGTAATGGCACAGCGAGAAATCCCCAGGCAAGGAGTGCATCACCTCATCTCCATGGTCTCAAGGCCGAGGGTTCAAGCCAACCAGGTCACCAACAGAAGATTGAACACCCACTCTAGGCAGGCGGGTGGCAAAACTTCAGCTCCCAACAGTTGCACTCTCTGTTTTCAGAATGAAGATGATCTATGAAACGTGACCCAGCTCTTTCTGGTAGTACCCTCCCCTCGGCAGGGCCCTTTTGCTGGAAGAGTCAGGGCTGGAGCTTGACACTCAACAAAGGTCAGAGGATCATAGACCCCGAGCCAGAAGGGACCTCAGAGATCACCTCAGGTTCACAGGCTCCTAGGAAGACTGATGTAGAGCTATAGGAGACCATACTGCAATCAAATGGTGTTGCATTTTTATATTTTAACCAATGGGTTCAAAATTCACTGAAATTCTTAATTTGGGAAAATTTTTAACAGAGAAACTGTCAGTTCATATTTTAAAATATGCACATGTGAACATTTTTACATGTGATATTTAAATAACTTATTTTGCCAACAAAAACTCAATTTTCCTTTTTTGGGGGGCAATTTTTAGGATTCTGAACTTAAACGTCAAAAAAAGAGAGCAACTCTTCACATCCAGAAAAAGAACTATGGAGTCTGAGTGCAGATCAAAGTATGTTATTTGCTCTCTCTCTTTTTTGTTTTTGTTTCATCTTTGTTGTGGTTTCTCCCCTTGGATCTAGTTCTTCTTTACAACATGACTAATGTGATAATAGGTTTAAGATGAATGTATATGTAGAGCCTATATCAGATTGCATGCCGTCTTGGGGTGGGGGGAGGGGAGAGATGGGGAGAAAATTTGAAACTCAAAATCTTATGGAAGTGAATGTTGAAAACTAAAAATTAGTTAATTAATTAATTGATAATGAAAAAGAGAGCATTTCCCCATGATCAGCAGAACATAAAAGCAGATTCTATATGAAACTACAGATCTGTTTGCTTTTTTTCAAAAGGACATAATGAATTCTACATTAGTTTCTAAACTATCCTGTGAATTTGTGCTTCTTTCTGACCTTCTTCCTGCTCTTTTCTGTGCAAACCATCCTTTTATTTCCTTTTCTGCATCTCTCTTGTCAGTCTCTCCCTCTCCCTCCACATTCCCTCCCCCCACCCAAAAAACAACTAAAAGCCAAAAGAAATAATGAAAAAAAAACCCTGGAGCTTTTCCTTTGGAGATTGCTCCTTTCAGGAGGTGATTGGTGGCTACTTTCTATCTTTGCTTCTGCCCTTTCGTACTAATAAATATGAGTTTTTCATTTATGATTTCTTTTTTATTTGTTTCATTTTAAATCATGGTTTTTAGCGAGTACAATGATTATTAAATTCTCTCTCCTTGACCTGTTTTCCTGGTTGGTCAGTTTTTGCTATCAGATTAATAATTCCACACAATTAACCCTGTAAGTCAAGGGTTACACAGGTACCTTACATCATTTTTCAATGTTTGGGGTTTTGTTTTCATCCCTCTTAACGTGTCATGGAGGCATTAGTCTATTTGAATTTTCAGGAGCAATCATTTCTTGGGTAGGGTTTACCATTCTCTCATCTATGCTGCTTATTCTCCTTCCAATTCTTTCTTCCAGAGTTTTGGTTTCATGATTTATCTCCCTACTTCTTAGGTAAGTTGTAGTGGGGATTCCTTTGGGGTGTGTATTGGATTAGAACAGCCCCTGAGGTCCCTTCCAAAACGTAGCTCCTATGGTTCTGTGATGACTGTTATTACCTTGGAAAGTAGCTGAGGAAGGCTTCATAGTAGGAGAGAGAAGAGTAGCAATTCTACCACTCTCTATATTGCCTGCCTGTGGTTACATTATCGGAATTATCTTCAATCTACCAATTCCCTACTGGAATCTTTTCAAAGCATTTCACCTCTTTTTCAAGGGTTACTTTAAGATTAGATAATCCTCACTGTACCTCAAGCAAGACACCCCATCTCCCAACCCTGTATTTTCACTGGCTGTCCCCCATGCCTAGAATGCTTCCCTCCCTCTGTA
Source organism: Vombatus ursinus (assembly GCF_900497805.2). NCBI lineage: Eukaryota > Metazoa > Chordata > Mammalia > Diprotodontia > Vombatidae > Vombatus > Vombatus ursinus. Next base: position 1,598,797 of record NW_020954710.1, read on the forward strand.
TCTCCTGACATCTTTCTTTCCTTCTTTTTTTTGTGAGGCAGTTGGGGTTAAGTGACTTGCCCAGAGTCACCCAGCTACACCTGGCTTCTTTCAAGTCTCAGCTAAAATCCACCCTTCTACAGGAAGCCTTTTTCCAATCCCTCTTATTGGTCCTTAACTCTTCTGTCAATTACCCCCAATTTGTCCTTTCTATATCTTGTTTACATATAGATATTAGATTGTAAGCTCCTTGAGGGCAAGAACTGGTTTTTCCTTTCTTTGTATCCCCAGAGCTTAGCACAGTGCCTGACACATAGTAGGTGCTTTATAAGTGTTTGTTGCCTTGAATATAATCCATAAATTCACCTAACCAGACACACAACAAAGAAGACACACTGTTAAGAAAATTCTGTACTCTGCATTTTAAGCATAAGCCTCCCAGACACGCAACCTAAAAAGATCCTTTGGATGTGATTCTAATACCATACAATATGCTGAAGGCAAACAAATGAAAGAAGATGTGACCTTCAACCCCTGCACAGTTTGGCACTCCCACTCTTTCCTCAGGATACCTTGAATACCGAGATGTATGGATTATGTAAGAGCATCAGTCAATTTGTTTATTAAATACACATAAAGCTTAAATCTTTTTTAAAGTTTTTAATAGAAATATAAATTTAAATATTTTCTTCCTGCACCTCCAAGGATTATCTTTGCCAATTCCTGGGGTTTGCACATTCCACCCCTTTGGAGACTACCGTTCTACACCACCACCATCAACAAAAACTACAGTAACAACAGCCAGCATTTATAGAGTGTTTTAAGGTTGATAAAACACTTTATAAATACTTTCTCTTCTGGTCCTCAGTAATCCTCAGGGCAGAGGTGGATAGATTTCCAGGGTCACACAGCTAGGAAGTGTTTGAACTTAGGTCTTCCTGACTCCAGGTGAAGGACTCCATCCTCCATGCCGGCTAGTGGCCTACAAAGGCCATATATGACTTGACTTCTAAACCTGTCTACCACACCATAAGGGAAAATGTCCCAGAAATCCCTGTCACAGAAGTACAGAATTGGGAGGAGAAGGTGGCAAGGGGCCTCAGTGACCCTCTAGTCCTAAACATAGCTCCTTAACTACAATGTCCCTGAGAAGAGATCATCAAGCCTTCGACTTCCAGTGAGGGGATGGACGCCATCTTGAGGGAAGCCCATTCCGCCTCATGATAGCTGTAATTGTTAGGAGATTTTTCATCACATGGAGTCAAAATCTGCCTCTCTTCAAGTTTTATCCATTGCTCTTTCTACAGTTCTGACCACTGGGGCCAAGCTGATCAAATATTCCATATGACCTGTAGGCTCTAACAGATGAATTTTTGCCTTGTTTTTCCTGGAACTGAGACACTGCACCATTTCCCGGCTACCTTTAACACCATGCTGCCATGTGGACCTCTCCCCCTTTCCAGCTAGTCTTCCCCTTCTCTTCCCCCTTCACTGTCTTGCTTTCTTCTGTTTGTATCTCCAATGCTTAGCATGGTGTCTGGCACATAGGTAGGGCTTAATAAATGCTCATCCATCCATC
>NW_020954710.1:1600364-1618154 GCF_900497805.2 Vombatus ursinus
TGATCTATCCATCCATCTAGCTAGCTATTTTACAGATAAGTAGATTGAAGCCCAGAGAAGAGACTCAACCAGCCCTCAGAAAAAGGGATACCAGGGAGCCAAAAACCATTATTTGTCAGGATTTTCTCTCCCTCTCTTCCTCTCAATCTCTCTGTATGTCTTTCTTCTTTTGCCGTTTCTTTCCTCTTTACTTTTTCCTATCTCAAGCTCTTCTCTCTGTTCCCAGTCACTTTTCTATCTGCTCCCTCTGTTTCTCTTCTTTCTGAATGTCTCTTCTTTGTCTGGAACACTTCGGTATATAAAAGTTCAGGATAACAGGATCTATATAAAAAGATCTGGGGGCTCCAGAAGACCACAAGCTCAACCAACAGTACAACATAGGATCTTAAAAAACAACTGCCATATTAAGGAGAATACAATGTTCTGAAAAGGTCATCGTTAAAGGGGTTGTTATGAGTGAGGGTCCAAAGAATCAGCAGTCCATTAATACAGAACAATGTTCACTCACCCTTTATGGAAGGTATTCATATCCTTGTACAGAGAGCAGGTATTTCCAGACACCCAAAGAAAATCTATGAAGACAACTTTAGTCAGGTAAAGTGAGTCACAAGTGGGCTCAATGGCTTTAAACTAAAGGAGACTTCCGAGGCTATCTAAGCTCAATCACTGTTTTACAGAGAAAGAAACTGAGGCTCTAAAGGTGAAGTGATTTGGTGACAGACTTCAAATGGAACATTCTACCGCACCAGCCTTCCTTTCCAGGTGAGTTCACTGAAATGGACTGGATACCCTAGAAACGCAAGCGCTGGGTTAACAAGATCACCACCATCCTAGCCCTCTCCCCATTTCTTTGTGTCTTTGCCACCATTTCTGATCTCCCCTCCCCGATCCCTATGGGGATATTAGCTTCTGATACCAGCATCAGAAGGGTCCTTGGAGGCCACGTGGGCCAACGCAGATCACATCCAACAAATGGTCCTTTAGCCTCCATGTAAAGACCTCCAGTGATGGAGAAATCGCTCCTCAAGCAGCCCATTCCACTTTTCAATAGCTCCAGTTGTTGGGAGGCTTTTCCTGACATCTAGACCAAATTTACCTGTCTCCAACTTACCACCCTGCTCCTGGTCCTGCTCCCCAGGGTCCAACAGAACAAGGCTAATGCCTCTTCCAAATGACTGCCCTTTAAATACCTAAACACAGCTGGCATGTCCCCTCTGACTCTTCTCTTCTGGTGGTTAACTCCTTCAACCAGGCCTCATATGGTATAAGCCAGGGGTGGGGAACCTGCAGCTTCAAGGCCACATGTGGCCTTCTAGGTCCTCGGGTGGGGCCTTTGACTGAGTCTAAGTTTTACAGAACAAATCCTTTTATTAAGGGGATTTGCTCTGTGAAGTTCGGATTTAATCAAAGGGCTGCACGTGGGGACCTAGAGGGCTTTGAGTCAAAGCATTGTGGTAAACCCTGTGGAAGACAGATAAAGGTAGATTGATGCCCTCAATCTGCTTCTCCCTTCTTTTCCCCTCAAAATTACACTAGAGCATTTCAAACCTTGACCAGAAGGTACACAGTCTCTCTTTTTTTTCATTCTGAACTTAAGAAATAAAACCAAAATTTCCACAACAAAATAGGATAGAAAAAAAGAGGATTGCACATGAAACTGTAGATCTATCACATACAACTTACTTTTCCTTTTAAATATATAATAAAACTACTTCCCTCTCCCCAGATACCATTAGACACAAACATGTATGTGTAGATATATATTTACACATATATATGTATGTATATAGTATGTATGTAAAACCATACTATACATACTTCTATTTTTCAGTTTCTCCTCCAGATGCAGATAGCATCTTCCTTCATAGGTACATAGTTGCATAATTTCTCCTTCCTCTTGCCCATCCCCACCCCCAATACCTCCACTAGTTTGCTCAGTGATTCTAAAGACATATGTAAAACACAAGTTTCTAACATGGTAACTATTGATAGATGCAACCCACAAGAACAAAAGTTCTTGAGGGGGTTCTCAAAATTTTTTGATAGTGCAAAGGGGAGTTGAGACCCAAAATTTTAGAATTACATCTCTCTTTCTCTCTCTCCCCTCTCTTGTCTGTCTGTTTGCCTGTCTCCCTCCCTCTCTCTCTCACTCTCTCTCTGTCTCTCTCTCTCTGTCTCTCTCTCTCCCTCCCTCCCTCCCTCCTTCTCTCTCTCTCTCTCTCTCTCTCTCTCTCTCTCTCTCTCTCTCTCTCTTCCAGTGGATAAGTTTCCTCTATGTCAGGACACCAACATGAATAATCCAGCCAATGTGTCTCTGATAGAACCTGGTTTTAAGTACTATCTCTGAGCTAAGATTCTGAGTTGTAGAGAAGGTGCCCAGCTGCATTGGAAGGGAGGGATTTCTCCATCAAGCAATTCCACAGACCAATAAACCACAGGTGTAGACCTTTTTCTCCCCCTATGTGAGGTCAGATCTGGTTAAGAGTGCCCACAGAATATCAGAGCAGGAAAGGACCTCAAGGATCACTGAGTCCAAGTTATCCCTAAATCCCTCTGCAGCATCCCTGGAAAGTGGGCATCTAGCTTTTGTTTGAAGGCCTTTAGTGAGAAGGAATTCATCACTTCCTGAATGTTTCCTACCAAAAGAGGAAGGCATTTTCAGGATACAAGCTATTCTTCCTCTTCTGTCCCCCTCCTTGATGCCTGATCATCCCCCACACCCTTCTCAGAACCTTGCTTCTCCAACCATGACCACCTCCAAGGGCAGGTGCTGTCTGTACCTTTGGCCAGGAACCAACTCCTTGGGTCATATCTCACTGGCAACCCTCTTGGACACGTCACCCAGGGAGAGGACAAATCTGCCTCATCTACCCTGTGCTGATTAATCTATTACCCACGGCAGCTTGGAAAAGCTTCCGCTCAGATGACCCAGAAAGCCGAAAGGGTGATGCAGGAGGTCTGGGCTGGCTTGCCTTGGCCCAGCCTTTAAATCAGATCATTTTCTGAAGTCCAAACAAAGTCCAAGAATTCAAAAACAAGGTTGATTTTCCTGGGTCTCTAGTTTCTGGCCCTGGCTTCCTTTAAGCTCCAAGTAAAATACTGTCTGCTACAGGAAGTCATTCCCAACACCTCATAATTCTAGCACCTATAGAGTTTCCTATTTATGGGATATACAGTTTGTCTGATTCATTTCTTCGCATATTGTCTCTCCTCCACTAGATTGTAAGTTCCATGAAGGCTTTTGACTCCTTTTCTATCCCCAGTGCTTAGCACTATGACTAGCACATAGTAGGGACTTAACATATGTTAATTGGTTGATCAGTGTTATAAAAAGAGTTTGACCCCTGAGAAGAGTTGAAAAAAATACATCTTTCTCCCTACTTTGCAGAGCTAAAGACTATGGGTGTGGAATATTGCATATATTGTCAGAAATGAATGGTGCATTTGATTGACTTTGCTCAAAGACAAATACAGTTGGTTTCTTTTTCTTTTTTAATCTCTGTAATAAGGGAAAACACACTGGCCAGACAGGAGAAAGAGAGATTAAGAAATGAAGGTTAAAAACTGGAGATATTAATAAAAATAAGATATAACAGATAAGAATGGATGAATGAAAAAAATTATCAGGCATTTGCTATGTGCAAAGCATATATTCAGAAATTAAGGTAAACAAGATATCAATGAAAAGATATAAAAGACATGAATGAATAAATAAAAATAGTAAAAATCTTATATGCAAAGCATATGTTCAGAAAGGAATGTAAAAACAAGATGTTAATAAAACAAGATGAGATGAGATATGAACTAAGGAATGAATGAGAAAATTTATTAAGGACTGAACTATATACAAAGCATATATTCAGAAAGGAATGTAAAAACAAGATGTTAATAAAATGAGATGAGATATGAACTAATAAATGAGTAAGATGTAGTAAATACTTAAGTACATGCAAAGCATTTATTCACAAAGAAAGGGAAGAGCAAACTATATCAATAAAAATAAGATATAAAAGATATGAATAAATGAAAAATCAATAAAATAGTATTTTTTTAAAAGAAAGAATGGTAGTCATTGAATCAGAAGAGAGGCCTGACTTATTGGTTGTATGACCAAATTTGGACATATTACTTAATCTTTCTAAAGCTCAGTTTCCTCATCTGTGAAATGAGGATAAAAAAAAAACCAACCTCATTCTGACCTCACTGGGTAGTGGTGGTTCTTGAGAAAATCCAAGGAGATAATGTTGCTAAAGTTCTGTAAACCTTACACAGCTATGTAATCATCAGCTCTTGTTATGATCTCAAATCCCAGGTGTAAGTGATCAGCATTAACTGTAGGGTTTATAGTGAGAAGCAAGACTAGACTTTTGGAAGCATGGGATAGATTCACCTGGTCCTAATCTTCTCCACTCCTGGATCTCCCCCTGAACCTTCCAGAGGTTTTTAGGAACTCTAAGGACCCTGAGGACACAGTGTCCTCAGCCTAGCTACCTCTCCCTGGAGTTGGGCAAATAGCCCTGCCAACAGTATGGCCAGTAACCTTACTCTGCCCTTGTTCTGTCTAAGGAAAAGGGTGCTTTCTATAATCATTAGAAGCAGAAGGGATCTTGAGGGTACTGAATCCAACAGAATCCCGTTAGAAATAGGGAAACAGGCCTAGACAGGGTATAAGTAACTTTTCCAAGGTCACACAGCAGTAAATCAGAAAACCAGAACTCACTGTCTCCAGACAGTACAGGACCCTTTCCATGAAACTACACTGACTCCTCTAAGGGTGGGCATCACATTTGGCATCCCATTCAGTCCTCCAATATGTCTGCATTGGACCTGCACAGCCTACTTAACTCCCAAAACCAAGGCATTGGTGGAAGGGGCAGAGGGGATGACAAATAGGATTTATTTTTATTTGTTATTGATTCGTTCGTTGGTTTTTGACAGGAAGCTTTGGAGGGGAAGCAGAGAGATACAAGTGGCCAACCAACACTGAGGTCAATGAACTGACTGCCGGTGGTCTCCAGGGCAGTGGTTCTCAAAGTGTGATCCAGGGACCCTGCGGTAGAAGGTGGGGTCCCCAAGACCTTTCACAGGATCTTCAAACTCAACACAATTTTCATGATAACATTAAGCCTTCTTAATTTTGAGTATAGTAAATATTGGTAGATAGAAAACCAAAGAAACAAAAATTCTCTAAATTCTTTATTTTTAAGATAATAGTCTGAAAACCAAGTAATCCACGAACTGGTAGGTCACCAAAATAAGAAGCTTCTGCACAGATGTCAGGGAGGAGAGGGCAGGATTTAGCCCAGGACCAACAAGGCTGCTATCACGGGTAGGATGAAAGAACATCTACCTCTGACCCCTTCCCTCTCTAATCCATCCTCCCCATGGTGACCAAAGGAACATTCCTAAGGCAAAGATCTGACCACCTCACTCTCCCCCTCAAGAAGTTTCAATGGCTCCTATTGCCTCTAGGATAAAAGAAGACACCTTTCATTTGCTACTTAAAACCATTAACAATCTGCCTCCAACCTAGCTTCATATCCCAACCCCTCATGCAGTCTCCATTCCAGTTCTGTTCACACAACATTCCACTTTTGATCAGTGTTGGCACAAGCTGTCTGCCTCCTATGCCGTGGAATACTTTTCCTCCTTCTTACCAATGCTCTTTGATTTCCCCTACACTATTCAGGATAGCTAGCTGGTACAGTGGATAGAACATTGGGACAGGACTCAGGAAGACCTAAATTCTAATCCTACATCAGACACTTATCATTGCTGTGATGATATCCTGTCACTTCCCCTCAGTTTCCTCATCTGTAAAATGGGAATAATAGTTTTTACCTCAAGGGCTGTTCTAAGGATCAAATATGATAATATGAAGTGCTTTTCAAATGTTAAAGTATTATATAAATGATAATCTTACTTGGTAGCTCAGCTAGGTGATGGAGTGGATGGAATGCCAGCCCTGGAGTCTGGAAGACTCATCTTCTTGAGTTCAAATCTGGCCTCAGACATTTCCTAGCTGGATAACCCTGGGCAAGTCACTTAACCCTGTTTGCCTCAGTTTCCTCATCTGTAAAATGAACTAGAGAAGGAAATGGCAAACCACTCCAGTATCTTTGCCAAGAAACTCCCCTCCCAAAAAAGGGGGTCACAAGGAGGCAGACATGACTGAAAATGACTGAACACAAAAAATTAGAAAGCTGTCCTGATGTTCCCTATTGTTAATGATTCCTCTCTCCCCCTCCCCCACCCTATGAACTTATTTTGCACGTATTTTGCATTTACCTAACTGCATTTATGTTGTTTCTCCCTCTCACTTCCTCCATCTATTATAATTTCCTGAAGGGTAGGGGTTTTCCTTTCTGGTTTTGTGTCCCCCCAGCACCTAGCACACTGCCTGGTCCATAGCACATACTTTGCTTGACTGATGGATCCAAAAATGAAATGGGTTGCCCCAGGAGGTAGTGAGCTCCCTGTCACTAGAGATCCTCCAGAAAAAAAAATACCAGTTAAATTGAATTGAATCTTTCCAGGACAACCACTAGATATTGACTTGGACTCACGAGAAAGAAGTACTTGAAACAAATTGATCAAGCTCTTGGAAACATACAGTGAGCAGCTCCCTTATTCACAAGGGCAGCTTCCTGTCTGCTTTGGGTCTGTCTGTAACTTTTCCCCCATCCTTTGACAGGAAGGGGAGAAGCTGCAAAGGGAATCCAATCTGGAAGAAGCACTCCCAAAACACTTCTCTCCTCTCCCTGACCCTGCTGGTATCTCATCATCCTAGATCCAGGGGCTCCAGATACAGAACCATGCTCACTGGGGCCTGTGGACATCAACCATGGCAAAATCCTCTCCTTTTCTTCCAGATTTTATCTTCAAGAAAACCACCAGGGAAGAGTTCAATGTGAGAACCTTTGGATGGAAGGAGATCTAGAATTGCAGTTGGAGGGCCTGAGTTCGAATCTTGACTCTGCCACATCTTAGCTGGGTGACTATGGACAAGTCACTTAATATTGGGGTCTTAACTTCCTCTTCCATATAAAAGGGAGTTGAATGAAATAATCCCTAAGGTCCATCCCAGCTCTAAAGCCTGTGATTTTGGCTTCTTATAACCAAGATTCTTGGAGTAGAGATAGTTGAACTCAATCTATTCCTTAAAGGCAGCATGGTACAAGCACCAAATCGGGGCTCAGAGGACCCAGGGCCTGGGTTCCAGGGTCCTCCCCGTGGAAGTTTACTCCCTGTGTAAACTTGGGCCAATGGCTAAACTTCCTTGGGTCTCAGTTCCTTAATTGGAACTTGAGGGAGTTGGACTTAACTGGTTGATAAAGACCCTTCCATCTCTAAAGCCACGATTCTGTAAGCCTTTATTTAGTACAGTGAAGTATTTCTCTCTCCCCAGGTTACCCCTGCTTCCTCCATTAGAATCCAAGCCCCTTGAGGGCTGGGACTGCTTTCCTGTTTGTATTCAAAGTGCTTAACAGCGTGCAGTAGGCACTTAATAAGTGTGTATTGCATTGAACAACTCTGTATGCTCTGGGGAATAGTCCCCACCCAGCCCCACTCTCTCTGCCAGGCACCAGGCACCAGTCCCAGCCAAGGCTGTGGCAGATTCTAGTGCCCAGTCTCTGCCCCTACAGACCAGAGCAGAAGGGAGCAGGTACTTGTGGCCCTCTTCCCTGTTCCTTCTAGAACTGGGACAGACCAACTCCAAAGGCATCCTCCCATAGGGCCAGATGGTGGAAGAAAAGTGCCCAGAATCTTGGCCATTTCTTTTGGTTGAGATTAAGAGTGGGTGAGGGAAGCAAAGAACACAATCACCTCCAGTTTTTCCTACCTTCAGCGCGCCTCAGTGGCGAGTGGAGTTCCCTGAGGTCCGTTGGCAGAGACTGGAGGCCCGAGAGGGAAGAGACATTTACTGCTCCCCCAGCAGGCAGCGTCCCTGTCTCCTAGGAGATGACATTGGAGTGCCCAAAGATATGTGAGAGAGTGGAACTGGGGCTGCTCCATTTCCCGGAACAGTACGGGAGCTCAAGTAGGGCAGGGAGAGGCCACTAGCCCTGGGGAAGCCCCGGGCTGGCTTCTGGGGCTGGGGGAGTGAGGGTAGGCAGGTTTCTGCCAAAAGGGGTAGGGACTTGCTGTCTGCTAAGAATGAAAAGAAGAATCACGGAGCTGGGTTCAAATCCTGCTGCTTACCAGCTGCTGTGTGATCCCTGGCAAATCACTTAACCTCCCCCACCCTCAGTTTCCTCCACGGCAGGATGAGGAGGATGGACTAGATGGTGTCTGGGGTCCCTACTTAATGATCCTATGAGCTTTTTGTCCAATGGACCCAACAAATGAGGGCCATCGGGGCCTCGTTTAAAGACTGAAGCATCTGGAAGAAAAGTCAACAAAACTTCGGCAGATTTTCAGGATTAGTCTTCCACACCCTGGGAGGCATTCCCTATAGGGGGAGGGGAAGGGGGAGGGGGAGGGGGAGAAGACGGGGGAGAAGGAAGGGAGACCGGGAAGCACTGGCCAAGATGATTGAGTCTTTTGGGAAACAATTCCAGCTTAAGTGTATCCGTTTTTTCAATGAAAAGAAAATTCGAATCTGTCAACGAAAGTGAAACTACGGAGGAAGAGAATTAACTACAGCTGGTGTGGACTGGGAAGAGGGGGTGGGGTGGAGGGGCAGGGTAGAAGGGGTGAATAATGCTGTTGTTGGTAACCAGCAGGGTGCCAATCCTCCCTCAGTCAATCAATAAACAAAGCATGCTTAGTGGCACCTAGTAGGCTCTCGATGAGTAAAAGCATGCTGACTTGAATTGTCAGGCACTATTTGACATGCCGGCGGCGCAAAGCTACAAATAAGTAAACGATTTATTAAGTGCCTACTATGTGTGGGGATACAAAGAAAGGCAAAAACAGGCACTACATTCTAATGGAGGAGACTGGACTGGTGGCTGTCTGTGCCACTTGGGGACCGATCTCCTCCCCGATTCGTCAGACGGGCCATATACTCATAAGATATCACACTGATACTGAATGGGGCCCACAACCAGTCTTGCCCTATGGTGGGTGGGGCCAGAGGCCCTATCTGTCCCCTGAAGACGCAGGTGTTCTGGAGGTTCTCCAAGATGCCCAAGTGCCTCTGCTCCCTGAGACCCTCCTCGAGGCCCCTAACCTAGCCCTCCCATGCCTCCCATTGTCCCTTCCCTCAACTTGCCCACCTCTAAGGTAAAGGAAGATATCAGGTCCAGGGCATCAGAATTCCCATGAGCGACCTGGTCCCATGTATCTAATGCTCTAAAGAGGCTTAAAAATTGGAGGGCAGACAGGGAGTCTACCACCCTTGTTCTCTCTACCTAGTGTAGTACAGCGGGAAAGTCCCAGATCCAAAGTCCAAGTGACCAGGGTTTGAATTCATACTTTACACTCTACCTTGGGGAAGTCCCTTCATGCCCACCCCCCGAGATCCCCTACTGCCACCGCCCCTCCCCCAACATCGTCCCCCAGCCCCATTTCCTTAACTATAAAAATGAGAGGAAAAAGATTTTTTTTTAAAAATGAGAGGAGAGGACTTTATAAATAACCCAGAAAGTTGCTTCCAGCATGAAATCCACGATCCTAAGACGGTAAAGTCATCACAGAGATTTTTAACGTACTGTCTGCGTTATTTTACAATATGTTTAAAATGAGTTTCTGTGGTTATAAAATGTATAATCGATTTTTAATTTTACCTGAATAAAATACAAGCTAAAATTACTTATATGGGTTCTTTTATGAAATATTTTAAAAAATACATTGACTAAAACAAAAGGAATATTAAAGTGGGCATAAAAAAAGCAATTTTCTTACCATCCTATTAAAGTTTATATATGTATCTTTTTTTAAAAATCAAATGATGTAACAGAAGTTGATAGTTTCATGTACAATTCTCTTTCTTGTTCTTCATGCATTGAAATGTTTGTGTCTGTAGATGAGTGCTAAGTTCATAGTAAAAAAAGAAAAATTGGCAAAGGAGATTAAAAACTCCTTAAAAGGAAGGGTGTTGCTATCTAAAATTCAGAGACTCCTGCCCTATTGAAGCAGGGATCTTCAGTTTTTCCATCCAACACTCAAGTTTCCTCATCTGAAAAATGGGGATAATAACAAAACCTACCTCCCAGGATTATTGTGAGGATCAAAAGAGGTAATAATTATAAAGTCCTTAGCACAGTATCTGGTACACAGCAAGCACTTAATAAATGCTTGTTCCCTTATCTCTTCCCTTCCCAACTGAGGTATTCCAGTCCTTCACAAGGATTATCTATGTGGTGATTCCACCATATAGCTAGTCTTGGTAGACTCAGTACACTAGCATTTATTAAGCACCTACTATGTGCCAGGTACTGTGCTAAATGCTGGTATAGCCACATAAGGCTTTGGAAGCCAGCCTCAAATGCCCAAAGAACTATTGAGCAAGACTCATTCTCGAAATGGAGCTACCATCAACTTAAAGTTCTAATCCCCCAGCACAGCACTCTCTATGCAATAACAGAAGGATCCCCTTCACTTCCCTTCCCTCTTGCCAGTCCTGTCCTCTCCCTCTCTCTGTTCTTCCCCTTTCCTCCACCCTCTCCTATGTCTTTCTTCATTTCCCTTCCTCCCCCTTTCTTCTTCCCTCCTCTTTCTTCTTTTTTCTCCCTCTCTTCCTCTCTCTCTTCTCATCTCGTCTTCTCTCTCTCTCTGCCTCTCCCTCCCTCATCCTTCTCTACCTCCCTCTTCTCTCTCTCCCTTCCCCCCTCCCCTTTGCTCTCTTCCTTATCCCCCTGTCCTCTCTTCCTCCCCTTCCTCCTCCTTCCCCCTCCCAGCTCCTATCTCTCTCTCTTCCTTTCTTCTTCCCTCCTCTTTCTCCCCTCCTCCTTTCTCTTCCTCCCTCTTCTCTATTCCTCCTTCCTCTCTTTCAGAAACAAAGGCATGGAACTCTGACTCTCCTCTGCTAGGGAAAGTTAGTTTGAGTCTAACTTCAAGGTCTAAGGGAGATATGGAAAGGCTTTAACTAAAGAGACATCCCACCTCCATCTCCAGGGACAGAGGAGTGATTGTAACATGGGCTGTGTGTCTATGTATGTATGTATGTTTGATAATAAATGTAAAACACTTTGAAAACATTAAGTTTTGTGGGGGAAAAGACAAGAATTTATTAAGTGCTTACTATGTGTTAGATGCTTTACAGATACTTTTTCATTTGATCTTGGGAAGTAGGTGCTATTTTTATTCCATTTTATAAATGAGGAAATTGAGGTTAAGTGACTTGCTCAGTGTCACACCGAAAGTAAATATCTTAGGCCACATTTTAACTCAGGTCTTCCAAACTCCAAGGCATTTGCTTTATCCATCACACCATACAGCTACCACCTATGTTTACTTGTTACAAGGGTCTGTTTGTTTGTTTAGGGGGAGAGGGAGGGGACCTGGAAGTATAAATGTTTGATCATCGAAAATAATTTTAGAAAAAAGTAGTCAGACTAATGTGGAAATACATTTAATGTGATTGCATATGTGTAACCTATATCAGATTGTTTACCATCTTGGGGAGGAGAGAGGGAAAGGAAGGAGAAGAATTTGGAACTCAAAATCTTATTAAAAAAAAAAAGAATGTTGAAAACTATCTTTACATGCAATTAGAAAAAATAAAACACTATTTATAAAAAAAAGTAGTCAGCTAACTAATTGTACAAATGTCCTTTTCTCTGCTTTAAAACCTGGTGGTAGAAGACTTTTTTAGAACCTAGGGTAGGAAATTCAAGTGTGAACAATAACCTTGGTGCATTCCAACGTCTTTCTGTTGGTTTGGATTGGGAAGAGGGAGACACTCACAGATGTTTGCTGAGCCTACATCTCCGAGTCGAAAGAAGAGGGGCTAAGCTATTTTAAAAAATGCTGCAGGAGCCAGGAACTGCAGTGGAATTCTCTAATTGCCATCCAATATATACCCTCATTGCTTCACTCTGGGTATGTCTGAGATGGAAGGGGTGGTGCTCAGGAGCTGCCAAGTTCCAGTTTCACATTGAGTAATAACAGTCTTAACTCACAAAATTGTACTTAAGTTAAGCAGGCTCACACACAAAGTCCTAAGAAAGGGATAGTGGCAAGTGATCAAACAATATGAACAAACAGTTCTCAGAATATTTGCAGAGGATTTTCTAACAAATGAAAGAATTATGCAAATAAAGTGACTAAAAAGTCACAGTTCTACCAGGAACTCACTTTGTTGGGTTGCCAGGTTCACACAGCTTATAAGGGTCTGATGCCAGATTTGAACTCAAGAAGCTGAATCTTCTTGACCCCAGGTTGAGGCACTCTATCCGTTGCACCATCTAGAAACTCCCTTTCTAACCTTATACACCCAAGGAAGCTATTGATAAGAAGAAAGTGCTCATATACACCAAAGACTTAGAGGAACCCTTTTTGGGAGAGCGAATAATTAGAAAACAAAGTAGATGCCCATCGAGAAAGACTTTCATGAACAGATGCAGGGTGGAGTAATCAGAGCTAAGAAAATAACATACACTATCTAACTACAGCAGTGTAAATGGAAAAACTATTCATATACAATATTAAAAGTGAATTAACAAAATGATAAAGATTAAGCAGGATGCAAACGAAAAGATATGAGAGGACATCCCCAAGCAAGGCCTTCATGGAGGTGTGAGGTCCGGAGATGTTATATGTTACACATGTTTTCAGATCTTTTCAATGTACTGATTGAGTGTGCTGACTTTTTCCCCTTCCTTCTTTTTGTCTTTAAAAAATACTACTTGTGCTATAGGATTGTTCTCTGGGAGGTGGGGATGGAATACTACAGAAAATTATAACAACGTAAAAAACAAAAGACACCAATAAGAACTTTAAAGAGAGAGAGAGACAGACAGAGATACAGCTAGGTTGTGCAGTGAGTAGAGAGAGTGCCGGCCTGGAATCAGAAAGATACATCTTCATGAATTCAAATCTGGCCTCAGATACTTACTATTTGTGTTACCCTGGGCAAATCACTTTTAACCTTGTTTGCCTCAATTTTTTCATCTGTAAAATCAGCTAGAGAAGGAAATGGCAAACCACTGCAGTATCTTTGCCAAGAAATCCCCAAAAGGGGTCATGAAGAGTCAGGACTACTGAATAACAATAACTATATATATATATATATATACACACACACACATATATATACACACACATACACATATGTATATATACACACACATATACACACATGTATGTATATGTGTACATATGTGTATGTATCTTTAAAATTTGCAAAAAATCATCTCATTGTATTCTCACAACAATCCTGGGAAGCAGGTTCTGTTATTATGCCCATTTTAGAGAAGAGGAAACTGAGGCAGACAGAGGTTAAGCAACTTCCCCAGGATCACACAACTAGTAAAACTAGCTTCCTAAGGTCAGTCCTAGAGCTTTCTGAGCTATGGCGACACCTAGCATTGGAACAACAGAAAGAAGGATCACAGGTTTAAAGTTGAAGGGAGCCTCAAAAGATCATCTACTTCGACTCTCTCACTTTATAGATGGGGAAACCATGATCCAGAGAGGTTTAGATTTAATAACTTACCACACAGGAAGTGATTGGCAGAGCTAGGATTCAAACCCAAGTCCTTGTGTCTAAAGAATGCCTTCTTTCAAATAAAGGATACTAGCTCTCCATTTTTTTTTAACTAAAAACAAAGGATTTCCCCTTAGAAAAAAGTGCTTGTAGTCAGAGGCATTGAGTGCCAATCCTAGCCCTGCCCTGGCTACCCGTGTGACCACAGGCAGGTCAGGCCTATGTCTCAGTCTCAGACTGTTCTTGGTGTTCGCTCGTGTCTTGTTGACTCTTCGTGACTTCCTGCCCATGGCACACCAGACCTTTCTACCCTCCACCATCTCCCAAGCCTGTCCAAGCTCACAGTTGTCCCTTCCGTGACACCATCTATCCATATCACCCTCTGCAGTCCCCTTCTCCTTTTGCTTTCAATCTTTCGAGTCCCACCTTCTAGTTATGTGGTCAAGGTATTAAGCTTTGGTATTTGAACTTTTGGTGAATAGCCTGAATTAATTTCTTTAAGCATTGACTCAGATTCCTCATCTCTAAAAGGATGGAGTTGGCCTAGATGACCCCTTAAGGTTCCTCCCCCAGCTCTAAATCTCTGTTCCTGTGCTCCTATGCCTTGGCTGTCCCAGGTCACACAAAGTCAGAAGTAGCAACGCTAGTTTTCAGGGGATTCAGGTTCCCTGACTCCACATCTGATGAGTTTTCTTTTACATCGTGCTGAAGAGCACATGATTTCAAATTGAGGACTGGACCTAGGAAGAGATGGGGTGGGCAGACACCCTAGATACAGCCCTGGATGGGAGGAAATACCGGAATGAAGGGGAGGAGGTGGGCGCACAAAAATTTCCCATTCTTCCCCTGCCTCGAAGGAGGCTTATCATCTGCTGGTGGTGATCACCTAAGGCTAAAAAGGAGGTTCCCCCTTGCTGGGAAAGAGGGGTAGCACCAAACTCAGTATTGGTGTGGAAGGCTGAGGAGGAGACCAGGGTTTCCCAGAGGGCCCAAATAAGAGATTTAAAGAGGTCATCTCAACCAAACCACTCATTTGGTAAAGAAGGAAACTGGGAGGTCAGTTAGACAGTCAATTAGTCAACAGGCGTTTATTAAGTGTCTACCACATACCGGGCACTGGATGGGAGATCCGAAGCAAGGCATAAATTATTCCTATCCTCAAGGAGCTCACATTCTAATGCAAGATTCAATATGTAAATAACTATGCACAGACAAGATACATTCAGGATAAACTAGAGGCAATCTCGGAGGAAAAGAACTGGGGATAAAAGAGAGGTCAAATGTTTTGCCCATGGTCCACACCAGGTAAGCAGCAGAGCTGGGATTTCCATGTCCTCTGACTCCAAATTGAGCATAATTTCCAATGTACGGCATTCCTCTTCCCAGAATTCCACATTCCATTTCTCTTCTCCGTGCATTTGCATGACTGTACTCAGGCCTAGTATGCCCCTCCTCCTTACTACTGACTCTTAGAATCCTTAACTTCTTTCAAGGGTTAACTCAATGGTCCAAACTCTGTGAGGCCACCCCCCCTCTGATTCCCTCAGGCGTCACTAAAGCCATCCTCCTCGAACTAGGACACATTCACTCATGTATACAAACCTGTATTTCTCTTATAAACTCCTTGAAGTCAGAGATTGGTTCATTTATTGTCTTTGTTACCCCAGAACCTGGCACAACGCCATCAGTTTTGATAAGCATTTATTGTGCACCTTGGACCCGCTTAATCAATACTCGTTAAATTGAGCTGAATTGGCATCTCACACATCAGGTCCTTGGAGCAGCCAGGAAAGCCCAAGGTAAGATCTGAAAGGAGCCAGGTCTTCTCCACGGGTTCTGATGCCATTTTCCAGGAGGAATTCCTGGGTCAGCACCCTGTTTAGAGATTCCTGAGCTCTGTCCAGCATGCTAGGCAATGTTACTTTTAGCTAAGAATGTCTGGTTCAAATATAGAATCCAGCAATGTAGGCATGAGGCGGATGGCTTCCTCATCTGTCAAAAAAGGGCGTTGGACAGGATGCTTCCTAAGGTCCCTTCCAGCTCTAAGATTCTATGAATTAGCCCCATCCCATTCCAGGAGCTGGGGACATCTTAAAATACTTCTGATTGAACAGCTGGGGGCTTATGAGAACTAAGTGCCACGTTTTAAAAGCTTCTAAGCCCAGGGTGAGCCATCTTCTCTCTTTAACCCATCCCACTGACCACACCCTTGGCACCCCCTTGCTCCAAGCCCCCACTAATGCTATTTTCTACCACACACCTGGACTAAAATCAGTCAGCCAGTCAGTCAGTAAACTTTTGTTAAACACCTACTATGTGCCAATCACCGTACGAAGCTCTGGTTATGGAAAGGTAAAAGCTGATTCCTGCTCTGAAAGAGCTCACAATGGGAGCTAATGGGAGAGACAATATGCAAATGGCTCAGTACTAACAAGCTTTATAGGGGATGAACTGGAGATAATTGCAGATAGAAGGCCCCTAGCATTAAGAGGGATCAGGAAAGGCTTCCTGTAGAAGGTGAGCTTGTAGCTGGGATTTGAAAAGGATAGGCAGAGTTCCCATTGGTGGCAATCAAATCAACCAATCACTCAATATTTATAAAGCACCTACTATGTGCCAAGCACTGTTTTAAGTCCTGGAGATACAAAGACACAAATGAATCAATCCTTGCCCTCAAGGTACTTACATTCTATCTATTGAGGGAAATAACATGTGTTCATGTAGAAATAGATACAAAATATACACAAAGTAACATGTTATTTCTGAGGGGATAGTGAAGTGCCTGTGTTTATTTTTCCCCATCTTCGAATCCACAGTGCCTAATGAAGCAGATGGCACACAGTAGGTACTCCATAAGCTCTGGTTCTTGACCCTGACAAGATAAGAGAAGATACTTCCCTCTACTTCTTTGCAGAGGTGAGAGACCACAGGTAGAATACTGTATAGATCGTCACTTTCCAGGTATATTGCCCAGTTTTGTTTAACTTTTTTTTATTTCTCCTTATTTTTGTTACGATCATAAGGGAAGACTCCTGAGAACGGGTAAGAGGAAGGTCACAGGGAGAAATGTTGATGATGTATAAACCGAAGATATTAATAAATAATCACTTGTTGAATTGGATCAAATTGAACATCACTAGTGCCATGGATGCCTCTGAAAAGACGTTTTGGACTAACTCGGATGCCTGGGCTCATCCCCAAGGCAGCCAGATCATTTGACAGACAGAAGCTGCTGGACAGGAGAAGCTGGTTCTGAGGCAAGGAGGGCAGGGCACGTGGGGACCTCCAATCTATTTCTGACAAGGGCTCGGCTGGGGTTCTGCTGTTCTCTTCACCTCATATTACATGGGCCCAAGAGATGAAACTCCCAAACCTCAAAGCCCTCAGACCTTGAGCTGCTTGCTCGCAGCTCCATCTGGCAAGTGACTCTTGCAAATCCACCTTCCTACAAAGATAACTTAATGCCTCCCTGGTCCCATGTGGCTCCAGTGAGAGGCTGCTTTCCTGGAGAACCAGCTGGCCAATCCCAGACAGCTTCCATTTTTCTAGGGCTCCCATGGGGTGGGGGTAGGAGTTCTGATAATTAACTTCCTTACTTCATAGAGGCTTCTCCAGCAGTGGAAACAATGGCAGAATGACCACCTGGGAAGGAGAGGTGGGGGGGAGAGCCCAACCCCAGCCATGAGCTAGGGACCAACTCTTCCCCAGATGGTGGAGTAGGAACTGGGAAGCTTGCCAAGACTACCTGCCAAAAGGAGGAGTTCTCAGATTCCTTATTATAAAGAGCTTTTTCTAAAACACATTTTTTTCTGTTGTATTTGCAATTAAAGTAAGTATAAAAAATAGATTGCAAGGAAGTTACAGAGTTCTTTCTATTGCCTCTTAATCAATCAACAAGCATTTATTAAGCACCTACTAAGTGCCAAGCACTAGACTCAACTCCAGGGATACAAAGGCAAAGTTGAAACAGTCCCTGCCCTCAAAGAGCTTAAATTTTAGAAGGGGAGATGACACGTACCTATACGGGGTATGCTGAAACTCTTAATGCAAAAACTTTTAGCTGCACCAAGACTGTTGGAATAATCTAGATACATACATATATTCATATATATATATATACACATAAGTAGAAACATAGATAGATAGATAGATAGATAGATAGATAGATAGATAGATAGATAGATAGATAGATAGAT
>NW_020954710.1:1618164-1709882 GCF_900497805.2 Vombatus ursinus
GATAGATAGATAGATAGATAGATAGATAGATAGATAGATAGATAGATGGATGGATGGATAGATGGATGGATGAATAAATTGGATAGATACATAGATACATACATGCACAGGAGGGACAGACAAGATACAGAAAGATGATAGAAAGAGATTGATGATAGACAATAAGAAGATAAATAGAGATAGATGATAAGAAACAGACATGAGAGACAGACAGACAAGATAGAGATGATAGATAGATAAAGGAGATAGACAGATAGAGATGACAGAAAGATAGATAGGTAGGTAGACAGACAGACAGACAGGACAGATAGATATAATATATACAAATCAAGTACAAGATCACCTTAGAGAGGAAGGTAGAGAAACCAGATATGCAACTGATAATTATGCACATAATAATTATAATTTCGGGGGTGAAGGGAAACAGTTCAGTGATTCCATTGGCTTGGAAATCCCCTCCACTGAAATCAGATTGGCAATTGCTTTGCAATTTATAGATTTAAGAGTGTTGCCTGGGGTGCTGAGAGACTCAGTGACCTGTTCAATGTTAACAATTATAATAACTAATATTTACCATAGAGCCTACCATATGCCAGGCACTGTGCCAAACACTTTACAAATATCAGCTCATTTGATACTCACAACAACCGTGGGAAGTAGGTGCTATTATTATCCCCATTTTACAGTTCAGGAAACTGAGGCCAAAAGCAGTTAAGTGACTTGCGCAGGGTCATACAGCTACTAAGTCTTCCTTACTCCAGGCAGGGAAAGGGTGGGGGAGGGGTTCCGTCTACTGAGCCACCTGATGACATAATTTTTTTAGAAATACTCAGAAAATAAAAAAAGAATAGGATGACACAAGCAGGATGCCTTTACTGTTGTCTTCTTAAAGGAATACACACCTTCAGAAAAATGTAAATAAGCTATTAACCTAAACCTGGAAGGGACATCACAAATCATCTAATCCAATATCCTGCATTTGACAAATGAGGATGCTGAGGCCCAGAGGGGTCAAGTGACTTGCTATGGCTCCCGACCACCATCCACTGCCCGGCTACAATGCAAACCTAGGGAATCTTGGGAAGCTGGAAGAGACCTCAAGGGTCATCTGGTCTAACTTTTCCCCGCAGGGTGACCTCTTGAGTGTTAATGCTATCTCTCCTTGGCCCCAGAAGGCAGAACTAGGGAGAAAGGGAGGAAGCTGCAGATCAGCTCATCTAACTGTAAGGGGAAAACTGCCCAAAGTGGAATTGGGGCGGGGGTGCCTCATGAGGTGGCGAGCTCCCCATTCCCTCAGGTATTCAAGCTGAAAAGCTGAATGACCCCTTGCCAGATCTGTTACAGTAGAGATGCTTGATCAGGTGAGTTGGACAAGATGGCTAGTTTATGCTGGAACTAATTCAAGCGGTCCAGGGACATAAACTTCAAGGGGATCTATGAATTTGAATGGATAAAAAAATGACGTCCTTATTTCAATATATTTGGTTCCCTTGGTACTTCTATGTATTTTATTGTATGCCCTTAAAAACATTATCCTGAAATGGAATCCTTCACCAGACTGTCAAAAGTCAATGACACAG
The DNA here is from genome assembly GCF_900497805.2 of Vombatus ursinus. NCBI lineage: Eukaryota > Metazoa > Chordata > Mammalia > Diprotodontia > Vombatidae > Vombatus > Vombatus ursinus. Next base: position 1,619,745 of record NW_020954710.1, read on the forward strand.
AACAGGTTAAGAACCCCTGATCTGGTCCAAACCCTTCAATTGACAGATGAGGCAACTGAGACCCAGAGTTGGGAAGAGACTTGCCCAAGGTCACACAGTTAATAAACATTGTGATACAGGTGTTGAACCCAGGCTATGAGTCCAGACTCATCAGTCTTTCCACTGTACCACACTGTCTCGAAATAATTGTTTTTAAGTGTGTGATCTTGTTTTATTTTAACATTTTTGCTTCTGACCACTAAGTTTGAAATTTTTTAAATTAGTAAAACATTTTTTTAAAAACACATTACTGTTTAAAAGACAGTTAAAAAAAATCACCAACATGCCTCTTTCTTTTTCTCTTTCTCACTTTGTATCTCTTCCTCTCTCTGTGTCTTTTTCCTCTGTCTCTCACTTCCTCTTTCCATATATATCTCTCTATCTCTGTCTCTCAGTCTCTTTCTCTTTCTCCCTCCTCTCTCTCTTTCTGTCTCCCTTCCTCTCCCCTCCTCTCTTGGTCTCTGTCTATCTCTCTCTCCCCACTCTTCCAGTAACATCTCTCAAGTTTCCAAACCACAAGAATTTCCAGTCTACAATGGCAGTTAGATAAATAATAACACCTATCCCTAAGGGGGGTCATGAAATTTTCTTCACTGAAAATTTTAAAGAGAAGTGTATATAAATGGAAGTCCCACACATGGTTTCAATACAGGCTTTGAAAAGCCATGTGCCACCGGGACTCCATTGGAGGCTCAATTCCCCCCAAATAATGATAGCTTACATTTCTATAGTTGTTTAAAGAGCACCTTTGGTCTATTGTCTCCCTTTATGCGCACAACAAACCTATATTGTTGGCCCTTTAGGTTTTCTGGTATAAACGAGTTAGCAGTATGGGGAACTCCTGGTGTGATGCCTTCGTCTACCAATAAGCATTAATTAAGCACTTACCAGTCACAGCGCTGGGCCCTGGGAACACAAGCACAAAAATGGAACCAATCCTGCCCTCAAGGTACTTACATTCTATGTATTGGTAGGGGAGTAACTTACGCACAAATGAGTCAATGAGGTAGGGGTGGGGGTGGGGGAAGAGAGGGAAGAACCAGCAACTGGAAGCATCAAGAAAGGCCTCACAGAAAAGGTGACCCCTGAGTTGAGCTTTGAAGAAAGCTAAGCATTCTAAGGGAGGAGGGTGTACAACCCAGATCCCAATGCATGGGTGACCGAACGTAATCCCTAGGGATTATATTTTTCCCATGTGCCACAGCTAAGTTTCAAGAAAAGCATTCGAAGTCATGTCTTCCCAGCTCTCAGCCCAACACCCTATCCACTGAAGCCTACTTTGTCTGTATGTTAGGGCATCTTTATCCCCATTTGCCAGATGAGGACACTGAGGCATAAAGAGGTTAAGTGATTGATCCAGGGTCACACTGCTAGTGCCAGCATGGGGATTCAAACCCAGGTCTTCCTGACTTGAGTACAGCATTCTCTCCACTGCAGCAAGCTGCCTAGGTGGACGGCATAAAAAGATGGTTTACCATGAAGAAGGGGAACAAGAAAAAGAAGTGATACAATGCAAATTATCACACTTTGGTGACTGCATTTTCAGAAAGCATAACAGACACCAATTATTCTAGCTGCTTCCTGATCCAGAAGGCTGATGTTAGAATCTTTTAACATCTTAATACACCATTGTTTTTATGTTTTTATTTTTAAAACAATGACCATTAGGCAAGCTTCCTGGCACTGCTATTCATTTCCACTGCCCGTCCTGCATTTTGGTCCAAATTCATTATTTCCCTATCAATCCAATTAGCTCCTTGTTTACCAATATCTCACATTTAATTTGCAGCCTTGTTCTAAAATCTCAAGAAAACTTTCATGAGTTGATTTTCTCCTCCCTCATTACTACCAAATAATTAGTAGAGAAGCTGCCCGTGATCGGGAATTAAGAAGCCAGGAGCAAGTCGGAGCTTGCTCTCTCTCCCCCAAAAAAGAAGTGACAAGAGACTCTTCTAATTATGAGGAGGCTTTGTTGACAGCCCAGGGGACTCCTGGGACCAGAGGAAGCAAAGAAAAAGAAAGTAAAAAAAGAGAGAGAGACACACACACACCACAGTCGTGTGGCTTATCACATTTTATTATTAAATGCCAAGGTGTTGACGTCTCTCATTTACATAATAATGATTAGATGGATTGGATTTTCTTTTATAATTGGGGGCTGTGGGGGGGGGTGGGGAACAGAATTCCACTGGCCAGCCTTGATGGTGGGTAGCTTTCAGAGAAACATTTTGTAGAGTGTAAATTATGAACAATTTGACTAATGGAGCCTAGATCAATGGTGATGAGCCTCACATGAGGCCAGGGATGAAAATGAGAATTTTTCTCTCTGATTTTCACAATCATAGAATCTCAGAGGTCAATAAATACCTGAAAAGGGATCCCCTCTCAAAAGTCCTCCACTGAGGGGGAACCCACTACCTCTCAAGGCAGTCACTTCTGCTTCTGGAAAACTCTCTTTGTTAGGAGGTTTTCCCTGACATCAAGCCTAAATTCATCTTTTTGAAACTTCTATCCACTATACATGGTTCTGTCTTCTGAGGCCCAAACAGAACAGGTCTAAACCTTTTACACATCAGCCTTTCAAATACTTACAGGCTCCTCACATGTTCTCCCTAAGGTTTTTTCTTGTCCATGCAAAGAATCTTCAGTTTCTTCCACTGGTGCTCCTTTGTTATGAACTCAAGTCAACCACTCTCTTCATCCCACCTGTCCTCTTCATCCCACCTGTCCTCTTCATCCCACCTGTCCTCTTCATCCCAACTGCCCTCTTCATCCCACCTGTCCTCTTCATCCCAATGCCCTCTTCTAATACCTTCTAGACTGCCAACAGCTTCCCAGAACTAAACACAAATACTCCAGATGTGGCCAGATCAGGAGAGAAGATAGCAGAATCGTATCACTTAGGGTCAAAAGCCATGTTCCTCTTAATGTAAGCCAAGAAGTCATTGGTTTTCTTGATTCCCATATCATTATGTTGATTCAATTTGAATTTTCAGTATACAAAACACTCTAGCTCTTTTTAGCTCCAAACTGACATCTAATCACAGTTCTCCTAATTTGCATTTATGAAACTGAAATTTCTTATCCTATGTTTAAAACTTTACACTTACTCTTTACACTTTTATCTTAGTTTTAGACCAATGTTCAAGTCTGCCAAGATATATTTTAAAATAGGTGCTATCTTATTACATTGCCTATATTTCCTCTTGTATCCCTTCTCTTCTTTCTCCCTAAGAGCCATCCTTTATAACAATGAATTTTTTAGAAAAAGAGAAAAGTGAAAGAAGAGAGGAAAACTCAAACATATTGGTCAATATATGAGAAAAGCCTAATATTTTACATATGCAGTGTTCCATGCCCACATACCCTGCAAAGTAGCAAGAGTTGTTTTCAGCAAACAGAATAATCTTCTCATGTCTCTTCTTAGAGCAAGCTTGTTTCTTTGCAATGTCAAAACATTCCTTTTCCATCGTTTTGTGGTTGTTATTTTCATTCACGTTGTTGTAAACATTGTGCATATTATATCATTTTCCTGGCTCTACCAAAGAATTATCAAAGAAAAACTCCTGGTTCTGACAGATTTATGGGAGGATTCTATTAAACTTTAATACTACACAAATTATTCTAAAAATTATTGAAAAATTATTGAAATTATTGAAAAATTCAAATTATTCAAATTATTGAAAAAGAAAGCACACTACCAAACTCCTTTTATATAGTCCTGATACCTAAATATACCTAAAATGAGGAAGGATAAAGCACATTTTTTAAAATGCTAAAAAGTATCTATCAAAACTAAGAGCAAGCATCATAGTCAGTGAAGATACACTAGAAGCCTTCCAGTAATAACAGAAGCAAAGCAAGGATGTCTCCTTTTCCACTATTTTTTTGACTAGGTAAAAGAGACCATTCTTTGCTCCATTTCTTACTTAGCCTTAGTCACTGAATGGGCATTGCCTTAGTCAAAGTGAGATGTGGAAAGACCTTAGCTTAAAAAAGCCAAGGTCTGCCACTGCATCGAGGGCCATCTCCAGTCATCCTGATCTATATCTTCCCAATGGACCCCGATGGCTCTGGAGGAAAAAGTGAGGCTGGTGACTCTGCACAGACCTCCCTCACTTAAATCCAATTTACTTGCATGTCATGGCATCACCTCCCTGATGCCAGTCCTCTTCAAGAACGAAGGACAAATAGCAACAATAACGGCAACAACAACAACAATATTACTTTATATAGTTCCAGCAATGCTAGGAATAACAATAAGACAAGAGAAAGAAATTAAAGGCACAAAGGTAAAGAGGAGATAAAAGCATCTATAGTTGTTGATGACATGACGGTTTACTTGGAAAACCCTAGGGGTCAGCAATGAAACAAATTAAGAAAATACCATTAAAAAAGTCACAAGTTACAAAATAAACCACAAGAATAAACAGAATTTCTTTGTAACAACAACAACATTCAAGAGGCAACAACAGAAAGAGAAATCTCATTCAAAATAATCATAAAATGCAAAAACTATGTGGGAACAAAACACATTAAATCCTTGAATAGATTCAAATACAAAATTTTCCTTAAAAAAATAAAGAACAACTAAAGAGCTCATGTAATATTCAGTATTGGTGGCTGGGTTATGACAATGTTATCAAAAATAATTTTCAGATTTAATGTCGGACCAATCCAAGTACCAAAGAGATACTTTACAGTTAGATAAAATAATAACAAAATTCATTCGGAAGAGCAAAAGATACAGAACACCAGTGGACATACTGAAAAAAGGTAGGAATGAGGGAAGAATAGTACTTTCAGACTTCAAACGATATTTTAAAGCAGTGATCGTCAAAACCATTTGGTCCCGGTTTGAAAAACAACAAAACAAAACAGAAAAGTAGATCCATGGAACAGACAAAATGTGAGAATTAAAAATAATGGAATTTAATAACCCAGAGTTCAATAAAGCTGAAAACATAAAATTACTTAGGAAAGAACTCCCATTTTATAAGAATTGCTGAGAAATCTGGAAAGCCGTGTGGCAAAAACTAGACACAGACAAATTTTACACCATACTCCTCAATAAATTCAAAGTGTTTTGGGTGCCCGAATATTAAAGATCAAGCCATAACAAAAGGAAAAATAAGGAGAGAATCAGATCATATACCTTTCAGAGCTTTGAATAAAAGATGAATTCTTGTCAAGATCTTTTTGAAGCCTGACTCTGTCATCTCATCCATATAATGGAAGCTATCCACTAGTTTTGTGTCATTTTCAAACTGAATGAGCTTTATCTAAGCCACTGAGGATGTTAAACAGCAAGGAGATGTTTAGACCCCTGGGGCACTCCACTAGAGACCTCCTTCCAAGTCAACATGCAACTATCAAGGACTGCTAACCATACTATTGTCCAGCCCCCTTCTCTCCACCTTTTTCAAAAGAAAGAAGGGACAATAATCATTTATAGTGGCCCTACTATGTTCCAGTCACTGTGTTAAGAGCTTGTATAGATATCATCTCATTTGACCCTCAAAACAACCCTGGGAGGTAGATGCTGTTATTCATCCCCATTTTATAGCTGAGGAAATGGAGGCAAAGAGAGGTTAAGTGACTTGCCCAGGGTCACACAGCTAGTAAGTGTCTGAGGCTGGATTTGAACTCAAGTCCTTCGGACTCCAGGGCAGGCACTCTATCCACTTCACTCTTTAGGTGATTTTTCACGTTACATAGATGTTTAATATATGCTTGCTGGATTAGAAGGCACTACTTTGCAGCAATACTTCAAAGGACTCCTTTTTCCTTTCTAAAGGCTATTTGATAACAGAGGCTCACAGATTTACAGGTAATTTAGAGGTCATCTAGTCCTACTCCTTCATTTTACAGATGAAGAAACTGAGGCGTGGAGGCAGACAGTGACAATACTAAAATCACAAAGGTGGTAAACGGCAGAGCTAGGATTTGAATCCAGGTCGTCCGGCTCAAAGGCAAAGCTCTTTCCCCTGAACCACACTATTCACCTATTCAGAACATTCTTCCAATTCAAGGTCATCATGAACATTTTTACCTAGATTAACTTTCTTTCTTCTTTTCACTTGGATCAATTCATGGTATTACCCCTCCCCTCAGAAGTCCCAACATGGGCCACAGAGAGAGAATGGACTGGAAGTGGACCAATCCTGCTTACATGAGGTCATCCAACAAAAGGCCAGATGATCATCTGAGTAAGTTGTAAAAAGGATCCCTGTTCTCGAATAGATTGGGCTGGAGGGATCATATACCTAAAGCTGAAAGGGACCTCAGAAGTCCTCTAGTGCACTGTGGAAACAGGTCTGGAGATGTGAAGAGACTTGGTCAATGTCACACACACAACAGAGGACAGTTAGGATTTTAACTCGGGTTCAATGTTTCATCCCCAACATCCCTTCTGAGAGTGGGATTCTGTGAGCTGTTCAAGGAGGAAAGAGTCTTTAGAGAAGAAACCGCCAGGCAGAGAGTAGCCTCACAGGCTTAGGGTTGGGAGTGAGGTAAGGGGCACAAGAAGGAGAATATCTGGGCACATTCTGGATCAAGGAAGGAAATTTGGCCCAGCAAAATTGAGGTACAGAGGTCACAGATCTGGGCACGAGAGGTCCTCAGAACCTTACAGCCAGGATTTGTCACCGCCACTGACAAATGAAGACGGTATATGTGTGGTATGTGTGTGGGTGGGTGGGTGCTGTGGACAGGGAAGTTTTGCATATGGTTTCTCACAGCAAGAATCATTTTTCTTATCTGCATTTCAATTCCCCATATCCTTAAGCTCTGGAGACCAGAGATCCCTGTGCTTGCTTGGAAGAGAAGGAGATTAATCAGGGGACAGGCTAGGGGGATGGCCCTGGGGAGACCCTGTTCCATCTTTGCCCCTCACTGCTGCCTGGATGTAGGCAAGACCAGGGTTTGAATCCTGACTCTAATAGTTAGGAACCCAGCTGGGTCACTCAAAGCCTTGGTTTTCTCATCTCAGAAATGGGGATAAATCTTTGCTCTCCAGGACACTCTCTGGGTTGTTGTTAGGCAGGGGCTAAGTGGCTTTAGTGTGTAAATGTCAGTTGTTGTCCCCTTTGAGGTCTAAACGTACTCCCCACCCCCTACCCTCCCCCCATACAGGTAGAAATAAATGCTCCATGAAGGAGCACATGTGCCCAATTAGTCCAGGAGTTTGCCGAGTCGGGGCTCCCCAGAGAAGGCACCTAGCAGGGAGAAGCAGCCGGTGAGAGATTACAGTCTCAGCTCCGCCCCTCGGAGTGAAGAAAGTGAATTGATTCTCCAGCTGGTGCAGATCTTGCAGACCTGTTGTTTCCAGATACTTGATTACAAAAGGGAGTTTGGAATGGGAGGCCAGGGCTATACAGGTGACCAGACCACCCTAAAGTGTCTGTCTTCTTTAAGGCACCAGCATCTTGATGTAGGAGGCATGTTGGATTTAGTCTAAGTTCAAATCCTGTCTCTGATCCTTACTAGCTAGCTGTGTGAAACTGGGCAAGTCACTTAAATTTCTTTGTGCCTCGGTTTCCTCGTCTGCAAAATGAGGGAGATTAGACTGCACCAGAAGAAGTCCAGGGCTTAGAGCTCTTAGTCAAGTATAAACAGATAATGCTGATGAGATACCCAGCCACCAAGGTACTATTCTCTGCTTCCTTCCTGACTCAAGTCACAGAAACCTGGAGGTCCACCCCTCCCCACAGCTCCTTTCTTCGACTAGATGGTTCCTCCAGAACCTCCCTTTTAAGCACAGCACCTAGGCCAGTCATGTCTTCACTCCTCTCTAAACTCGAGTCACCAGACTTCCTCAACCATACCCCTATTCCACTACCTTCCCTCCAACCCCTACAGATTTTCAGCTCCTTTTTATGTACTGTCTTCTCTCATTAATATGTAAGCTTCTTGAGGACAGGAAGCATTTATCTTTCTGCTTGTATTTCTATTCCCAGCACTTAGTGCAATGTCTGATGAATATTAAAATGCTTGTTAACTTGACTCAATGGCCTCCAATGTTCTTTCTAGCTAAGTCACATCACTTCCCTGTGCCTCAATTTCCTCATCTGTAAAATGAGGGGGGTTAGACAAGCTGACCTCTAAGGTCTCTTCTGACTTCAGACATAAGATCAAGTGCTAGAGATAACAAGATAGTCCATTCCTGAGACACTCAGTAGAAGCAACAATGTCCATATACTGGTAGAGAAGGCATAGTGAAAGAACACTGGTCTTGCAGTAAAAAAAAAAAAAATTCTGAATTCAAAGTCTACCTCAGATACCAGCTATTTGACCCTGGGCAAGTCACTTCCTCTCTGTAACTCAGTTTCCTCACCTCAAAAATAAGAGGGTTGGATTCTAAGGTCCCTTCAGACTCTATGTTTATGACCCTAAGTCACTCCCCCTCTCTGTACCTCAGTTCCCCCATCTGCAATACATGGCAGTTGGAGCCAATGATCCCCACAATCCCTTGCAGCTCTAAATCCTATGATCTCTCTCCATCCCAGTTGCAGGATCCATAAAAGGGAGATAATACTTGCTGTTCCTTGATTCAACAGGGTTGTGAGAAAGCGCTTCGTAAAACTTTAAAGTCCTAAAAAAACTTTTTTTTTCTTTCCCAAACACACTTGTGATTTCATGAACACAGGATGCTCCCAAGGAGGGACTTCCTCTACTGGCAGAGTTCTGTAAGCATTTTTTACAGCATGAGGAAGCTGCTTGGAGAGCTCACAGGTAGTTTGCCCAGGGTCAGATGCCTAGGATGTATTAGATGCACCACTTGAGCCTGGGTCTTCCTGAATCTGAGGCTGGCTATCTACTTACTGTGCCAGCCTGCCTCTCCATGAAATCTGTGATTATTCCCCCCCCCCACCCCGCATCAGAACCTCTCCTCAATCTAGCCCCCTTCATGCCTTCTCATTCTATTCCCCTCAACACTGAACTCCCATCTCTAATCTCTGTCTTTGCCCTGTCTCCACACCTAGATCTTTCTTCTCTATTCTACTTTCTGGATCCTTCAAGAACTCTGTCCGAATCTCACTTTCCTCATTTCTCCTGCTGCTTACTCCCCCTCTCACATTACCTTCCATTGACTATATGTATGTGTATATATACATACATACATACATACATATGTATCCCTATATGTATACATGTAGCCCCATATGTATATATGTGTGTGTATATCTTGGATATTCGTACCTATTTCCATGTCATCTGCCTCATCAGAATGTGAGCTCTCTGAAGACAATTCCATAATGGAAAATGATATCCACATCCAGAAGTAGAACTGTGGAGTCTGAATGCAGATCAAAGCATACTATTTTCACCTTCTTTTGTTTTATTTTTTCTTTCTTGTGGTTTTTCCCTTTTGTTCTGATTCTTCTTTCACAATATGACTGATATGGAAATATGTTTAATATGACTGTACATGTGTAACCTGTATCAGATTGCACGCCGTCTTGGGGAAGGGAGAGGTAAGGGAGGGAGGGAGAAAAAAGTTTGGAATTCAAAATCTTATAAAAGTGAATGTTGAAAACTTTCTTTATAAGTAATTGGAAAAATAAAATACTATTTAAAAAAAAGAATGTGAGCTCTCTGAAAGCATGGCTGACTTTTGCTCTTCTTTGTACCACCAGTACTTAGCACAGTGCCTTAGCACATAGGAAATGCTCACTAAAAGGTTGTTGACTGAATAGCCAATAGTCTACTACTTGGTCTTGATGACTAGGGAACTCTTTCTGAGAAAGTATCTCCACCATCATTCTGAAGCTCCCCTGCACTAGTTAAATATCTTTTTTAAAAAATAAAAACAAAAACAAACATTTGCTAAACACCTATGCGCCAGGTGGGCAGCTAGGTGGTACAGTGGATAGAGTGCCAGACCTGGAGTTAGGAAGACTCATCTTCCTGAGTTTAAATCAGGCTTCAGATAATCACTAGCTGTGTGCCCCTGGGCAAGTCACTTAACCTTGTTTGCCTCAGTTTCCTCATCTGTTAAATGAGCTGGAAAAGGATGGCAAACCATTCCAGTATCTTTGTTAGGAAAATCCCAAATGGGATCACAAAGAGTCAGACCCGACTGAAACGAATCAACAGCAACAATAAAAAATTCTATTCTGCTTAATTCACTATCACAATGAAGTGAGTAAATACTAATTAGATTGAGTAGGGGTATCAAAAATTATCTTCACACAACATCTTATCTACATATAGTAACACGGTGCTAATATTCTCTTGGAGAATACATGTGACTGATATAGGCACATGCATCAATATTTGTTAAAAAGCTGTCAACTAATAAGTCAATTAGCTAAAGTCTATTAATTAATTATTAATGAAGCTGATTAATCGAGAAGATCAGAGAATATAGAGGGTGAAGGGACCTTGAGTATTCTAAAACAACTCTATTGGGCATATTCAGAAGGCTTTCTTCTCAGGCCCAGAAGGGTCGCACCAGTAGGAGAAAATATTCAAGATTGGAATAATTGAGTAATATATGCCCCTAGGACATCAAGGATGGTGACACACTCTGCTTCTAGTTACAATGTTCCCCCAAGGCTTCCTACTAGAGTTTTCTTGTTTTTAATGTGCTAATAACTTCTAATGGGAGTAAACAGTTCCATAGATCTTATTGTTTAGATACCTAGATACTTACTAGCTGTTTGACTCTGACCAAGTCACTTCCTCAGTTTCCCCAACTGTAAAATAGGCATAATAACGGGTTTTTGTCAGAATCAAATGAGATAATAATTGCAAAGCCCTCAGCTCAGTGCCTGGCACATTATGCGTTTTATAAATGCATATCCCTTTCCTCATAAACAGTTATATTTTAAACAAATTGTATCACACAGCCCAAAGATAGCAATGTGCTATTTTTCTTTGTATATATCATTATGTGAATTTCTGCATAAAGAACATAGCCATACACATAGTTAGGCAGTAAATATTTATTGAGCTCTTACTGTATGCCACGTACTGTGCTAAGAATTAAGGATACAAAGAAAGGCAAAAGACAGTCCCAGCCCATAAGGAGCTCACAATCCACCAAGGCCACTTAAATGTATGTGTGTGCATGCATATAGATATGCACATATCTATAAACACATATATGTGTACTCATTTATTATGTATACAAACCAATACCTCTGTGACTTTGCCTAGCTTACATGACCTGACTGTACCATCTGTAAAAGGTTTTGCTTGAATATGCATATTTGTTACAAAGTGTTTTTTTCATTCTAATTTTTTCTTTCTCAATAGTGAGTGATGGGAGAGAAAATAAATATCTGTTAGGCAGAAAAAAATCACATTAAAAAAATAAAGCAGTTCCATCCTAGATCAGATGAAATAATATTTGTAAAGCACTTTGCACAGTGTCTGGCACACAGTAGGTGCTTAATAAATGCCTGTTCCCTCCCTGTGATATATATAATATATGTGCATATATAGTATATATTATATATATAGTATATGTATGTATACATATACATATAAATATGTGTGGTTACATCCTATCTGTTTTTCTATATCTTGTGACTATTCAGTAGTATGTAAGCTCACAGAGGTTGGGGATGGTTTCATTTAGATCTCTGTATCCCTAGCCCATAGCTGGGACCTCATAAAGGTTTTTTTTGGGGGGGAGGAGACACATGAATATGTATCAATGTATAATACACATTTACATGCACATATACACATTTACATGTGTGTGAGCATGAGTAGAAATAGGCGTGTATACACGCACATGTTATATATGTGCATATATGTACATATGTATGTATACATTGATACAAAGTTATGTGTCTTTCCCCTCTGACCTTTATTAGGCACCAATTATGTGCTAGGTGCTAGAGATACAAAGAACAATTATATGTAAATGTATACATAATATATTTATATATTTCTTGTTCAGTTGTTTTAGTCATGTCTGACTCTTCATGACTCACATCTGGGGTTTTCTTATAACTCTTATATAGTGGTTTGCTACGCCCTTCTCCAGCTCATTTTACCGATAAAGAAACTGAGGCAAACAGGGCCAAGTGACTTGCCCAGGGTCATACAGCTAGTCAGTGTCTAAGGACAGATTTGAACTCAGGAAGATGAGTCTTCCTGACTTCAGGGTCAGAGTTCTAACCACTGCACCACCTAGCTGTGTTGTACGTATGTGTATGTGTGCATATACACACATGGATACATATATAGATATATGTCTATGTGAGTGTGTATTGTATGTATATACACACATATTCCTTTATTAACATATATACATATAGTGTATGTATATATACATATGCATATATCTTTAAGAAGGGGGTAAGAATGACTTAGATCTGAATAGATTTCTAGGAGGTACTGTTTTGGGCTCATCCTCTGAGGTTTAGGACTAGGACAGAACTACAAAAGAACCCTCCAAAAAAAAAAAGGAGACATCACAAGTGTATATATGTGTGTGTATATGTATGTGTGTGTATGTGTGTGTGCTTGCGAGCTCTCACCAGAGTGCAAGCACACATAGGGATAGCATGGTTTAGTGTTAAGCATTAGACTTGGATTGGAGGCAGATTCTGACAATGGGTCAATGGAGCAATCACTTATGTGCCTCCAGTAAATAATTTACACAGCAAGACTTACTTATTAAGTTGTAGAAGGTTGCTGGGAGTCCCCTCCCCCCCCCAAAAAACCCCCGATGATGAAAGCATAGATCCTTAGCATATATTCGGGGATATTAAACAGGGGAAAGAGAACTGACTTGGAGTCAGGTGGGAGCCACGTTTGAATTCAGACTCAGACATTTATTTAACTACTGTAATGTAGTGATCTGACAAAGAAGGACCAGTTATAGAAGTTATCATTCTCATTTGGTTTAAAAAAAAAAAAGGCAAATGGGGATAGAGGAGGGAATAAGAATCTCACCATCCCACTCCATCGTTGGGAGGAAATGTGTGTTGTCCATTTTAAATTTATTAGTACAGAAAGAGATAAGAAATTTGAGCTAATCAAGGAAGCAAAAACCTCTCAGATTAATTGTGGCCACTGAATAAATAGGAAATGGTGAGGCCGAGGGAGATAGAAAAGATCTTTCTTCTTTCTTCTCATCTGTAGATCTTTGAAGCCAGAGGCAAAAAGATTCCTAGTGAGTCTCATCCCATCCTATCAAATCTTCTGCAACTTATATAATCTTAGAGAGAGCTGCCTAGGGCACTCAGAGGTGAAGTGACTTGTCTAGAGTCACACGGCCAGAAGGTAACAGACACAGAACTGGAGCCCAAGTCCACTTTGCCCCTCCATCCGCTTTGCTGTGCTGCCTCCAGTGGCAGAGGATAACATTTTAAAATGCTATTTCCTTAACATCAGCCCACTATGGATCCTCTGAATGGGCAGCCAGGCTCCCTCCTTCCTTCTAGGATGTTCTCACTGTTTCCTTCTGAACAAGAACCCCCAGTGACCCGGTGAATTTCCTTTGATCAGGAGAAGAAGGCTAATAGCCAGAAGCTATTTCATGGTTCAGTGGGAAGAGCTCTGGACTTGGAGGCAGTGGCCCTATATTCAAATCCTGCCTCAAACCAACCCTAATCTCTCTGGACTCTGCTACCATAGCAACTATCTTCACTGGTCCCAACTTGAACACCACTCTTATGCCTCAAGACAAGAATCCCTAGATCTCTGGGCTTGCCCAAAAGATCTACTCTCTAGGTCTTTGTGGGAGACTTCCTGTTTCATTATAGAGAGCAGGGAGAAAGCCTTGGATTTGGACCAAGAAGCCCTGCCTTTGAGACTTCAGACTTTGTACTCAGTCATCTCAACTCTCTCAGCTGACTCAGTTTCTTCACTTGTGAAAGAGTAATGATGCTATTTATAGTACCTACGACTTACCTCTGGAGCAGCTACTTGGTGCAACGGATAGAGTGCCTGGCCTAGAGTCAGGAAGACCTGAGTTCAAATCTTCTCAGACAATTCCTAGCTGTGTGACTCTGGGCAAGTCACGTCACCCTTTTGGGCTCAGTTTCCTCATCTGTAAAAATGAGCTGGAGAGGGAAATGACAGTATCTCCAGTACCTCTGCCAAGAAAACCCTAAATGGAATCAGGAAGAGTCAGACAATACTGAACTACTTACCTCACAGGGTTGAGGTAAAAGTGAATTAGTATCAATAACTAACATATACATAGAGAGCTGTACACATTATTTCTATGGAGCCCCTCACATCAGCCTTATAAGGAGAATACATTATCTCCATTTCACAGATGAGGAAACTGAGGCTGACAGACGTTAAATAAGTGACTTGCCTTTGGTCATATAAGTAGCGTATCCAGTGAGATTTGAACCCAGCTCTTCCTAACCTCAATCTAGTAGGTTATTTTAATGCACTACAGAAATGAAGAAAAAAAAATTACTGCAATTGCCACATGCTGCCCCTGTGTTTTTTTTAAAACCCATGCTCCTCTCCTTTTTTTTTATAAGGTAATTGGGGTTAAGTGACTTGCCCTGGGTCACACAGCTACTATCATGTATCTGAGGACAAATTCGAACTCAGGTCCTTCTGACTCCAGGGCCAGAGCTCTACCCACTGTGCCACCTAGCTGCCCTTTCTCCTTTTCTTTCCTTGGGCCTGCGGCGAGATGGGAGTAACTCAGACCACTTGGACCCAGGGTTGTGATTGCCAAAACACTGGACTTGGTCATCAGCTTGTGTGCCCTTGGGCAAGTGACTTAGCTTCCCTAGGTCTCAGTTTCCCAATCTGTAAAATTAGAATAACAGACGTATCTTCTTTAAAGGGTCATAGTGAGGTTCAAACGAGTGAGATATAAATGTTAGCCATTAATATTATCAGCAGCAGCATCAGAGTAATTCCTGGGATGTACTTCCTCCTCATCTCTGACTCACAGAACCTTTTTTTTTTCCTTTAAGGTTATATTCCACTCCTTTTCCATAAAGCCTTCCCTGATTCCCTTCCCCAAAGTCGTTCCTACTCCTTCCCTCTTCGATTTTCTTTGTTCTATTTCTACATTTTGTGCTGGCCCAATCCAATGTAAGCCCTCAGAGGGCAGGGGCTTTGTTTTTGTCTTTGCATCCCTAGCACCTAGCCTATACTTGGTGTCTTAAAGAGGCGTGTGGGGGGAGGGCCACAGGGAAGTAGGGTCTTTTTTCTGACTCGGGCTTACTCCACCCCCACCCTCCATTCCAGCTGTTATGACAGATCCAGACCCTCTCTTCATCTCTAAAGGTCCAACAAAAGTTGTTCCCCCTTCACACACATCCTTTTCTCTGCAAATAGGAAGGAGTCTTGGAGCTTCTGACCCCACTTTGGTCCCAAAGTCCCTCATCCTTGGATAAACACTGAGCCTCCAACTCAAAGGCACCGCTGACACCAAAAATGGCCTTTTCGAGTTTAGAGTGGCAGCAAAATTCAGATTTCCTTCCCTCCCATGACCCTGTGGAAGGAGGAGACAGTAGTCTGTTACCTCGTGGGATCTCTTGCTCCCCACGAGCCCCGGGGGACTCATGTGCTCTCGGTCCAACCTTGAATAGAGCTTTGGAGGTGGCTACAATCACAGCAGCCTAGATTTTGAGCTGGAACAGGCCTTGTCAGCCCCTTCATCCGGCCCAATCCCTTCATTTTACAGAAAAGGAAACCGAGGCTCAGAAAGTTTAAGTGATTTGCTGAGTAGGATGTAAGGTCCTCGAGGACAGGAAGTGTTTCACTTTTGTATTTGGCTCCCCAGCTCGAGACACAGTTTGGCACATAGTAGGTTCCTTAAAAATGCTTTCAGCGATAGAGAGCTCAAGGTCACACAGTGAGTGGCAGAGCGAGGGTCCCCTGGTTCCAAATGTTGCGCGCTGCCCGGTCAGTCCCCAGAGTTCTACATACACCCGCAACCCCATACAGAGCCTGAGTCCGAACCCTGATTCGGCGCAGGTTTCACTTCCCCTCCTTCCCTCCCTCCACCGGCCCTGGCTCCCCTACCTGGTGCTGTCGGAACTGGCTGCCCGTAGGTGCCTTGCTGCCTGTCTCTGGTATAGATGACTCGAACTCGCGCGCGGCTTGGCCCCGGGGCTGGCTGCACTGGCTAGCCTTCTGTATCTGGGCCCCGGGCCCCAGACTCGCGCGGGACCCCACCCCACCCGTGCCCTCCTCTACCCCTGCTGGACGCGCGGGCTAGCCGGAGGTTAACCCTTTGGCTGCCGGCGGGGCAGAGGAAGAACCCTAGTTAGGCAACGGGGCGCGCGCTGACGCCCGCAATAGCCAGTCTGGGGAGACAGGGGCTGGGGGCGGGTGGGGGCTGTGGCCGAAGGGCAGACAAGAAGGTCGGATCGGCGAGGCTGGTTATAAGGGACTGCAGGCGTGGGGTACAGGAGAGGGAAGGGGAGGGGGGAGGGGGAGGAAGGAAAGGGAGGGGGAAGGGGGAGGGGAGCGTCCGCTGCCGCCGTAGCAGGCATTAGCCGCCTTTTCTAGCCTGGCGGGCTGCTAGCGCGGGACCGCTTTACGCGCCCCAGGCGGCCCGAGGAGGAGAAGGAGGAGGCGGCGGGGGAGTGGGAGGAAGGCCAGAAGTTGCCAGCGTCCGGGGAGTAGGCCTGAGGTCCCCTCCCACCGGCCTCAAGCTCCCACAGTCCCGTTGGGGAGCTCGGGAACTGCTGCCCTCCCCTGACCTCACCTTACTCGGCCCTGCCTAGCCCAGCTCTGGCTACGGCGAGTTCCCTGCCAGTCCCCGAAGGGCTTGCTTCTGGGCGCAGGCGGCGATGCTAGTGCCCGGCGGGGCAGCGAGGTTCATTCAGTTCGATCTCAATTCGATCAGCAATTATTTTGTACCTACTAGATGCCAGGCTCTGGGCTAGGCCCGGGGAGAGAGAGACAAAAGCGAAACGGTTACTACCCTCGAGCAGCTCACAAGACAAACTGGCAGGCAGCGTTCCCTGGACAACATCCCAGATAGAGTAGCAGTCCAGCCTTTCCTGGTGGATCTCTCATGACAAGGAGCTCACTACCTAACGCGGCATCCCATTTAACTTTTGGATGTTTCAGTCAATCAACAAAGGGCCTGAGGAGGCCGGACACTTAGCTAGGTTCTGGGGATACAAAGAAAAAAACAGTGCCTGCCCTCCTGCAGCTTTCCTTCTAGCGTGGGAGAGGAGCATTGAGGTAAATCGAGGCTAGACAGAGTATTAACAGTAAGACTCTTGGGATGAGGGTGATCCCGGAACCGATCCTTGGAGAAATAACGATTATTGTCAATTCAATACAACAAATATGTGTTATAGAGGGGAATTCCCGCTCCACTGGAGCGCTGTTGGAGGACAAAATAAATCTCGTGACCTGAGGGACCCTTTTGTGTGTAAATGTGCCCGTAGTGTCTGGGAAATTGACTAACAAAAGAACTGAAACAAGAGTTGCCAATGGGCGTTTGGGGCCCAGAGGGCCCGAAGTCCCACCAGAGAGTGACTGCACGTGGGACAGGGCACGTCAGACGAGCGCGAGTCCGTCTCTTGGAGGTCGAGTGTTTCAAATCGGTCTGGATCTCATTTTGTGGCCCTATCTCGTTTGCGTCTAGGCATTACCTCAACTTTGGAAAGCCCTTCGCACCCGCGCGTCTTTGTACTAGCGTTATTTCAAATCATAGATTGTGTCTTATTTTGTACTTGTGGATTGAATCACATTGGACGTGTTGTTGCGAATTTTGTGATGTTATCTTCGGTATCTCTAAGTGTTGCTACATTGTGTGTTTGTGGGGCGGTGAGGAGTAATTCCACGTCTGGGCTAGAGGCACGTTTCCCTTTGTGTGACGCGTTGAGAAAAATGTGGGACCAATATATAAAATAAGAGAAGCCCTCGGAGGAGTTTTCCTCGCTATTAAAAAACACAGGTACGGAACACCAACGGTAAAGCACTCTCTAAAGCGAAACAACTGCAATCTCTCTTTAAGAGCGATATAAACATGAGGCTATTATTCTTACAATTATTTTAACCAGGACCTATGAGTCCCTCCTTCTGTGAAGACTCCAGATACGGAAATATAGGTTGTTGTTTCTTGAAGATTATATATATAGATTTAGAGCCGGAAGGGATCTAGTAAAAAACCTGTCATTTTTTCTGATTGCACGCCGGTCTAGAGGAGGTGGGGAGATGAAAGAGGAGAGAAAATTTAGAACTTAAAATTTTATGGAAGCGAATGTTGAAAACTAAATTAATTAATTAAAACAGAAGTAGTTGCTTTAAAAAAAAACCTGTCATTTACAAACTAAATGAGGAAGCTAAGGCACAGAAAAAAACTGATTAATTGGCCGAGGTAATACAGCTAAGTGTCTGAGGTGGGAGTTAAACCTAGATCCTCGGGGACCCCAAGTCAGCTACCGTATGCGTTATTTTTAAAATTAAATGTAAATAATAAAATTATTAAATTTATTTTGTTATTTATGTGATCTCCGTTCGAATGTAAGCTTCTTAGGGACAGGGACTGTTTTTGTTTTTTGTTTTTTGGGTTTTTTTGGCCTTTCTTTGTGTTCCGAGCTCCTAGCACAGTGCCTGGTACGTAAGTATTTAATAAACGCTAGTTGACCGACTATGGTAGATTGGCATTTACTCTGCCGCTTGTCTTAGAGAGTAGCCTAGAACCCAGAAAGGTTAAGTGACTGTCTCTGGGTCACATAAATGTGACCGGTAGATGTCAGGGATTGGGTCTGAATACAGGTTTTCCTATTCCAAGGCCGGCTGCGCTAGCCATTGTATCACACTACCTTTGTTCATCGCCATTATTTATACATGGGGGGTGGGGTGAGAGGAGAGATTAGTTTCGCGCAATGAGTTATCTCACCTGTCTGAAACGGGGATAAGGATCTAGAGTCTTGACTGGTTGCATCTACCCGGTATATCATTGGGCTGGGCGCTTCTCTGCTTTTCTGGACGCAGCGGGCCCAGACCCCAGTCTGCAGCTACCTGGAGGCCATGGACTACCGCTGGCCCCTGGAAACCACTCTGATCTGGCTCAAACCATTCACCCCGCCCCTTTGGCTGCTTTCTTCTAGAACTAGGTGATTCACCACTCCACCCCCACCAGCCCCAGTGAGGAGGAAGTGGAGGAGGGTGACGGTAATTGATTAAATGAATGAATGAACTAAAGAAGGGACTTCGGTTGGGGATGGCTGCTTAGAACTAGTGTGTGGCCTTAAGCAACTATTCCGCCTTCTCGAGTGTCTGAGTTTCCACATCTGCAGGAAAGCATGAAGGATCCCCTAGCTACAAATGCTATGATGTTGGCGCCCCTCCTGGCCTCATATTCTCTCCAAGCTGGGGCGAATTGGCCCTTAAGAGCTCTTGAGCTCACAGCCCAGCGCGTTACGTGACAAAGGCAGTCCTTAAATAGTGCCTGCTTCGCCGTATCTCTGTCAAAGAGTCCTGAGCTCTACTCCCGGCTCTTGCACTAGAGTTAACTGTGGAAGTCACAAAAACAAGATGAAAGAGATAGAGAACCGACCTAGGAGTCCGAAAAAAGTGGGTTCGAGTCTCGACTCAGATTGATAAAGGCAGTTAAGACCCTGGGCAAATCACGTACCCACATGCCACTCACAGATGACTGAGATGGCTCCTATCTGCATTTTTGGAAGGAATTTCCTCTCGGGATTTCCTCGAAGCAATGAAATAGCTCTTTTCGTTTTTTTGAAAAATGAAATATTTGCAAAAAAAAATAAAATATTTGTATGGAGCTTTAAAGCATTGCAAAGTGTTTTATGTACATTATTATCTCATTTTATCCTCACCAAAGAATAAAAGGGAGGCTTTGTTATCTTCCTTATTTTACAAGGCAGGAAATTGAGGCTCAGAGATGTTAGGTGACATTCAGGATCGTAGTTAGTTCAGGTCACCGACTGGATTCGAATACTGGTACTTCTTGCTTAATTTCTCTGAGACTCTATTTTCTCCTCAGGCAAATAGGAAAACAACCCAGAGACTCCAATACGTAAACAACAACCTTCTTTGATATGGAATAAAACAGTTTCTGAAGAAATGTGGTGTCGCACTGAGCACAATGGAGGGGAGAATGAATTAATAAATGAATGAAAAAAGTATTTATTAAGCCCTGGCCTTGTACCAAGCACTATGCTAAGTGCTGCCGCTCCAAACACAAAAGCATCCCTGCCCTTAAGGAGTTTACATTCTAATTGGGAGAGACTACACGTTTAGGAGATTGATGGCTAGGGAAGAGTATTTTGTTTTGGAAAACTGGGGGGGGGGGGGTGAGGTGGAGCCAAAGGGAAAGTTATGTAATTGTTTTTCAGTCGTTTCTGACTCTTTTGGAACCCCTTTTGGGATTTTCTTGGCAAAGATACTAGAATGGTTTGCCATTTCTTTCCCCAGCACATTTTACAGATGAGGAAACTGAGGCAAACAGAGCTAAGTGACTTGCCCAGACTCACACAACTAGCGTGTGAGCCACATTTGAACTCAGGTCTTCCTGACTTCAGGCCAAGTGCTCTACCTATTCAGTCACTTGACCCTATCCCAGGACCCAAGAGAGTTATTTTGATTATGGTTGCAGAACTAGGAAAAGGGGCCGAGTGCCTGTGCACAAAGGAAGCGGTGGTGGCCTGGCAACCGTTGGAGGATCCCAGGATGAAAAGAATGGAGCCAGTCCTAGATGTAGAAGGATGCAGAGGCACTATTTATCAGCAATCACTTTCCAGGAAGGGAGGAATTTCCAGGCTTGAAAGGGTTAAGTCCAGAGTTTTGAATCTCAGTGGGAAGTTGTTCATTTCACTTGAAATTTTTTTCTCTCTCTCTAAAAATTCTGGCATAGTCAAGGTGATCAGACCACAATTTATTACCAAAGAGGAACCCCAAAGAACAGGAGTGTACAAATTAGCATCAAAGAGATGAATATGGTAGGAAGGGCTGGTTATCTAGCAAGGGTGAGGGATGACAGATGGCCCCCCAGCATACTGGGCTTTTACCCTTGGGCTGTCTAGAGAAATCAAGAAAGGCCACTCCAACTTTGAATAGAACTCCCTATGTCGTACCTATGAAAGGAGATGGACCAGAGTTCCATAGAACAGGCAAGCCTGGATGGGCTTCCATCTGCAGTCCTTGGGGATTATAGATCTATCGGCGCACTTGGGTGAGAACAACAAAAATAACTATCACTACATCTCTAGTTTAAAAATAATCAGGAAAATGAGCACAGAAGGGGCTACCCCAGAAACATGGGATGGTTTTATTATGATTACTATGTACATAAAGTCAAACTGAAAAGCAGAAAGTGTTGGTTTCATGTAAATTTTTTTTTCAGATTCTCATTTGTGTATTTGAATATTTTGGCACTACTTTTCAACTAGGCTATGAGCAAAGTGCTACAAAATTGAGTTATTATTCCAGTTTCCTGGAAAGGGGGTGGGGGTGGGTAGAGGGGATATAGGAATACCGATTTCGAATTTTCCCGAAGATATTGGATTTGAAACCTCCCCCCAACCCTCCAAGGAGAATGATTTTTCTCTCCCTCCTCTCTCCCTACTCCACTCTTGTCCATTTCCAGGCCTTCCACAAATTACTCTTCAAAACTCAGAAAAGGTTCATATCTTCTCTGGGCCTCCAACTGGCTAACCAGGGATAGGGAACATGTGACCTCAAGGCCACAGGTTCCCCACCACAGGGCTAGACAATCTAGATTGCTGGACCTGGAGCCAGGAAGACCTGGCTTAAAATCCCCCCTCCAATATTTATTAGCTGTTCCACCCTAAGTGACCTAACCTTGATGATTCTCAATTTCCCCATCAGCAAAATGGGGATAAAAATAAACTGTAGCATCCACTCCCTTCACTGTGGTTATGAGGCTCAAATGAAATCATGTATTCAACTGATTTGCAAACCATGAAACCATCAGTTTTTATTAGTTTTGGAGCTGGAAAGCACCTCAGATGACATTTAATCCAACCTCTCATTGTATGGAGAGGGAAACTGAGGCCCAAAGATGGAAACTTATTATTTCTAAAGGTCACACAGTAGCAAGTAGCAGAGTTGGGATTTGAGTCCTGGTCTCCTGATTTTGCTTATCCCTCACTGAATATTCTGCCCTTAATGCCTCATCCTCTACCCTTTGACAGTTCATATAGGTGGCACATACATGTATGCATACACACACTCAAGTAAGGTGGAGGGGAGAGGGAGGGAAAGAAAGAAGC
Source organism: Vombatus ursinus (assembly GCF_900497805.2). Classification (NCBI taxonomy): domain Eukaryota; kingdom Metazoa; phylum Chordata; class Mammalia; order Diprotodontia; family Vombatidae; genus Vombatus; species Vombatus ursinus. Next base: position 1,641,950 of record NW_020954710.1, read on the forward strand.
AGAGAAAGGGGGGAGGGGAGGGAGAGAGAGAAGGAGGAGGAGGAGAAGAAAAAGGGAGGGAGAGAGGAAGGAGGGGAGAGAGAGAGAGGGAGGGAGGGAGAGATGGAGAGAGCTTAATAAATATTTTATTCAATACTAGTATATGCTGAACATATACACACATGAAACTGCCTTCAAGGACCTTCCATTCAAGGTGGGGAGATACTGTGCACAATTATGAGTATATACAGTATATAAGTCAAAAAGTGATTTTGTGGGTTTGGCTGCAAGTGGGTGGGGAAAGGGGACCAGAAATTAGGAGATGCCTTGTGTGGAAGGTAGTATTTGAGATGAGACTTGAAGGAAACTAGAACTGTCAAAGGCAGAAGTGGGGGGGGGGGGAGTGCATTCCAAGGGGGTCTGAGCAAAAGTAGGGAGAAGACAGTCAGGTGTAAAAATCTGCAAGAAGCTAGACTCCTGGAGTGCACGAAGGGGCATAATGTACAATAAGCCTTTTAACATAGATTCGAGTAAGGTTATAAAAAGCCTTTACATGCAGACCCTCTTCTCTGACCCCTTGTTCCTTTTCAATCTCTTTTCCCTCTAGGCCATACACACAAAAGACTACACGTCGAGGGTCATAAGATCGCACAGATTCAGAAAGGGAACCCGCTCATTTTACAGATGAGGAAAGAGATACAGGGAAGTTATGGAACTGGCCTATGAACCCAGATCTTCTAACTCCAAATCCAGCCCATTACGACTCTAATACACAATCAATTAACCAATCAACAAGCATTTATGAAGTGCGTCTTAAGTGGAAGACGCTGCGCTTATTAAGCACCTTTCCTGCGGCAGATACCACGCTGGGCTCACGGGTTCCAAAGACAAAAAGTGAAACAGAGCCTTTGTTCCTGAATGGAACAAACCGACTAATGTTAACCTGGGCTACTCAACTGCCTTGTAAGAGTGGCCGTTCCCTGCTTCGGGTGAATCTCATTTCTCACTATCGCAAATTGCTTGGGCCAGGGATTGCACTGCAGAGAGCACGGACCACCCAGTGCGCCCTTGAAGGTACGACTCACGCCTGCTTTGGGCACCAGCCTGGGGTAGAGGAAGAAAGCATGGCCCCTTTCCCGTTCAGTGAAAGGACCAAGGAGTTCCTAGAAGGCTGCCTGGCGCTTTCCTAGAACCCAGAGCTTCCCACTTTTCTCAGCACATTTCCCTCCCCCACTCCCCAATCTCCAGCCTCTGCGAGTAGGGGGTTGGAATCAACTTCACCACCCTTTTACAGGAAAAGAGAAGGCAAAAAACACCTAGAGGACTTCCAGGAAAGAGAAAGGCTACATATGGTCCTGACAACTCCAAATAACTCCTGCCTGGGTCCTAGTCCTTGCACTGAAGCTAACTGGCCTTTGTGCGGGTCCCTTTTCCTCTCTGATTTTCTTTTGGACATCGTAATAGGACAGCCTGGGTTGGTTCCAGCTTTGAAAAGCTACAAGTGCTCTTAAGGTTAGAACTCTAACCCTGTCGTGTTTACTGTCCACTGGACATGATCCACACACTGTGCAGTCTAAATAGCACTAGATTTGGGGTCGGAAGACTTGGGTTCGAATCCTGACTGTCATTTCACATGCGATCTGGACTAAGTCCTTTCCCCTCTTGGAACCTCATTTTCCTCATTTGTAAAGTGATGAGATTGGACTGGTTCTTAACGTGGAACCTTTCGTACCTCAAAAAAAATTTTGAAAACTGTACTTCAATATAATCTGTTTCCTATGTATTTATTTCACACATTTAAAAACATTATGAGACGAGTCCAGAGGCTTTACCAGAAGGCTAAAGGGGTATATGATACAAAAAAAGGTAAAGAATCCTGGACCAGATGGTCAGAAAGATTCCTTCCAGATCTAAATTTATGATATTACAGCTTTTCCCTTCAAGGACTTGGCGTCTAGAATCATAGCTCTAAAGCTGAAAGGGTCCTCAGAAATCATTTAGTCTCACCAGCCCTGCCTTATTTACAAATGAAGAAAGTGAGTCTTCTTCCATGAAGACTGAAACCTAAAACCCTATGACCAAACTAGTGATGAACCTTCGATATTCGGCTGAGTTCTGGGACACTAGATGCACAGGTCTGTTTTTTCCAGCTTAATAAACTTTGGCATAACTTCCTAGTAAATAGGGACATCTTCACACCAGGGAAAAGAATTGAAGATCTTTACGGGGAGTGGGTGAATGTGAGCCCAAAATGAAATACTTTGAACCCCCTATCGCCCCCCCTCCAAAAAAAAGGTTTTTGTGCAATTGCAAATGAACTTAAAAGGATTCGAATTAAAAAGTGTCCTTTGTGGGGCACCCACTAGCTGGAGGCTTAGGGTGCTTATTCCAAAGAGAAAGTGAGCTTCGGTTAAATGAGCACTAGCTTTCCAGTTGGAAGACCTGGGTTGTCATTCTGAACAATTTTGGTTAGAAATTCAGTCAGGATCCTCCTCCGTGTGTTTTGAACTTTCTGGGGGAGATCTAGTCCCATGATAGAGGGTCCCAAACAACCCTGTACACTGGTAGATTGTTGAAGTCATTCCTGCACATCTTATCTATTTAGACTCTAAACTCTATGAAGTAATGGACATGCCATATCCCAGTACAGTGCTCTTTCTGTGCACAGGTAAGTGTTGGTTGAATATTTCTTGGAGAAATGAAGAGAAAACTCCCATCAGGTGCTCTGTGTTAGGTGCTTAATAAATGTTTTTGAGACATTTGGTGGCACAGTAGATAGAGCCCTGGGCTTGGAATCAGGAACTCATCTTCATGAGTTCAAATCGGGTCTCAGACTCTTAGTAGCTGTATGACCCGGGGCAAATCACTTCACCCTGTTTCCTTAGTTTCCTCATCTGTAAAATGAGCTGAAGAAGGAAATGGCAAACCACTCCAGCATCTCTGCCAAGAAAACCCCAAATGGGGTCACCCAGAGTGGAACACAACTTAACAGCAACAACAAAGAGTTAAGGATTTGGAGTCCTAGGACTGCATTTAAATCCTGACTTAAGTAAGCTGTGTGTGATTTCAGCAATTCTGGGTCTCAGTTTCCCCTTCTATAAAATGAAGGGGTTGATCTAGATGGCCTTAGGGGTCCCTTCCAGCTCCAAATCTATGATCCTATGGAAACCTCATCAGGCTCAATATACATAAGAGGCATTTATACACTAAAGGCTTGTTGAGTTGAACTGGATCACTTAATCCAGTAGGACCCAAAAAGCAACATTACCCTCTTCTTGATTAAGAGCTCCTTGAAGGCAACAAGACTGTTCTTACCATTCTGTACATCCCCTATTCTTAGCACAATTTCTGGCACGTAGTAAGACTTAATAAGTGGTTGTTGTCTTGATTTAACTTAAAAAAAAAAAAAGAAACAGAAACTTTGATCTATTGGCTGGGGGCGCGGGGTGAGCAGTGGTCTGTTAAGATCTCTGTCTTGTCTAAAGTGCTCTGGCTTAACTAAGCCCCATGGATTTGGTCCCCAGGGCTTGTGAAAAAACTGGAGAAGTCCATTAAGGTTTGAATGAAGCAATGCCCAATTTAGAATGGAGGCTTTAGGGCCCTCAACCCTTTCCAGTTTCCCCTTCCCCACCCCTTGGAGAGTTTGAGGTTACTACCTCATAAAGCAGGTGTCAAGGAATAGGGGTACTAACAGAGGACAACTTAAATCTATCCTGAAAATGCTCTCAAATCCACATCTTCAGTCACACCAATGAGGATCTAAGAGATGCTTTCATTCTAAGTAAATAAAATTGGGAGTGGGGGTGGAGTGGGGGATGAGAATTCACCAGATAAGAAGAGGAACTTGTCACTGGCCATGACAAAGGATATCTTCTGTTCTGCATCCCAAGTCCCATTCAATCATAGGATCACAATTTAGAAGCAATCTCAGAGGCCCATCAAGTTGAACCACTTCATTTGACATATGAGGACACTAAGGCACCAAAATCATATAGTAGGTGCTTAATAATAAAGGCATGCTAGATTGAATTGAGGAAACTAAGGCACCAAAATACATAGTAGGTGCTTAATAAATAAATGTATGTTGGATTGCATTGACCTTGGGAAAGACTTGCCCAAGATTATATAAGAAATAACGATATTATTAATAGCTAGCATTTATATAGCTCTTTAAAGTTTGCAAAGTGCTTTACAAATATTATCTTATTTGGTCCTTACAACAACCTTGGGAGGTAGGTGCTATTATCATCTCAATTTTACAGTCAAAGAAATGAAGGCAGGCAGAGGTAAAGTGACTTGTTCAGGGTCACACAACTAGGAAGTATCTGAGGTCAAATTTGAATTCAGGTCTGCCTTATTCCAGGTCCAGAAGAAGTAAAAATGGAAAAACTGGGGTTGAACCCCATTTTCTCAGACTCTATCCATTATACCATATTACTCATTCATGGAATATTACAGGTATCTGTTATTATCTCTCCAGGAGGAATGCATGAAGGCTCTTAAGTAGGCGTCAATAAATTACAAATGATGATTTCTCCCCAGGACATGACAGAAAAAAAAAAGCTTTGGGAGATGTATGCCCAGAAAAATAGTGGGCAGCACATGTAGCAAGGGCTGGAGATGCTACATTGGTACCCACAGAATGTCAAGAGCTCTGAAGGAATGTCCAAACAACATTGGAGAAGCCCAGAGTGGGAGGATACAGACAAGAGCTCCCAGCCCCCTACCCCTAGATCAGAAGGCTGGGACTAGTTGTGATTATGCCTTTGAAAGGAATCCCAACATCATACCAATGTAATGTAAATTCTTTCAGGACAGAGGCTACTTTTTCTTGGGTTTTTCCATTCTGGGTGGCTAGTACAGTGCCTTGCATAGAGCAATCAATTAATATGTGTTTGTTGAATGAATAGATACTCGGATGAACTCGATCAAGAATCCACTGAAGGCTTGAAGAAGACTTCGTGTTTTATCCCTCTACTAGACTGTGAGCAAAGATTCTCATCTTCCTAAAATTCATATTCTCTCCCCTCATTTTTTTAGCTGTTTTTCCTTTTTATTTCTAGTGCTTAATACAGTGCCTACAAATAAGAGGCATTTAAAAAAATGCTTGTTGATCGATTCCCTAAGGTCAGATTGAGAATGGGTTATTTTTAAAAAGCATATAGAATAAATTAGTCAGTTTATTAAACTAACATTTTAAAGGAAAGGGAATAAGCATTTATTAAGTGCTATTATTATTCTCATGTTTCATTTAAGGAAGCTGGAACTGAGGCAGACTGAATTCAAGAAACTTGTTCATGGTCATACAGCTAGTAAGTATCTGAGGCTAGATTTGAACTCCAGTCTTCTTGACTCCAGGCCCATCCCTCTATCCCATGCATCATGCTGGCAATCAACTGATAGGCTTTTATTATGGACTTACTATATGCCAGATACTTTACTAGGTGCTAGGAATAAGATGCAGCTTGGAATGGTGGCTAGAGCTGGTCTAGGAGACCAGAAGACATGGGTAAAGTTCTGTCTCTGATGATACTGTTACTCTGAGCAAGTCATCTAATATCAATAATTCAGGCAATTCCCTAGTGCTGATTGCATCCCAGGACCATTCCTTTGTCCTATAGGATAGGTCCTGGGGTAGCAAAATCAAAAATAAACAATTCCTGCCCTCTAGAAACTTAAATCCTTTCTGGGGAAACAATATTTACACATGTAAGTATTTAAAAAATATGTAGGAAGCAGTCTCAGAGAGGAGGCAGCAGCCACATGGGCAGATCAGGAAAGGCTTCTCTTGGACTGAACTTTGAAGGGACAATTAGAATAAATGATTTCCTAAGACGTGTGCTCTCTGAAATTACTTTGTGTCTATACACGTGCCCATATGTTGTTTATCTGAAAGAAGGGAAGGTGCATGAGGACAGAGAATTTTCATAGTTGTTACCTAGTTTCCAGTAGCCTAGCTAGAGCCGGGTGCATAGTAGTTATTCCATGAATGTTTGTTGATTGATTAATGGATTCCAGCTCTAAATCCCATGACCCGCAGTAGCAATTGAATCCGTTCGCTAAATCAATCTGGCAACCAATCAACAATATTTACTAAATTGCCTATAGGCTAGCTGGGTGTGCTAGGCTCTGGGAATAGGATCCAAAGAGGGAAAAAAAAGCAGACTCAGTTTCAAGATTCCATCACTGACTGTGTGAATATGGAGCACATAGTAGGAGCTTAGTAAATGCCACTTGATCGACTGACTGCTTCAGAGTCATGTAAAGTGAGGAGTTGGAGGGAGGACTTTTTGAGCTCTAAATCTATGTTTCAAAATATCTCTTGAAAGAAATGTGGCCGTTTCCCCTTCATCAGGGGCGCAGTCCCACCTACTCACACTATGACCTAACTTTCCTACCTCTAACTCCTGCCCTGAGCCCCTGAGCCCCCGAGCCCCTGAGCCCCCGAGCCCCGATTCCCGGACTGGGGATTGCTACATCCAGGCCTGGGTTCCAGTCACCCTTGTTTCACTTCCCCAGCCACACTTTCTCCCCCGCCCCTTCTCCCTTCCCCCCCTTTCCAGTTCCCTAACGGTAATCGAAGGTACTGATGGAAAAAATGAGTCGGTCTACTCTGCTAGCGTCTTACTCATCATCTCTCAAAATTCTGTCGGAACCCGGAACCCCTACCGGGCAGGGATTTTTTCATGGCCTCTAAGGTCCCTTCCACGTCTAAATCCATGGTCCACCTATTAGAATGTAAGCCTCCTGAGGGCAGGGACTGCCTTCCTCTGCATTTAAGGCACTTCACCTCTGGGCCTCAGTTTCTTCATCTGCAAAACAGGGGTGGGGGCGGAAGTCGGATTCCACGGCCTCTAAGATCCCTTCCAGCTCTAAATCTGTGACCCTGCTGCTAGAATGGAGGCTCCTCGAGGGCGGGGACTGGTTTCATTTTTGTGTTTGTATTCCGCTGTGCGTAAATGTGTAACCATTCAGTCCTTCATTCATTCATTCAGCCCAGAGAGGGGTGGGGCGCGTGGCTGAGAACGCGAGTGAGGCGGCTCTCAGACCGACGGCCAGTGGGCTCGCACCTTCTTTCCCTTCTCCCCTCCTCCTCTTCCTCCCTCTCGCCTCGCTCCCGCCCCCTCCCTCCCCCTCCCTCCCCCTCGCGACAACCGAGCCAGCCTGGCCCCTCCCTGCCCCTCCCCTCCCCCCTCCTTCCTTCCTCGCTAAGCCGAAGGGCTGGGCGAGCCGGCGGCAGAAAACTACAACCCCCACAATGCCGTTCGGCGCCATGGCCCCCTGATAGGCTGACGACGATTTCCCGCCTTCCTCCATTTCCGGCCCGCTGCCGGCCAGTTGTCGGTTGGTTCGGCTGCTGGCGCAGCGGCCCGGGGGTTGCGGAGGAGGCGGCAGCGGCGGAGAAGGAGGACGAGGAGGAGGGGGACGAGGAGGAGGGGGACGAGCAGGCGGCGGCGCCGCGGGGACCGGTGAGGGCTCCCGTCCTCCCCGAGGCCCGGCCTGGGCCGCTCCCCGCAGGCCGCGGCCGTTCGTCCGCCCTCCCGGGACCCGGGGCAGACGGACCGACGGAGGGAGGGAGGGAGGGAGGGACAGACAGAGAGAAACAGAGAGAGAAAGAGAGACAGAGACAGATACACAGAGACAGAGGGAGAGAGAGACAGGGGGAGAGGGAGAGACAGAGAAGGGTAGAGGGACAGAGAGAGACAGGGACAGAGACAGAGACAGAGAGAGACAGGGACAAAGACAGAGAGACAGAGACAGAGAGAGACAGGGATAGGGAGAGAGAGAGACAGACAGAGAAGGGAGAGAGGGACAGACAGACAGAGACAGAGAGAGAGGAGGGGGCCAGAGACTGGGGGAGACAGAAGAGAGAAAGAGGGAGAGAAAAAGGGAGAGACAAAGAAAGAAGGAAGAGATAAGGAGACAGAAAAGAGGAAGGGAGAGAGAGAAGAAAATTGGGAGAGAGAAAGAAGAGATAAGGACACAAAGGGACAGGGAGAGAGGTGGAGGAAAAAGAAAAAATGGGAGAGAGAAAAAGACAGAAAAGATAAAGAGATGGGGAGAGAGAAAAGAGGAGAGACAGAAAAAAAGAGAGGGAGAGACGGGAAAAGGAAAAGGTGGGAGAGAAAAAGAGACAAAGAAGAGATAAAACAGAGATGGAGAGAGAGACAGAAGAGAGGGAGACAGAAAAAGAAGAGGTAAGAGAGAAAAAAGAGAAATAAAGTGATAGGAAAGAAAAAAAGGAGAGAGAAGCGATAAAAAGACCAAAAAAAAAGACAGGGAGAGAGAGAGACAAGGAGATAGGGAGAGAAACAAGGCAGGGAGGCAGGGGCAGACTGAGCCATGTCACGTGGGTGCTCCCTGCTTCTGTCTGTGTCTGTCTGTGTGTTTGTATAAGACACTGTCCTGCACCCTCTTCCCAGGTTCCTTTTCCATGTGAGGTTGTTGGTGCCCACTCCTGTCTCCAATGACTTTTCCTGTCTATAGAGGTATCTTTGTTCTTGTTGGAGAGAAACTATTGGGGCCCTCCTCATTTTTTCAGCATCTATTAAATACCTTGCAGTGCAACTATGTGTGAAGCTTTGGGTTAAGGGATAGGGACACTGAAGACAAAGGGACAAAGTCTCTGCCCACAAGGAGTTTACACTCATTCCAGGCTCTTGTGTCACATTAGCTGTGTCTCCACTTATGAGAGATTGTTTGGGTTTCCCTCCTAAACTCTCCATGGCTGATAATTTAACTGTCTTCCCCCATCTCCCTCACCCAAATTAACTCCCAGGACTGTCTGTGTCTGCTTGAGGGAGTGAAGCAATCTGGGATTCCCCTCACCCAGGATTGCCCTTTATGACAATATCTGTATGCCTTATCCAGTGTTCCTTCATCTTACTGCCTTCTGAGATCACCTCCAGTTTATACTGTCTGTATCCTGTTTGTATATAATTGTTTGCAGATTATCTCCCTCTTTAGACTGTCAGCTTCTTGAGGGATGATCTTTTGCCTTTTTGTTTTTTGTCTCCCTGGCGATTAGCACAGTGCCTGGTACATAGTAGGTGCTTAATAAATGGTAGTTGACTGGCTGTTAAATGTGTGAGACTTACAGAGCTTCCTATATCCTATACTTTCTTTGTAAGTAGTAAGGTCTTTGTGAATAAGGGAGAGGAGGTTCATTCTCCCCCTCTCTTGGTGGGTGGCACTGTGCCATTCTCTGTCCCTACTTCAGCCTCCTCCACCTTAACCCCTCATTACTTTGTCTGAATGTCCCTGTGTTTCTCTTGTTGTAGCTAGAGGTCTTCCTGTGTGTGACAGACCCCCAAGGCTGTACAATGTGGGCCCATCGGTCCCTTCAGGATTTCTCTCTGGGACAGTCAGCTACCTGATTGCTTTTTTTTCCTCCCCCCTTTCCCCCCAAGTCAGCAGAGGCACTGTCCTGTGTTTGAGTCCTGGCCCTGTCCTTTTCAGATGGTATGAGGCCCCCTCAGCCATTGGGTGCTGGAGCACATCCTGTTCCTCCAAGGGGTTGCCAGCTCTTATCTCAGCTACAGCCTGAAGAAGCATTGTTGCCTTTGCCTTCCAGAGTCTCTCGGGCCCTTAGAGCCTTAGTTTATTGGCCAGCTGCAGCACTTGCATCAGTTATGAATTTCTCTGAAGTGTTTAAGCTCTCAAATCAGCTCAGCAAATTCTCTCCCAATGGGAAATTCCTGGTGAGTTGTCTGTGGTCACTTAGGCCATTGCTGGTCACGCTTTGTTCTTCGATTTCAGATGAGTAGTTCAGAACCCTGAACTAGAAGCCAGGAAGGCTGGGTTTTAATGCCACTGACTTCATGTGTGACATTGAGTAAGCCAGCTGACTTCTCTTGGCTTCATTTTCCCCCTCCGTAAGCTGAGGGGGTTTGGTTAGGTCCTTGGTGTAGTAGGAAAAGTGCTGGATCAGAATCAGAGGACCCAGGTTACAGACCTAGTTCTGCCCACTGCTGTCTGTGGGACCTCGAACAAGTTACTTCCCCTGCTTGAGCCTCAGTTTCCTTCTGTGTAAAATGAGGTAGTTGGACTAGATTACTTCTGAGGGCTTACTTTAAATCTGTATTCTTGGGTCAGGTGATCCCTAAGGCCCCATACTTTTTTTTTTCCTTTCACACCAAAACACCTGTGTGTTAATTAAGTGCCTACTTGATACAGAACGCTGAGCTAGATGCTGGAGGAGATGCAAAATTTATATTAGACACGGTGTCTTCCTTCACTGAGCTTCAGTCTAATAAGGGTAAAACACTAATTTTAATAGAATATTATCTGATAAATGTTAGAAAGTTAAAAACAAAAATGCTACAAAGTGCTGGCTCCAATATTCTCAAGATGAGTAGATCAAGGATAACTTTAGGTCACTTGGTCTGATAACAGAATTGGGTCATTGCCATTCAGATGGCCCCTAATTCCTTGTATCACTTGTGACGGGAGGAAAAACTTCTTGACTCAACATTTCTTCTAATACACATAAGCTATTGGTATTAAAATAAAATTTTAAAAAGTCATCCATCCATGTGGTTGAGTGATGTTGGCCAGCAGTTGTCATGGAATTCAAATTTGCTGTGCCTGTGACCAAAGCCCCTGGAATCTAGTTCTTCTGCTACGAAGAAGTGCCAAGAACTAGTGTTTTTTGTTCACTTTTGCTAAATGTAAACGTTTGATCACTTTACTTTCCCTTATCCCTTCTTTCTATACTCTAGAACATTCGAAGTAAATGATTTAAGTGGCTTACATTCTGTCCTGGCGAGGGAAAAGAGTTTTTAGGATGACTGGGATTTGAACTTTTCATTCCAGGGATTGCAAATCTTGTGCTTATACTACAAAACTCTGTCTTGGATACAGAATTTAGCTTTGGATATATGCCATTATAATTGTATAATATCTTTGGAGTAATAGAAAAAAAAACCAACCTAATTTGAGACATCACCTGTCTTAACTCATAAATTCCACACAGAAATTTATTGGGTGTCTGTCATTCTAATAAGTAACAATGCCATTAGTGCTAACTCAACAGCTTTGGCCTCACTGTACACATTTTGTCTAGCCTAGATTCTGACAACTGCAACTTAATGAATTTATATTTTTATCTTTTTTTTGTTTGATCTGAAATTGCAGAAAATTTAACATTCAGGTGTTAGTCAAACAGCACCTCAGGAACTGTCCCTTAAGGTTTTCTTTGTTTGCTTGTGTTTGGGGAATGAGATTGGTGTGTCCATTCAGTTAGTATAAACAAGTGATTACAATTTGGTGCCGACTGTGACATTTGTATGTAGTGTGTGTAAAGAGAGATAACAGATGCTTGCCTAATTTTGGCACTCTTGTCATTACTGTTTTTGATGCTTAGTTAAAACATTAGATGGAAGACTTGTCTTTCAGATTAATCTAATACTTTGATACTCTTGAAGGATCTGCCCCAATTTAGTGCTTGAATGAAATGGTAGCATATTACTAGTTTGAGATACCTTAGAGAAAGCTGAATTTATCATTAATGTATATTTTTTCAGGTGTTGATAAAAAGATCTCATATCATAAAGAAAGGATGAGTAACAGTAGTTTTCCCATGTTTTCTAAAAGATGCTTAGTTAAAATATAGCTGATGCTAATGGAACACTCACATTTTTTAGAAGCTTGGGTTCATATAACATAAATGTTTTAGAATAGATTTTTCTGAGTAATCTGAGTCTTGCAGATACATACACAAAATGTATTGGTAGTGCACATGTAATTAGCTGGCTTTTCTCCTGGGCTACAGAGACAGTCTAGTATAAGTAAACAAAATAACAACCTCGACCCTTTCCCGCTCTAAATTGTTACTGACCTTACGTATGATAAGCGTTGAAAAAAAATCTTTAGTGGGCATTATTATGCACAACAAATGCTCTTAAAATTGCAAGTTTATTTAGAGTAAGTCAATAATGCAACTGCTCTCAAATAAATTCCAGTTTTTTAACTAAACCATTAATAGTTACCTAGTTTTTTGGACATTTAATTCAGGCTATGTAGTATAAACTTAGGTAACTTTGAAATTCAATTTTATGAAAAATAGTTTGAGTTGAAGTATATTTATCCTAAAGTTAAAATTGTGTGTTTTAATTTCCATTCTTAACCACAGTGGAGTCTTCTATTATGAATAAATATAGCATAAATCCACCTGTATTTATTACCTCTTTATTATAATTTCTCATGTTTTTATTTGTACTATGAACAAAATATACATTTTACTTTGATGTATGAAAAATAACAAAAATACATTATAATTTCTTCCCAGTGTATAACTGAAGACAGGCCAAATCAGTATGTTGACTTAGACTGACTCTTTTGCGTAAAATATCTAAATCTATTATAAGTGAGTCAATATGGCACAGATATAGGTGTTCAATAAATATGGAATGAACAGTTTCCGTTTTCATAGAACTTGAATAATGGGGTTCTAATGTACTAGATTCTGTTGAGAACATGAATAAAAAATTTTCACATTCTTACTTAAAGGACTGTAATTTTATTGGTTTGGGGACTTCAGGTATGGAAACTCCCTCCACCCCAGGCATATTGCAATTCCACTATAACTTATAATTTGAGAGTTGCCTCAAGCGAAGACAGGAACCTGTAACTTGTTCCTGGGCACACAGCTAGTATTAGACATGGGACTAGAATTCAAGTCTACTTTGAAATCCAGCACTCTTACCAACTACTCCAAGGGGCATTTCATTACACATTTCTAGGTATGTTAAAAGACTGTCAGTGTTATGTATATGAGACAACTAAAACTATATTTTTGTGTTATTGTGAACTTATCACATACCACTTTTTAATAGTAGGATCCCCCAGATTAATTTAAATTATTTATCAAATATGACATCTTAATGTCTTTCTTTTGAGTGAGGAGCTCAGACTGATTCACAGATATCTCTTCTATTCTTTTAACATGTCTGTAAGGTACATTGTAGAAGGGTAGTATTAACCATTTGGTTTCAGATGTGTAAACTGAGGCACAAATGAATTATTTTTTGCCTGTAGACATAGCCTTTATAAATATTTATGGAAATAAAAACAGTAGATATTTGTTTAATAAAAGAATACTGATCATTAAGCATAATTGCTAATTTTGTATTAGATATTGTTTTAGGTAAATGTATATCTGCATAATATATTCACAATTTTAAATTATACAAATATTAATCGAATATATACCATCTACAGTACTATCCTGGCACTTAGTAATAGTTTTAGTCATTTTTATTAGGTATTCCTTTTAACAGCCTTGTGAGGTAGGTTCCTGTTGTTATTTTTAAATTGTCTCAAAGACAAACAGTGGTAGGACCCGGTCCCTCCTTTCTGGTTCATTGTTTAATCTAATGCACCACTCTATTTCTTTTATCTGCCAAGTCTAGCCCATAGAATATACTTGGGAGAGAAGTACAAGGTCATACATTTAGTTTTTGAGTTGTTAAAGATGTTATGGGGGGGAGATTGCTATCCTCCAAAGGAATTTTCTTTTTTCTTTTTTTTTTTTTTGCTTTTTGGTGAGGTGATTGGGGTTAAGTGACTTGTCCAGGGTCACACAGCTAGTAAGTGTTAAGTGTCTGAGGCCGAATTTGAACTCAGGTCCTCATGACTCCAAGGCCAGAGCTCTATCCACTGTTCTACCTAGCTGCCCCTGCAAAGGAATTTTCAAATCTGGATTGCAGGAGTTATTTCCCTCCCCCTGCCTCCCTTTTTCCCCCTTTTTTCCCCTTTTTCTTTGGTTTAAACATTTTTATCTTTACAATGGATTGTATCGCTCAAAATAAGCAAAAACTCATAGACGTAAAATATAGTATGTGTAAGACTTATTAATAGTTCAGAAGCAGACTGATTTGCCCTTTACAAAAATCTTGACCTTTTAAGACATTTATTACTTTGGTATGTGGTTTATAAAGCTTAACCTTTTTCACATTTAGGCTTCATGTGTCCAGTACCGTTTAGTGGTTCGAGATGTGAGCACTCTCCAAATATTTCAGCTGTACACATGCCTGGACCAGATCCATCACCTGGAGTGGTCAGCAGACTCCCTCTTTATACTGTGTGCTATGTACAAACGAGGGCTGGTACAGGTAAGTGCGATTTTATCTGAACCCATGTGCTCCACTGGGGTTTTAAAACTCCCAGTCATTTATTTTGGAAAAGCTGTGTTGTTCGGGTCTATGCCAGAATAAATTTGGCAAAACGATTGGAAATAAAGTCTATATTTTAGAGCTCATGTAACAACTCTTGATTTTTTCCGAAGCTAGGACAGAATTTATATACATAAATATATTTGCGTATATATATACATGCATATGTATATGTACATATGCAAGCACATATAGATGTGTGTATATGATATAAATAAACAAATACAAACATAAAACAAATATTCCTTATGTAGGTGAAATCAGGTTAAGAATTAGAAATATTTATAAATCATTAGTCAGCAATTTGGGTGGTATATATTTTTCAAAAATGTCATATGCAGCCATTTTGTTAGTAACTTGAAGTTTTTGGTGAATGAATCATTAAGGATGCCTTCCACTCATTAAATGTTAAATAAAGTAGATGTAATCACCAAGAGTTATGGCTTACTTTTGTAGTGGAATCCAGCGCCAGTCCTTCATGATGCCAGATGTTGACTGTTTTCCTGAATTCTGTGATGCGTGATTTTTTGATGATCAGCTCTTCCTTTTCCTGTTTTTTGGTTTCTTGAGGAGATGAGTTTTGATAGACTGATCAGTTTTTCCTTCTCTGTCTCTCTTGAATGAATGGAGGTCTGGTCCTTAGAACAGCCTGAATGGCACTGTAAGATAGACGAAGGCTCGGCTGGACTGGTGGCTTCATGTTGGAGTCCAGATGGGCGTCACATTCTCAACACAACTGAATTTCATGTAAGCATGAAGTCATGAATATTCCTCGTGTATCAAATGTTACTGTCTATCCGCTTGCTCCTAAAATAGATTGAGAGTTTTAAAGCCATGCTATCCTGAACGAAATTTATATTTTCTGAATTGTTCTGTAGCTCTAAATCTGAATTGAACACCTGATTCTTTTTGCTGCATCAGGAAACATTTCGATACCAGATATTTTTGTTTTCAAAGAAACAGATTAGCAGTAATTGCTACTTAATTCAAGAACAGAGTACAGTATTTGTTACGTGTATTTCCTTCAACACCTTGAGGTGATCACTGAGTACCTCAGTAACATCTGACTTACCGTGCATTGATAATGCTGAGTAAGAATAAAGGCACCAGCTTCATTTGAGTAGTTACGTTAAATGAATTTGGCCAGTATTAAGCATCTTAAGCTAATGATTTTTTTGGTGTACAATTTTCTAAAATTCTCAGCTTGAGCACTTTTCAATTCTAGCCTATTTCTTTGGTAAGGGTTGATGAGTTTTTAAATATATTGGCACTGTGAATTCCATTAGCTCAGCCTTATATTCCAGGAAAAGATGATTGGAATATTGCCATCTGAATATTTTTACATAAGCTTCTCATTGTAAAGTGATTAATTGTAATCAACACCGGTCTTGTAATCAACACCAGTCAAGTGACCGAAACACATTCAGGCAAATCAAGGAAGTTTTTCCAGTACAGTTGATTGAACGTCCTTCGAGGGCTTGCTCTGAGTCCAGTCCCTCTTGATGTCTATCTGAGGGTAATCTTCAGCGATTGTTACCCTCACAGTCCTCATTTCAGATGTGCCTTAGTGATTGGTGCTTTGGAATTGCACCTCTGGAGTTTTAATTTGACCAGATCAAATAACCCTATCTGCAAAAATACATTGCAATAAGCCTTGAAGCTTGTATGTGTACAGCAGGGAGTTGTGTAGGCCATTGCTAATAGTTTGAGTCTCGTGGAAGCAGTTTTATGTGGCATAAACACATTCCACAAAAGGTTCCAAACTGTGGAATTTGTCTCATGCGAGGTATTTGGGTATCAGGTGAATAAGCTCTTAGTTTTCTTCCTTCCCATCAGCACTTCCTTTTCTTTATGAGGTGGGGAGTGCATAAACCCTTTCAGTAAGGTCTGCTCTCCATGGGGTGGGGGTACAGCCCAGTTGTTGAGCTTAAATTCCCTGAAGATAGATCGATGTCTGAGCCTAAGTAACCCAAACTGTGAACGGCTGCACACGCTGCTTGGGATTGTAGCAGCACGTGCACATGGGGGTGGTGAGTATTTATTGCTAACCATTGGAACTCAGGATGACCCTGCAGGATTTCATTAAGCTTTTGCCAAGTTGGCATCTGTGTTGGGATAGGTTTTCTCTCCAGCTGTAAACAGGTTGCTAAATTAACTTGTTTCAGACAGCTGCCAGGGTCCTACAAGTGTCTCTCTTTTACTTGCTATAGGGCTGCAAAGCCAAAGCCAACTAGACCAGAGTATTGGAGAATGTTGGAGGTGGGATTGAAGGGGGATGCTTGTCAAGACCGGGGATCATGTGGAGGGAGGGGTTAAACATCCTTTCTGCCCACACTTCACAGATCTGTTGTTTGTGTTTTTCCTGTAACCCCAGCTGGCAGTGTTCATGCTTGTCATTTTTTATGCCCAGATAGGTACCTGCTTTTGGTTTAGCCTGGGTATTCTTATTTCCAAGACCAGAATAAACAAAATCCAGAGAATGTGATTCATCTTCATGTTAAACAGTTTAAACTCTAAGGAAACCAAATGCTAACACGTTGTTTATCTTGAGTATTCCACGTGTTGTACCCATAGCAATTAAAGTACCGTAAGTACAAGAGAAGCTGATTTGTGCTTAGAGCATTAGTTTATTTCAACCTCACCTTTATTAGTGGTTTTAAACAATGAATGGCATATACAGTGAGGCAGTTGATGGCTTAGTGGAGAGAGCACTGGGTCAGTGGAGAGAGTCAGGAAGACCTGAGTTCAAATCTAGTATCAGATACTTCCTAGCTGTGTGACCCTGGGCAAGTCACTCTACCCTGTTTGCCTCCGTTTCCTCATCTGTAAAATGAGCTGGAGAAGGAAAATGGCAAACCGCTCCAGTATCTCTGCCAAGAAAACCCCAAGTGGGGTCACAAAGAGTCAGACACGACTGAACGAGTACATCTGAGCAGCAGACTAGCCAATATATAGCATTAGGCACATGTGTTTTGTGGGATGATGAACTCTCTCTCTGGGTTTTAATGTCAACTTGGTTTATTGCCCGTAAGGATTGTTTTGTTGTTGTTTCGTCCTTTCAGTTGTGTCCACCTCCTTGTGACCCCACTTAGGGTTTTCTTGGCAGATACTGGAGTGGTTTGCCATTTCCTTCTCCAGCTCATTTTACAGAGGAGGAAACTGAGGCAAACAGGGTGAAATGACTTGCCCAGGGTCACATAAGTGAGGCCAAACTTGAAGGCAGGATGAGGAGTCTTCTTGACTCCAGGCCAGGAGCTCTGTGCGCTGTGGCGCCACCTCGCGGCTCAGTAAGAATTGTAGGAATCTTGAAACAAAATAGGAGCTTGGAGCATGCATGAGCCCTATCCAACCAACACCTGGTGAAAGGGAGAACTGGGGTGCTGTTGCAAGCTAACAACAGCCAATCTAGCAACTAGATTGGACCTTGGTAGCTAGTGAGAACTGGTAACTAGAATTCGATCAATCAGCCCCATCTAGCGAGCGTCAGGTATGTCTGTTGTCTTAGGTGTGTTGGAAGATACAAAGGAAAGGCTGAGAGTAGGCTGCCTTTGAGGAGTTTGGAGTCTGGCTGAAGAGAGAAGCTTCGGATTTGGGGAAAGTTTATCCAAAATACAGAATAATAAATGATAAGGGGCAGCGTCAGTAGGAGAAAGGTCATGGTGTTCAGAGGGGGGAGAGATTTCTGGTTTGGGGGGCACAAGGGAAAGGTTCACTCCCTCCAATTTTTTGTGGGTTTGCTCAAAAAGTGGAAGTTGAGCTGAACCTTGAAGGGTGAGTGGGATGTAGATAAGGAGAAAAGAAAGGGCCTGACAGATCCGTCTAGGGAGGGGGAAGAGCATGAACAAAAGCATTGCGGCTGCAAGACTTAGTTGTGGACCATCAGTAGACCAGCAGAAGTGGGGAGGGGAGCAGAGGGAACTGGGCAGCTCCCTGATGCAGTGGGAGTGAAAGATGGTCTGGGAGCCAAGATGACCTGAGTTCAGATTTAGCTTCAGACACTTATTAGCTGTGTGACCCTAAGCAAGTGACTTAACTCAGTTTCCTGATCTCTAAAATGGAGATATAACAGCACCTACCTTAACAGAGTTGTTGTTGTGAGATAATACTTCTAAAGCACTTTGCAAACATAGTGAGCTGTAGAAATGCCAATTATCATGTCTTCTTGTCATTTTGGGGAATAGAGAAGAACCTGGAAAGCCAAGCCTGGGCCCAGATTATGGAAGGCCTATATCCTGAGAAGAATTCACTCAGACCCTCTCTTAACATCTCTAAAAGTTACTTTTCTTCTTAGTTGTAATAATAACCTAGATAGAAGAGTGGCATCTTTTTTCACTTACATGTAATATTTATTGCTACAAGATTTCCTCACTTGATATGTTTTAGTTGAAACTATATAAAAATCTCCTCACTTAAAGAAATTTTTGTCACTTATTACTAAAAAATTCAGTTATGGCATGTTTTCAAAGTGAATTTTTATTATTACCAATATACATAGCAAGTGGAACTAATAGCTAGCAAGTTGCTTCAAAATAGGAATTTCAAAAGGCCCGCATAGTTGAATAAGTGCAACTTATAATTAGTAGCATCCTTTTGTATCAGATGGGGCAGTTAGGTGGTACAATGGACAGAGCACTGGCCTAGGAATCAGGAAGACTCATCTTCAGGGAGTTCACATCCAGTCTCAGACACTTGTCACTGGTCCTCTTCCAGAAGAAAGGATGAACAACAAGCTGTCTGACCCTGGATGAGTCATTTCACCCTGTTTGCCTCAGTTTCCTCATCTGTAAAATGAGCTGGAGAAGGAAAAGGCAAACCCGCTACAGGGTCTTTGCGTAGAGAACCCCAAAATGGGGTCATGGAGACTTGGGTATGACTGAAACAACTGAACAGCAATAGTTTGCATCAGATAATGTGCTAAGGTCCCTACTAACAATTCACTGAAGTAGGTTAAACTTCTCACTAGCATCTTTCAAAAACTATTCCAAATTTGCCTGAGATGTAGTAGAGAGGGAGGGCTCAGCTTAGCTCAGGCCTTGATGATCTCCCTTTTTGAATTTGCAATCTGAGTTAATAAAGTTTTATAATTGGAAAATTATTGTTTTTTTTAAAAGAGGGATAGTTTTGTATCACTTTGACTAGGTGTCTTATAAATTGAAAATTTAATATCGCTAAATATATGTAGAAATTAGGATAGCATCAATTATGAAACTGTTAGATTTTTTTTTTCCAATTTAAGGATAGCTCTTCATGGTTTCTCACAAATTATATTGGAGGAGTCTTGTTGTTTTGAAAAGATGTGGAGAAAAGAGTAACCTCCTGTATTAAAATGAACACTTTATTCTTCTGCATTTTATAGAAAGTTGATTGCTTTTTGATGCCATTAAATGAAAAACATGATTGATTTGCAAACTAGTTTTTCTCCCTAGTCTGTGAATATTTAAAACTAAACTAAAACATATTCTCCCTAGTCTGTTATATCTTACGAATAAAAATATATATTTGTGACGATTGAGAATGAGAACTAACATTAATTTATTGTTTGAAACATATATCTCCTTGAGCAATGTGTGCTTGAGTAAGCTTTTGAAATTCTGTGCTGACGGACTTAGCTATGTAAAGAAAGGGCTTTGTGACCCAGTCAAGTCTGGGACAGTCGGTTGAGCTGAAGGTTGTTTATGTTTTATTTAATGAAAATCACCAGTCTCACACCTGCTCTTAGCAGTCAAACTTAGTGATGATGTCCTTTAACCCGATGGTAGAGACTCTTTATCACATTACCATTGAAATACTTTTTATTTCTCAGCTGTTTTTTAGACTATCTTAAAAATGCTTCTGCTTTTGGTTTGTTTTTCCACTCCAAAACAACAGCTGAAAACTTTTCTGAACCTGTTTTCTTTGTGATTTGCCTTTGACAAATCTACTTAATTAAATGGCACATGTAATAAAGGATTTCTAAATAGTTGCGATAGTAGTATATATTATTAAATTAGTATTGGTATCTTAGCAATAATGCAATTAATCTTAGCTCTGAAAATTTTGGGGGAAAAAAGATATGGTATTTTTTCAAAGAGAAAGCATTCACATCTAAAATTCTTGAAACATTATACTCTGCCATCTCTCCCCTTTCTCCTACCCCAACTACTCTCTCCCTAAGGAAAAAAAAAGTTATTTAAACATTTTTCTCATGGCAAGTGATAGATGAAGCTTAAGGCAGATTCATAAATAGTGATCAATTCAATTTTTTCTGATAAACAGTTCTCTGGAGAAATCTAAAAGAGCAGATGATCTAAAAATCAGTTGTATTTTACTTAATTTTTTAAAGATAACTAATTGAATTTATCTTAATAAATATTTGTTGAAATGAATTTACTTTGTTATGAAAATTTTTAATTTGACTTAGTGAGAACAGAAAACAACAACCATGATAGAGAGTATTTACATATTACTTTAAGTTTTGCAAAGTGCTTTGCAAATATTATCTCATTTTATCCTCACAACAACTCTAGGAGGTAAGTACTATGATTATCCCCGTTTTACAGATGACGACATGAGGCAGATAGAGGTGAAGTGACTTGCTTAGGGTTACACAGCTAGTAAGTGCATACACCATATTTGAACTCAAGTTTCCCTGACTCTTAAGTCCAGTGCTGTATGCGCCAGGCCCACTCTGTGTTCCAAACTGTTCGTTATTCCTTTCTCCTTTGATAGACTAATTAAATAAGGTTCGTCATCCTGTAGGAAAGAGCAAATGAAACTATCCGTAAGCACTTGGAAGAAGGATTTGCTTTAGGTAAACGCATTAGATAAACTTGTGGAGTATAGTCTTTGACAGGTCATGGAATCATAGGTCCTGCCAAGTCAGAAAGGTTTTGTGTTTTCTGTGATCATTAATTGTACAACTGTTGTCCAAGGACCAGCCCGGCAAAGTGTGCAGAGGCTCCTTACCCGGATGGCCACAAGACAGTGAAGTTTTTTGTCCATAGACACCCTCAATTGTAAGAAGACTGCAGTCTCTGTCAGAAATACTAAGATTGATAAAATCATAAATATTTGAACTAAATAAGCTTCTTGGAACCTTAACCTGGAATTCAGGTTCTGCCTATTCAGTATTACAGGTGTTAATTGAGTTTATTTTGTGAAAGGCCCTGTACTAGGCATTGAAGATGCTATTTAGGTAACTGATGTACACACTCTTTTTTTTTTTTTCCTACTTTTTAAATTCACTTTTATTTATCTTCCTCCTCACACACAGAACTTAGGGTATCTCCACATATCACAATTCTTTCAGAGTTATAAATCACTTTAGGTTGGTTAGGTGCCTTTGTTATCATTTGATCCCTAAAGGTGTGTTGGCATTGAGGTAATGACAGTTAAACCAGGGTTAAATCAATAAAATATTTACATAGCATAGCACATTAAGCTTTATAGACACTTGGAGATAAAACTACATTAGAACAGGACAAGACCACCATTATTACACGTTTTGAATCAGCTATTTATGGGTCCCTAATATGACATGTCAGTGGCTGCACACTGGTCCAGTGGAGCAGGCAAAGGCCAAAGGCAGTTACTTTGAGGACGTTACACGTTACGATCTGGAAGCACATTAGTATGCTGCCCCCGATGTCACGCACGCCCTAAATTTCTACAAGGTGGTTTCAAATTCTAGAATGGCAGGTCCAGATGATACAACATGGAGATAGACAACATGTTTACTTTGTGAAGATGTGCTGCTCATACTCTTGGGTCATTGAGATTTTGAAGCAACTTGTCCTGAGAACTTGTCACGATCATCCTGGTTTCTTAGAGTGGGTGACCTTTCAATCTTGCGTTCTATTAACTCTTCTTGGTTGTGGGTCAGAAACATGACCTGGAGGACAACTAATGGCTGTAGATAGTTCACATGCCACACACGCTGTGTTTAGCCAGCTCACCATGTAGAATCACGGGATCTCACAGGTCATTTTGTCCCATCTAGACCAAAACGTCTGTGGTGTATTATGGTGGTGACTTTCCTTTGCAGGATCTGTTTTTCATTGATAAAATCAGGATAATAATAGTACCTGCCTCAAAGGATGGTATATGTAAAGTGTTTTGTAAACCTTAAAGCATTATATAAATGTCGGCTATTATTATAATATAATAATTACATTATGTTATTATATCAGCATTATTTAGAAACCTCTAAAGACCTCCAGTGAATAGAACCTACTACTTCTCAATGCAACCCATTCTCCTTCTGCTTAACTCTAATGGTTAGACAGTTTTTACTTAAATTAAACCTACATCTATCTCTATGCAATTTCCACCCTTTGTAATTCTTGTTTATCTTTTATACTTATTCTGATACCTAAAATTTTGTTGTTCAGATGTTTTGGTTGCGTCCGACTCTTTGTTACCCCATTTGGGGTTTTCTTGGCAAAGACACTGGAGCAGTTTGCCTTTTCTTTCTCCAGTTCATTTTGTGGATAAGGAAACAGAGGCAAACAGGGTTAAGTGATTTGTCCAGGATCACACAGCTAGTAAGTGTCTGAGGCCGGATTTGAACTCAGGTCTTCCTGACTATAGGTCCATTACAGCTCATAAAATACTTAAAATACTTAAATATGCTATCAGTGAATGGACCACTAAAGCTCTAGAGATGGTGCAGTCTGCGGCACTCCAGAGTGTACCTGGATTGCTGATTGATTGACCAATGTCTTGTCCGGGTTGGTTTGAGCATAGCATATATATGGGATAGTGGGAGAAACTGAGATAGCAACAATAGGGGAGGCATAAAAATGAGAATTAATTTAATGAAACGAAATTCAACAGTGAGAAATGTATGGCTAAATAGCAGTTTATCCAAAAAAAGATTTGGGGGTTTTAGTGGACTGCAAACTCAAGTGGGCAGTGTAAAGAGGTAGCCCCAAAGGCTGGTGCAAGAAGAGAACAGTTCTTACGGGATAAGGAAGTGCTGGTCCCTCTGAACTCTGCCCTGCTCAGGCCACACGTGGTAATAATATGAAATGAGCTCTGAGCTCCTTCAGAGCTCTCAGATTTTGATCTTAAGCAGAAGTAATGAAAGCTCTGATGATAAGAAGTAAATAAAATATCTTTATTTGAATGGAAATAAAATTTAAAAGAAACTTGCAATGTCAATCCATTTTTTTGTTATCATGGATTTTAATAGTCAGAACAATATAATTTCATCATACATACACATGAACATTGTAGCCTCTCTAAGGGAAGTGCAAGGAGAGAGAAAGAAAGTTGAAAAATAACTAGATAAGTAATCTTCCAGGAATTGGAGTGCTGGACTGATATTTTTGACCTCAGCCCCATCAGTCTCCATTTTCTTTCTTTTCTCAATAATTGCACTGATCTTTTCCCATTGTTGGTCAAGCTCTGCCTTGTCATTTGTTTCTTT
This sequence comes from Vombatus ursinus, assembly GCF_900497805.2. Lineage (NCBI taxonomy): Eukaryota > Metazoa > Chordata > Mammalia > Diprotodontia > Vombatidae > Vombatus > Vombatus ursinus. Next base: position 1,665,512 of record NW_020954710.1, read on the forward strand.
GAAGCATCTGATTTTCTGACCTTCTGACATCTTGATGCCATACTGGAATGTAGTGTTAGGCAAAGCCTCTTTGCTGTTCATACACTTGCTATACTCTTCCTGGGTGTCAAAGTCCCATCGACCCAATGGTCCCTTCTTGTTACCCTGGTCCATTTTGCTATGATCCACCTCCTTATCACTGTCCACAGCCATGTCATGCATTGTGGCTGGATAACACTCTGCATAACTGGTGGACAGGCCAAAGAAATCTCCCATCTGCTTCTTATCTTCTGGTTTCTTCAGGGAGTTGCCACCTTCCCAACCAGCGGAATCAGCAGACTTTTCCTTGATGGACTTTCTCAACTTGTTGGCAGATCCAGGACCTTTATCAATGTCAATGGGCTCATCATTCACTTTGGGCTTCTCAAAATAGCCATGTTGCTTCTTCTCTTCTCTTTCCCCATCCCACTCTCTTTCTCAGTCCTGCTCTCTGTCCTGTTCTCTCTTTTCCATTCTCAGTCTCGTTCGTGATTTCCCTCTGGTTCATGATATTACTGCCATTCTTTTCCCCTTGGAACCTTAGTTATTGATGGTACATAATCTCCAATGTCTTCAAAAATGTTCTTGTCAGCTTCCAGAGGTTTCTTCTCATCCAGCTTTCCTTTGCTTTTTTTCTTCAGCTTCTTATTCTGGGTGTCCTGCCAAGTAGAAAAGGATCTGTGTCAGCTTGCTGATGATGATGTCATTTGTGGTCAGTGTGGTCTGGGCCTCCATGGCAGGACAGTCAGCTTTGCTCCAGATAAGTGTAGTGGGGACATGTGTGTCTGCATACTCATCCCTCCAGATCTTCCATGTAGGTCATGCAGCCTGGCAGAAGCAGCTCATTTCGTTCATAAGCTTTGTTCTTGAAGACCATATGGTAAATGCTGTGGCCCAAATGCATCTTAAATTCAGTTTTATTCTCAGGATCTTCAGCTTTGTTTCTTTCTGAGGTTTCTCCATCATCTCTTTGTTGGCAATCTCAGCTCGAACCTTCTGGGGAAGGGCAAATCTCTGTATCTATTTTTGTATGTTGATTTTGTGGAATTGTTTTTTCAACGTGTCTATGTGTACATATTTCCTTTTAAGGAGATCTCATTTGGTATAGCCTGTATTTGGTCCCATTTAGTTTCTGTAGGTGAACTGGATAGGCAGCTTTGTAAAAGCATAGAACTCGAAAGCACTTTCATATCCTAGAACTTCAAATTTACTTTCCCTGAATTCCATGCTTTTGTTTTCTGGCAATAGAATTCTCTGACATTTCATATAGTTTTCCCTGGAGCCAAAGATGGTGAGGGAGTACTTAGTTTGTCAGTTAAATTGAGTCCTTGAAATCATTACGTCCCAGAAGATGTAATTGAAGAGTGACCATAAAATGAACATTTCAGGCAGTGGCTAGGTAAGAGTGTTTTGTTTCTTCAAATATAGATGCTATCACCATAGATATGTCATGGACAGCTCTTCAGGTTTTTTTTTTAATATAAGATAAAAAGGATTGATGGGGGCACACCAAAAGGAATGAGAGAGAGAGAGAAAGAGAGGGTGTATGTGTGTGGTCTTGAAATACTCTTTCTATTGTGGAGTCTACTGACTACTTTTTTGTGGTTTGTACATTTTTCTTCTCTAGGGTAAGGAGTAAAATCACTGTTCAGGATAGTATGAGTTTTCTAGTGCTTTTTCCCAAGTTTTATTCTAAGGCTCACTCATCATACCCCATTATTTACTTGTCACTTTCTCTGCTATCATATGGATCATAATTTTTTATTTTGTTGCCAGCCATTGTCTAAAATGTGCAAAGTGTCACAGTAAAAGTCTCTATTTGCTTCACATAGGAGTACTAAAGTTCACAGGAGACCTTGACGCATGCGCACACACGTCTTTTGTTGCTGCTGTTGCTATGGAGCATCAAGTATTTGTTTTTGATTGAATAATAGGGCAGATGTTCATGTCCTGCTCACATAGTTCTGTCTGTGACCTTGGAGCACTGTGGAGATGCCTGTTTGCAGCTGACTTGGCCTCCTTCACGATTTCTGCATTCTGTGCCTATGGATAAGTGTTTCCAGAAATATTCCAAACACTCTGTAAATTGTAAGTCAGGTGTACTATTTCTTAGGCAGAAGATAGGGAAGAAGTGGAGAAAGTTAATTCACTTGTTTCTTTTTAAACCCCAGACTCAGAAAATGGCAAGAGCATCTAGTGGTTCCAAGCTCTTTGAGATGGTATTTGGTTTTCAATACCTCAGTGGTCCTCTAGTCCCAATTCTTGATGTGGTATTTGCTAGACTCAGATATGCAGTGATGATTTCTCACCTCTTTCCATCCCACTGACATTTTACACATTCTTCCAGATTCTTGCAACATTTCTAGAAGTCACTTTGAGCTGATGGGAAGTGATCATTCAGAATATATTCTTCTTCCTGGGACTTTGTTTAGTTACAGTGAAGATGTATTCAGATTTACTATTTTAAATGATACTTCTGCCTTGTCTTTTGAAACTTTGCTGGATGCTCTTCCAATCTGAGATTGCTCTTTGAGATGGCTTTTTTTTTTTTCATAGGCAGTGGGATTAAGTGACTTGCCCAAGGTCACACAGCTAGTAAGTGTCAAGTATCTGTGGCCACATTTGAACTCAGGTACTCCTGACTCCAAGCTGGTGCTTTATCCACTGCACCACTCAGCTGTCCCTGAGATGGCTTTTTTATGTTATGTACCTGGCACAGTATTTGCTAGAAACTAAAACAAACAAACAAAAAAAGGTACTGGAAATGTGGTGTTAGAAACATTTCCAAATACTTGTGAGAATCTTGAAAATTCTTATCAAGGATGAATTCCTGTCAAGGATAAAAACAAAATCAGAGTGAAGATTAAGATACTCTGTCTAGGTTGTGCTTGAGTTTTAGAATGCTAGGTATGACAATAAACTTTTATGAGATTGTAGGGTGCAATGGGAAAATCTGCTTATCCACTATTGTGTTAGTGGGCCGGTACTGGCCACCTCAAAAGCAGCTTTTGGATGGGCTTTTTCCTGTCTCCAGATTAATCTTCCAGGTTTAGTTAGTGCCTGTTTTGTACTGCTTAGACACTAGACAAAGCATCTGTCTGTCAGGGCCTGACTGTCTATTGTCCTTTGTACAGGACAACAATATTGTATATAAAGGTCATGTTTGTTTCTTTAGCATCTTCCTAAAGTACTTGGTCCAGGTTCTGTATGTCAGAGCTACTTAATAAGCTGTTGAGTGATAGGATCTCATTTTATCCTATGTAGTCAGTTCAGAGTTATATATACTAAGGGAAATAGAGGTGTCAAGAAGGTGATAAAATGCATAATCCAAAAATTGTTTTGGATTCAGTAAGAGAAACTGTACACATAAGCAATTATTCCCTTCTTTCTTTGGCCATCAGTTTTCCGTTGGTCATTACTGTAGTCAGTAGTTCAAAATCTTTCTTGATGTTGTGAAGGAAGACAGTCCTGTGAATCAGATAAATGGTTTGCACGTAATAGTGAATTGATATGCTTGGTGAAGTGAGAATGATTTTTCTGTAACTTGATTTTTGGGGAAAAAATCTGTACACTGTTTAATGACACAGCAATTAATGGATTAGATAGTTTAAAACAACGAACTTATGTAAAAATAGATAGCTATTTTATAATACTTTGTAGCACTCAACAAAATTGTATTGTAAAATTAAAACAAAGATTAGTCTGAATGTTCTTTTACTTTTAACAGCAGGGACTGTATAAGTGGGTACTTGGAATATACATGTGAATATATGTACACAAATATATATATATATATACACACACATAAATATTTATACAAATTTTGAAAAATTGGACTCCTTATATAAGTATGATTATATTAAGAGTAAATATCCTACTAAACATTATTAAGGGAGGAAAATTTTGAGGTAACTAACACTTTTTCTGTTTTCATCTCCAGTAGTAAAGAAATATTTAAATTTCCTAAACTTGTCAGTTTGGAAGGTCTCATTTGGATATGTGAATTGGACATTGTTTTAGAATTTGCAAAGTTAACACACATTGCCTCTTTTTCTTCCCTTCCCCTCTTCTCTCTCACAGCTACGGATAACGGTCTGGTCCCTGTGTACAAAATCTGTATCTTATATCAAGTATCCTAAAGCCTGTCAGCAGGGTGAGTGTATCAGAACTCTTGTCAGGAGAGTATTTTTAATAGGGCGATCGCACACACCGATCAAGCCCGTGATGCTGAATTGGGTGTATCTACATCCCTTTCGACCTGATGGCTGTTCATCAGTCAAGGGACACTTAGTTAGAACATCAATAGGACTTCAGCAGAGCCTAGTTCTGATCCTTCTATTGACGCCTTCTCTAATCTTGGGGAAATAGTTAGCCTTTGTTTCTGTTGGTCTGTTTGTAAAAGGGAAATTGTATTATTATACCCCTATGAATGAAATAAATGAAAGCTTTCTGTGTTCCAGGGACTGTGCCAAGCACTAGAGATACAGGTACAAAAAGTGATTCAGTCCATGCCCTGAAGGTCGTATTCTAACAGAGGAAAAGAACACAACACACATAGGGAGTGGTTGCCAGCGAAGGAAGTTTGGGTCTGGGAAGTCACAGGGATGATGAGTTGATCCATAGGGCAGGTGAGGGTCATGCTTTTCCTGTAAGCAATTGATTTGGTTATTGTGCACAGAGCAGGAGGTGGAAAGCCTGGTTGGGTGACTAGATGGCATGGCACAGCATGGTTGGGGGCTAGCCCTCAGTCATTAGATGAGACTGAGGCCCAGGAGCTCAGGGGCTGACAACAGATATTTGTGAGGATAATTGAGCTGGCCACTGTACTTTACATAAGTCCTCTGAGCCCTTAGGAGGAAAGGGCTATGGGAATTTGTTATTAATCTTACTAGTTTACTTGTGTAAATGTATAATACACCACCAGCTTCATTTGGTCTACACACCAAAAATGAGCTAGGTGTACCACTCGAATCAGCACAATGCAGTAATAGTTTTCTGAGGAACTGAGCAGAATGATGTGTTAGAATAGATTATCTAAGTTATTCATTGTTTTTCTTTTAGTAGTCAAAAATAAATACTTTTATGTTTCCACAAGAGATTGGAAAATTGTGTGTGTTTGAATAAAATGGCTATTATTAGTATCCTTTATCATCATTACACAGTTAGGCATATTATCTGAGGCATAATGTCTTTTCTTAAAAGCAAGTTGTCCATTCAGAGAACTTCCTGATCTATATATCCAGTCCCACTCTTTCTCTGGAATTTTAACCCCTATCACCAAACTGCATATTGGATATTTCCATCCACTTGGATGTCCCATAAACATCTTAAATTCAGCATATCCAAAACAGAATTCATTTTCATCCCCTTTCCCCCCAACCTTCCTTTGCTTCTGTTGAGGGCAGCACTATCCTTCTAGAAATCCAGGTTTACAACCTGCGAGTTATCTTTACTCTTCCCTCTCATTTACCCCTCACAACTAACTATTTACCAAATCTTTTCAATTCTGTCGACACCATATCTTTTGCTCTCTTGTCTTCTTTTCTTCACTCCTGTAGCCACCACCCTAGTTCAAGCCTTCATCACCTCCTACCTGAACTATTACAGTAATCTCCTAATAAGTCTCCCTGCATCTTGCACTTAGCTTCCAAATGGATATTCCTAAAGCACACATCTGACCATGTCCCAGTGGAAACAAGCATATGAAAAACTGCTATAAATCACTGATAATAAGAGAATTGCAAAGTAAAATGACTCCCACCATATCCATCAGACGACAGAAATAGAGAATGGCTGTTGTTAGATGGGTTGTGGGAGAAAACACACATTAATGCCCTGGTGGTGAAATTATGAATTGATCCAACTGTCCTGGAAAGCAGTTTGGAACTATAACCTTAAAAATCACTAAATTATGCATGCCTTTTGACCTAGTGCTAACCATTACTGACATATTCCCAAAAGATAGTAAAGGGGAAAGGACTCCTTCAAAAATATTTATAGCAGCATTTTTGTTGTAGCAAAGATCTGGAAATAAATTGGGTGTCCATCATTTGGGGAATGGCTGAACAAATGGTGAGTGATGAATGTAATCCAATCAGTGAACGAATATACGTTTATTAATTGCTTAATATGTGCCAGGTACTGTGCTAAACATTGGAGTTACAAAGAGAGAACAAAAACAGTCCTTGCCCTCAAGGAGCTTACATTCTAATGGAGATAGCATATACATAAGTAGGTGTATACAACATACATACCGACTAGGTGTAAAGTAACCTTATAGGGAAGGGCATTTGCAGCTAGGTGGTATTTGAGCCAATTCCTTAAGGAAGCCAGGGAATCTAGGAGGGGGAGGTGTGGAAGGAAAGCACCCCAAGCTTCAGGGAGAGATGGCACAAAGGCATGGAGACAGAGGATGATGTATCTAGTTCAAGAACAGTTAAGTAGTCCAGCATAGCTGTACCATGGAATTTATGGTAAGAATGGAAAGGTGGGAAGAGTCCACATTGTAAAAAGTTTATATTTGATCTTAGGAGGTAATAGGGAGCCACTGGAGATCATTGCATAATTGGGTGACATGATCAATCCTACACTTTGTGACATCACATTGGTGGCTTGTGACAGATGTTTTGGAATGGGGGAGAGGACTGGAGGCAGGGCGACCAATGGAGTAGTCCGAGTGAGAGGTGATGAAAGCCTGAACTCCGTGGTGGCTGAGTGAGTGGAGAGAAGAGGCCATAGAAATGGCAAGATTTGGCGACTGAGTGAACGAGTGAAGTGAGAGAGAGAGGAATCGATGACAATGAGTGAAAAACTGGTAACTGGGAGGATGGTGGTGCCGTCAACAGTAAGACAGTAGTTTGGAATAATTTGGGGGCAAAGATAGTGAGTTCTGTTTAGGATGCTGCCAATGGGATGTCTGCTTTTGAAATTCCCATAGGCAGTTGACAGTGCCACACTGGAGCTCAAGGAAAAGACTAGGGCTGAATACAAAGACTGAGAGTCATTTGCATGGAGATGATGGTTGAACCCATGGGAATTTGTGAAATCTTTACGTGAGACATTATAGAGAGAGCAGAGAGGCTGAGGACAGAGCACAGAGCAGGCCAAGCTATGGTAAGGGAGGGGAGAGACCAACTCAACAAAGCCTGGGAGGACTTGGAGGAACTGAGAGAGAGAGAGGTGATGAGAACCAGGAGTTCGACAACTGCAGCATAGGAAAGAAAAACGCATGTGATCAATGTAGTGCCCAGTCATGACTCCAGAAGACCGAGGGTGGATCATGTTTCCCACTAGAGATGCAGAAGAAGACGTCAATTTTCAGATACAGTCATTATATGGCTTTGTTTTGATTCACTATACTTGTTGGTTACAAGAGGCAGTGGATTTTTTGGGAAGGGAGTATTATGGAAGGCAGTAAGGGGGATTAGTGATAGTGATGCAAAAATAAAAGAAAGAAGAAATGAAATATTCTTACAGATATACAGCAGAGAGCAGTAAGAGGTTCAGAAGGGAACACATAAGCAAGGTAGTGTTTGTACTGTTCTGTTAAACTTAATATATACTTTTAAAAATTATTTAAAACATTCCATATTAGTCAAGAAGAGTTGAATAAAAGGAAAAAAAAGAAAGTGAAAACTAGCATGCTTCAGTCTGTATTCAATCAATATCAGTTCGTTCTCTGGAGGTAGAAGGTATACTTCATCATTAGTTCTTCGGGATTATCTTGGATCATTGTGTATTATATACTTTAAAAAAACTATATGTGATAGATTCACAGTTTCACATACAGTGTTAGTTTTCCATTCCTTCTATATGGAAATATTCATGCTTATTAAATGTGGTCTTTGGTTTTTTTTTTTTAAAGCTCCTTCCTCCCTGGAGGACAAAATACAGATTCTCCTATTTGGTTTTTAAAGCCTTCCATGATTTGATTCCTACTTTCCTTCCTTTTAAAAATTTTTTGATGTTCTTTTTTTTTTATTATGCACTTAAATGTTTACATTTGTTTAATGACTATTAAGTTAATTTTAAAAAATTGGCATTTTAATAAACAACAAAAGAGGAGTATTTTATATGAAACTGAACTTTTCTTACATTGCAGTTTTTATAGTAGATACTAAATTTAACATGAAAGTAACAGAATTGCCCTGCTTGTTCACCTTGTCCAAACCTTTTATGCTGTCTTTGGTGTATCCTTAAGAATGTTTTATTGATTCTTTTTTATTTCTTTTCTTGGATATCATTCTCATTACTCACTAATGTTATCACTGCTTCCCCTGAACTTGTATTTAATAAGTAGAGTAGAGCAAACAAATCAAGATAGAGGCTGTGTCTGAAAATATATGTCATTTTGTACCTCTAGGCCATTTTGTACTCTCTCTATCAAGAAATGGAGAGCAGATTTCATTATCGATCCTCTGCAGTCATGATTGATCACTGCATTAATCAAAGCGCTCAAGTCTCTCAAAATTATTTTCCTTTATGGTGGTGTAGCCACCATGTACATTGTTCTCCTAGTTCTGTTCATTTCACTTTATATCAGTTCATACACGTCTTCCCAGGTTTTTTGAGTCCGTCTTGTTCAGCATTTGTTATGGTCAGTAATATTCCACTAAATTAATGTACTGGAGTTGTTTGTGCATTCCCATTTGTCTCAAATGGGAATGCACTTATTCATTTATTCACAGTTCTTTACTGTCACAGAAAGTCCTGCCTTAAATATGTTTTGTCCATAGGAATCTTTTCTCTGGGTCTTTGACCTTTTTGGAGAATATGCCTAGAGGTAGTGTCACTGAGTTAGAGGATTCCAGCCTTCACACATTCTATATTCTAGTTCAATTATTCTTCTATTTAGTGTTTGGTGTTACATGCAGCATCCCACCTCTCAGCCCTCTGCCTCTGCCACAGGCTGTTTGCTGTCCTTAGAATGCTCTTTGTCCTCATTCCCATCTTGTAGAATCCTTGGTTTCCTTCAAAGCTCAGCTCCTATGTTAACCCCTACAGAAGCTCTATCCTGACCCATTCCAGTTGCTAAGATCCTACCTCTTGGAAATTATTTTGATTTTATGTCTTCTATATCTGTGTGCATGCTGTTTCTTTCCAGTAGAACATAAGTTCCTTGAGGGCAGGGGTGATTTTGTTTTTATTTTTGCTTTTATTTTTGTATCCTCAGCACAATACCTGGCACATTATTAAGTAGGTACTTAATAGATGTTTTCTTAATTGAAATAAATATTAAAAAATGGAAATGACTTTATTTTAATAACTTCTGACACAAGAGGCTTTAGGCTTTTTAAGTTGAGAGAGAACAAGGTAGTATAATGTCATAATTTTGTCCAACTTACTAACTTAAATTTCCTTCAGCCAAATAAACTGATTCAAAAGTGGAAAGGACACACAGTAAGTTTATTTTATGTGACATCCTATCAATATTTTTTACTTTTTCTGAACATCAGTAGTATAGTAATAATTGATGAAGTACAAGAAAATATTGAAGTATTTTCTGAGTTATCTTAGCAAGATTACACTTAATACTGAAATTGTATGGTGTATAATTTAATCTCTATTACTACAGTTCTTTGACATTTGGAAATCCATGTATGGTAAGAAGGACAGCATGTTGTAGTAGATGGAGAGTGAGCCTCTGAGTCGGGACGACCTGGCTTCCAGACTGAGCCCAGTGTTCTGTGGCTATGCCATCCTGAGCGGGTCACCATGCCTCTCAGTGACTGTGGGACACTTCACTTCAGAGCAGGTGCTCATCTAGATTGGTAGAGGGAACTCCTCTCCAGGAGCAGCCTGTGCAAATGAAATCACAGGTCTGGTTAAAAGTACTGTGTGTTAACCTACTGTCTGAGATTTTTATTTGTTACTTTCTCCTCCTTTGCCTATTTTCTTCCTTTCGTTCTTTGCAGAAAATTAGTCCTCTGATTTTGTGTCTCTTCTTCATAAATTCACAAAATTTTAATTTTTCTGCTAGGAATAAGCTTTACAAAGGATGGCCGCTACATGGCATTGGCAGAAAGGCGTGACTGCAAAGATTATATTAGCCTCTTTGTGTGTAGTGACTGGCAGCTCTTGAGGGTGAGACATTTCTGGTTACTACTAAAAATATTTTTTAGAGGTATGTTTCTTAAGCTACTAGGATGGATTTATAGTAGATATGGTTATATTACATTCCTAGGAGTTAGGGACTATTTTTTAACTCAGATTTTTGCACTGCCACATATTGGTAAATTCTGCTTGATTATAAAGTGTACATTAGTGATGTAGAAGAGGTAGGAATTTTCAAAATAGAATGATTTTACTTTTTCTTATTAGCATTTAAGTTATTTATAACATAGCTGGTATTTTATAGTTTATGTTTAGGTCTGTAGATTATTAGTTTACTGCAGCAAATTAAGTATAGTATCAGACTAAATATTAATTCTTTTGCTAACTTCGTGATCTTCAACAGTTAAGCATTAATTTTGAGACAAATAGAGTACTGATACCCAAACCAAGCAGAAACAAATCAGAAAAGGAAAACTGAAGACAAATTTCGCTAATGAATATTGGTGTTAAAAACATTAAATAAAATCACGTCAAGGAGACTAGAATAGTGTAATTCACTGTGACCAAATTGAATTTATAACATGACTTCAAAGATGATTTAACATTAGGAAAATGACTAGCATTGGTAATTATATAAACAGTAAAATCCACATGATTATTTATCTATATGAGGAAAAAGCCTTTGAAAAAATACAGTTCTTGATGCAGAGTGAAGTGAGCAGAACCAAGAGAACATTGTACATGGTAACAGCAACATTGTGCCATGATTAGCTATGATAGACTTTACTCTTATCAGCACTTCAAGGACCCAGGACGATTCCAAAAGACTCATGATGGAAAATGCTATCCACACCCAGAGAAAGAATTATGGAGTTTGAATGCAGATCAAAGGATACTATTTTCACTTTTTGCTTTTTGTTTTTTTCTTTCTCATGGTTTTTCCCTTTTGTTCTGATTCTTCTTTCACAGCATGACTAATGTGGAAATATGTTTAATGTCATTGTACGTGTATAACCTATGTCAGATTGCTGGCTGTCTTGGAGAGGGAAGAGGGGAGGGAGAAAAATTTGGAACTCAAAATCTTATAAAAATGAATGTTGAAAACTATCTTTATGTGTAATTGAAAAAATAAAATACTATTAAGTGGAAAAAAATAATAAAAAAAGAAAAGGAGAAGAAAAAAATTACCATTTCAGGGAGAGAAGAGGGGAAGGAAGAGAAAGAGAATTTGGATCTCAAAATTTTAAAAATGAATGCTAAAAATTGTTTTTACATGTAATTGGGAAAAAATAAAATGTTATTTAAAATGAAAAAAGAAAAAATATAGTTCTCATTTATATTAAAACCCTAAAAATCAAAAGCATGGAAAGATCCTTTTTTCAATATGACCAAAAGAATGTATCTGAAGCCTAAAGCTTCTTTGCTATAAAGAAACCCTGGAAGCCTTTCCAGTACAATAGCAAGGATAGTCAAGCAAGGATATTTCTTTTTCCCCTTTATTTATTTATTTATTTATTTATTTAGGTATTTATTTCTTTATTTATGTATTTTTAATTTAATTTAATTTAATTTATTTTTAGGCAATTAAGGTTAAGTGACTTGCCCAGGGTCACACAGCTAGTAAGTGTTAAGGGCTTGTTCTGAGGCTGGATTTGAACTCAGGTCCTCCTGACTTCAGGGCTGGTGCTCTATGCACTGTGCCACCTAGCTGCCCTCCCTCATTATTATTTTAGCTTTATCTAAATGTTTAAGCTATATTGATAAGACAAGAGAATGAAATTAAAGGTTTTAATATCAAATAAGGAAAACAAAATTGTCTTTATTTGTAGATGGCACCATAGTTTACCTAGAAAATTTCAGAGAATCAGCCAAGAAACTGATTGAGATGATTTAATAACTTCATACAAAAGAAATCCTTAAAAATCAGCTTTTCTATACAATATAAAAAAGAACCGGGAGAAAACAAGAAATTCTGTTCCAAATAGCTTTTAAAATGTATAAAAAATATGAGTTAGGCTTTTAAGTCATACATAGCACTTACATAAGATAACTACAAACTCTCTTCCTGAAATAAAAGAAGCCTTAATTAGAGATTCAATTCATGGTTAGATTATGCTAACATAGTAAAAATGATGTTACTACCTGAATTAATTTACAGCGCTAGTGCTATAACAGATTATCACAAACGATATTTTATAGGAGTAGACAAAATGATAAAATCATTTGGAGTAAATAATGAAAAAAATGAAGAGAGCATTGAATACCAGACTTCAAATTGTATTATAAAACAATAATCATTGATTTAAATCAGTAATTAAATAGGCAACATAGATCAGTGAAATAGACTAGATAAGCAATAACCAGAAGCAACTGTTGCTCAGTGTTTGATAAAGTGTTAAATCAAGAGTATAAATTATGGGGGAAGAACTTGTTTGACGAGAGCTTCTGGCATGCTGTTTGATAGAAATAAAGTTTAGACTAACATCTCACACAGTCACTGAAATAATGACCTAATGTATATGCAGCCTTGTGTAAAAGGCCACGTCATTAAAAAATGGAGGCCTTCAGAAGGAAGTACCTTTCATGACTAGTGTGCCAGAGAATTCTTAACCAAGCAAGCCTAGAAGAATAAAAGATATGAGAAATAATTTGGATTACATAAAATTAAAGTCTTTTCATAGCATAGAATTAGGAAACAAGCAAATGAAAAAAACGTGTCCAGTATCACTGAGAAAAATCTGTTATCCAAGATGCATGGAGTATTGATATACATGTATAAGACCATGAGCCATTCCCCTTTAGAAGAGGTCAAATAAAGAATTGCAAACTGTATATGACCTTGTCAATACTCGATTCAAATTGATAGTTATAAGAGAATTAAAACAACTCTGAGGTTTTACTTCACAAAATTGACAAAGATGACTGTCAAAGATGGCAAAAAACTGGAAACGCTGTGTTGGAGAGGCCATGGGGAAGACAGTGTTGGTGGAGCTATCTGTTCTCGTTTTGAGTTTTTGTTGGTACGTTTTGAGTTTCCTTCTCTCCCTCCCAGCCCAGCAATAGAGAAGGCCAACATGTGTGAAACCATACAATACACACTTCCATATATCGATTCTTTCTCTGGAGGTGGATGATACCTTCTCTCATCCTTTGTAGTTGTTTTGAATATTCATGTCACTCAGAATAGCTTAGTCATTCACAGTAACACTTCAGACAATGTTGTTTTTACTGCATACAATGTTCTCTTGGTTCTGCTCGTTTCATTCTGTATCATTTCAGGCAAGTTTTTCCATGTTTTCCTAAAATCAACCTGCTTGTCATTACAGCACAGCAGAATTCCATCACGATTATATACCACCTTATTCAGCCATTCCCTAATGGACTGGCATCCCCTTCAATTTCCAATTCTTTGACACCACAAAAAGAGCTGCTTTAATATTTTAGAACATGTACGATCTTTTCCTTTTTCCCTGATTGCCTTAGGAAACATCCAACAGTGGTATTGCTGGGTCAGAGGGTATACACAGTTTTAGAACTCTTTGGGCATAATTCCAAATTGCTCTCAAAAATGATTGGATCAGTTTGCAATTCCACTAACAGTATTTTCTTTTGGGGGGGCGGGGTGAAGTAATCGAGGTTAAGTGATCAGGGTCACGTAGCTAGTAAGTGTCAAGTGTCTGAGATCGGATTTGAACTCAGGTCCTCCTGACTCCAGGGCCCATGCTGTATCCACTGCGCCACCTAGCTGCCCCTGCCAACAGTGTATCAATATCCCAATTTTTCTATATCCCCTCCAACATGTGATTTTCTCATTCTATCATTTTAGCTAGTCTGATAGGTGTGAGATAGTACTTTGAAGTTGTTTTAATTTGCATTTCTGGAGCTATTTGTTTTCCAAAAGCTCTGTAAAACAATTTGGAATTATGGAAGAAAAGGGACTTCATTTTTAGATGTACTTTGACGCCGCTATACCACCACTGGCCATATGTCTCAAGAAGGCCAGCAGCAGAAATAAGTGGGTTCCACAATATTCCTCGCAGGACTTTTCTCAGAGACCTGGAAACAAAGTGGGAGGTATGTAAATGTCAGGTTAGGGCCTGGGCCTGTAATTCCGTTGACATAGCTCCTGCATAATGAGTTGCCCAGAGCCTTTGTGTGTCAGGAGGGGGCCTGAGAGCAAGATGTGGCTCCCGGCCAGCTCTGCCCACTCCACACTGCCTGCCTCTGTAAGAATGGGGTGGGAACTTTGAGCGGAGAGGAGATGCATGTGAGAAACGGGCAGAGATGTGACGAGATTTATATGAACCAATAGGACACAAGACAGACAAATGACCTCAGTAATGGAGCTAGAAAGAACTCTTGTGCTGTTTTGGAAAACGTGATGAAACCCGGCTCTCTTGGCAGAGAAGCGGGGCAGTAACAGTATCAGTCAGGAGAGGGTTCAGTTCTGGAGGTGGAATGCATATTAAGAAATTAATATGATGTGAAAGCAGTAGGAATCAATAAAATAATTTTTAAAATGTAGGGAAGAGTTATTTAATCCTGGAAACTATATTCAGGATAGTAGGAAAAACTTAGAAGCGGCCTGTCAAGTGGCTGCCACTCTGGGCTCCAAGTCAGGAAGACCTGGCTTCAATCCTGCCTCAGACACTTCCTGTCGCTGTGACCCTGGGCAAGTCATTTGACCTTTAGGCCCAGGCTTCTCTTCTTTAAAATGACTGGCTTGAACTCAGTGACGTCCCAACTCCCTTACAGCTCTAAATCTAGGAGCTGTTATCCTGTGTACGTTTGAATGAACATACTGTATACAATTTGGGATCTAAAATCTTTTCAAAACTTTCTTCTGGTTCCTCCCCTATCTCACCCTCCCTCACGTTCTTCTTCTTTGAAGCATTTTGAGACGGATACCCAAGATCTTGCTGGGATTGAGTGGGCTCCGAATGGATGTGTGTTGGCAGCTTGGGACAGTTGTTTGGAGGTATGAAGAAAATACTTGTTTTTAGGCGCTCTTACTGGTAGCTGTTTTACTTACTGCTTTTATGGAAATAAATGTCTGACATCCTACACTTGTTAATTACTGACATAGGTACTGAATGTGACTTTTGGACTTGGCTCGCATCTCTGCCCCTGACATTCATTAACTGTGACTGTGGATGAGTCACTGAGGTTGGGAGCCTCAGGTTCCTCATCTGTAAAATAAGGATTTTAATAACAGGAGGGCCTCGCTCTCAGAGCTGTGTGAGACCTGATGGAAGTCTTTGTAAAGTGCCATAGAAATCTCAGCTCTTAGTATTACAGCTTTATGACCTTATGTGGAGTAGTCTGAAATGGCTCGTCTGAAAGCTTCTCAAGTTCTGCAAGCTTAATTTAAGAATCAAATTGTCTCGTTTACAGTATAAAATTCTGCTGTATTCCTTGGATGGCCGGTTGTTGTCAACATACAGTGCATATGAGTGGTCACTAGGTATCAAGGCCATAGCCTGGAGCCCTAGCAGCCAGTTTTTGGCCATCGGAAGCTATGATGAAAAGGTAGGGAGTATGTGCACGTGAGACTTCTAGAACTGGTCATGTGCATTTGTTTAAAGCATGATAGCACCTCTGACTTTGTGTCTTTAAACAGGTGCGGATTCTTAACCATGTGACTTGGAAGATGATTACGGAGTTTGGACATCCTGCAACCATTAATAACCCCAAGATAGTAGGTTTGGGGTTTATGCTGCTAGTGAAAACTGCAGTGGTCTTTGATTTTATTGAATTCAGTCTCCACCAACTAGATAGAAATCCTGCCATTTTTTTTTTTTTAATATAAGTAGCTGTGATTGGAGAAACTTAGCACCTAGTGGATACCCCTTTAAAAAGTGATGAGCCTTGCTGCACTTAACTAGGCTGGGCCTCAAGTAATAGACACAGAGTCCTTTAAGTGTACAGACCCATTTCTCTCTCGGTAAAATCTACCAGAGCTTGTGCTTTACTGGCATCCCCTTTAAAAACATGGGATCCATTCCCTATTACACACAAGACTGTAGAAGGTCACACTATTACTGCTGCATGATGTATCAGTTATTTTTGAATAGCGTGTGTTGGTTTACCATATATTTTGGTAAAAAAAAAGGGGGGGGGAGCTGACTCACATAAGGGTATGTGAGTTGGTTTTATTTGTCAAATTGCAAGTTTCAGACTTCCGGTTGTAGGGGTTTCTCCCCTCAAGATCTTGACCCAAGACCACTTCTCCCTGGTGACGGCATACTGGAAAAGAGGAAGCTGCAGTTACTCTCTGACCACTAGTATGCCAGCAACAACACTGACCTCTGAATGATGTTCTGTGTAAATGGTTCATGTAAAATTTTAGGTTTTTTTCTTTTGGAGGTAATCAGGGTGAAGTGACTTGCCCAGGGTCACACAGCTAGTAAGTGTCTGAGGCCGAATTTGAACTTAGATCCTCCTGACTCCAGGCCCAGTGCTGTATCCGCTATGCCACCTACCTGCCCATAAAATTTTAGTTTTAATAGAACCCTGAATTTGTACAGCTTTGGGGTTTTGATTAATGAGCCCCTTCTCTGTCCTTGGCGACGGGTGAAGTTCATTTCCTCAAAAGATGATAATAGGGCAGAATAAATACACTTTATCAATTATCCTTAAAGCAGGTCTCTTGATTTAGGGATTAGGTTCTTGGCAACATCTGAGACAAACCCCTTGGATTAGCTTAGGGACAGGTTAGGAGAAGAAATGTCTAGACAGACTTAGCCTAGTGTTTGGCTCCCTAACCCTCTTCTCCTAATCCTCAGAACCTTTGGTTTCTTCTAAGACCTCTTGACATAGAATTGGTTTTTCTTTTATCCTTGACCTTTTTTTTTTTTTTGAGGCTATTTTAAGACTTGCCACCTATATAGTACCCAGTTTTTAAAGGATTAAAACCTAGGAAAGAACACATTATTGTAGTTACTATGATGATTTGCCCCATTCCTGACACTCTTGAACTATCCAAGTAGAAGAATCTAAAAGGCTTCTTCTATAAGAGGGAATTCTTGCATTATTTGAGATGTTTTGATATTATTAAGACTCACTTCTTCAGTTTTCTGTCATCAACAGTAGTCATTATCCCTAACAACTGCATGCCTCACACTTTACAAGACTTCACATAATTATCTCACAAGTCTCATTGCCTTTGTCATAAATTCTGGTGTTTGTTCTTTCAGGTTGTATATAAGGAAACAGAGAAGTCTCAAAATTTAGAAATGGAGAATCTTCCCTTCCCACCAACCAAAGCTGCAGCCAGTTCTCTTTTCAACACGGAGACTAAATGTAAGAAGCAAAGGGAGGAATGTTCTTTTTTTTTTTTTCCAATTAATTAACAAGCATTTATTTTTTCTCTTTATCTCTTCCTCCCACCCAATTGGAAAAATGACCCAAAAAAAAGCCTTGTAAGAAATATGCAGAGTTAAGCAAAACAAATTCCCATACTGGCTGTGTAAAAAATGCGTGTCTCTGTCTGCACCATGAGTCTGTCTCCTCTCTGCCAGGTTAGGGAGCCTGCTTTGTCATCGGGCCTCTGGAGTCACAGTTTGTCATTGCATTGATCAGAAATCTGCAGTATTTCATAGTTAATACTTTACAGTGTTGTTCTGTAAGTCATTCTCCTGGTTCTGCTCCTTTTACCCCGCATCACTTGTATAGGTCGTCTTCATATCTCTGACACTATTCCTTTCCTCATTTTTCATGGCACAGTGACATTGTCATAATCATATAACATAATTTATTAAGCTTTTCCCCAGATGAGAAGCACCTTCTTAGTTTCCAGTTCTTTGTTACCAGAAAAGAGTTGCTATAAATATTTTTGTACATATGGGTCCATTTCTTCCTTCTTTGATCTCTTTGGGATCTAGACTTAATAGCGAAACCTCTGTAAAAAGACATTTAGAGTTTAGAAAGTTTGGAGGCATCATTCCAAATTGCTTTCCAGAAGGGCTGGATCACTTCATAGCTCTACCAAAAGTGCATTTATGTGCCCCCTTTTTTTTTCTGGCATTCCCTCCATTTGTCATTTTTCTTTTTTGTCAGCTTTGCCAATCTGATGGTTATGAGGTAGAAACTCAGAGTTGTATTTTGAATTTCTCTAATAGTGATTTAGAATACTTTTTCATATGGCTAACGGTGGGTTGGATTTCTTCCTTTGAAAACTGCCTGTTCATATCCTTTGACTCTTAATCAATTGGGAAATGGCTCTTAGTCTTATAAATTTGAATCAGTTCTTTCTGTATCTTGAAAATGAAACCTTTATCAGATAAACCTGCTGCAAAGATTTTTTTCCAGTTAATTTTCCCCTTTCTAATCATAGCTGCATTCAACCTACACTTTTAAATGTTTTTTTTCAATTAATGAAAATCCACTTTTTCTCCCTCCAACACTTCTATCCCTCCATTGAAAAAGAAAAACAAAACCCTTGTAACCAGTATTCATAATAAAGTAAAATGAAGTCCAACATATCCAAAATGTTTTTGCCATGTCCAAACATTATATATATGTATATATACATTTACACATAACACATATATACACACATACATACGTATAAGCATATAGACACATACATCTCAGTCTGCACCCTGATTGCATCACCTTTGTGTCAGGGGGTGAGTAATGTGATTGATCATGGATCCTCTGGAATCGTGGTTGCTCCACTGCATTGATCAGTATTATTCACACCTCTTCTTTATGAAGAAAAGGGTGGTCAGAGATGAGTGTGCTCAGCACCATTGTTCTAGTTTTGATGCAGTTTGCTCCACCCCTTTCTCCTTCTCTAACCTAGAGTTTATTTTGGTTAAGACTAATACTTCTGTAATTTGTCTTTTCCTCTTACTTCCCCTTAGCCCCAATCTCCCCTTTCCCTTATGTTGTCTTATAGAATAAAATGTATCTTTCCACCCAACTGTGTGTATGTGGGGTGTATGTATGTGTACACTCCCCTCCTTTGACCAGTTCAGATGAAAGTGAGGTTCAAGTGTCAGCTCTTCCCCCTATCCCTTCTCCTTTGTATAGTCTTCTACTTGCATATTCAAATTATTTCATTCTACAAAGCTCTGGTTTTCAGCAGCAGTGCTTGGAAGTTCTCTTGTTCATTAATGGTCCATTTCCCAACCCTGTAGAATTATACTGTTTGCTGGGTAAATTCTTTTTGGTCATAAGCTTTTAGCTTTTGCTTTTTGAAATACCATTCCTAACTCTCTGCTCCTTTATGGTGGTGGCAACTAAATCTTCTGTGATCTTGACTGTGGCTCTTCAGTACTTTGGCTGCTTCCAGTATTTTTTTCTTTTGACCCAGAAGCTCTGGATTTTGGCTGGGAACTTGAGGTTTCTTTCAGGAGGTTAGCCAGTGTTTTCTTGGTGTTTTTACTTTGTCCTTTGGTTCTAAGAGATCTGGGAAGTTTTTTTTGATTTCATGCTTCCAGGAATTGTAGTTGAGTTTGTGCCCAAGCTATGCTTTCTTTGAGGCTTTGCTTATAGATGTTTTGGAGTTATTCTCTTCTGCCTTTGTGTCTTGAATTTCTATATCATTATAATAGCTCTTTATGGCAGGATTATTTTTTTGTTTGCTCATACTTCTAGCTAAAGAAAGACCTTCTGAATTGTCTAGTTCCATCATGTCAATGAACAAAAAATTTTCTCAGATCAGCCAAAAGCAGTCTGTCTTGCTCAGTGAAGAATCTGCATGACAGAAGATGTGAAACAGTGGGAGGTGAAGGAAGAAGTGTGGGTTCATGAAGATGTAGGGACCATGCTGTGTTTGTAGAGCAAGTCATTTCATTTCACTGACCTTTATCTTCTGTTTTGTGACATGATTGATCAAAGATCAGGTCTCTTTTTTTAGCTTGAAGATTCTATGACTTTGAGATGAAATAGGGGCTAATTGAGGAATCCGCTGTGGAAACTAAGACACATTAGGGTGGGGCAGAAAAACTAGAAACTAAAAAGAGAGGCTATTTGAGCTATAGATGACTATTCTACCATTTGATTTGTTTGCAATAAGATGTTTCCATTCAAGTGTGTAACTAGCTTTCCCTTATAGATTTATCAGGTTAACTGCTATAATTAGTGCAGCAAGCATTGTCTGCTAATTAGTAACTGCTGACTCGGTGAGCTGAGGTTCCCTAGAACCTGTTGTTTGAGGAGAAACAAACATGCACTTTTGTAAAGATGTTACCTGGGCTACACATGAAAATGTAGTGGTTCAAAGGAAATGTCCTAATCCAATCTAGATCCTTTTTCTTGTCTATCTTCAGTTGCTCTTCTGTACTGCTTTCTGATGGGGGCCAGAGATACATTTCTTTTTAAGAGATTATCAGAGTACTTAAAAACTCTTTTGACTCTTTTCCTCACTGTTGTGAAGGTTTTACACAAAAACCAACATTGTTTAGATGTTTGCATGACTCAGTTAAATTATTTCCACTTAATTTTTTTTTTTTGCTCTTTTAGATGAGGTGGCCTCATCTCCAGTTTCTTTACAGACATTGAAACCCCTCACCGATCGACCAAATCCTAAAATTGGCATAGGAGCCTTAGCATTTAGTCCAGACAACTGCTTCCTGGCAACGAGAAACGGTCAGTACCCTGTGAACCGTATTAGCTTTTGCCACATATGAACTTTGTCAGAACAAAACCAAGGACAGTGTTCTCTTCTGGGGTTTTTTACCCATCCATTACTCCTGCAGGGAAAGAACAGCCATTGCTGTCCGCCAAGGCAAAGGGTTAATTCTGTGACTCACCTGAGAATAGTGACTATCTTAAAAACAAATTCATATAGCAGGCTCTAACAAGACCTTAGGTGTTCACATCATTTTTAAACTACCCATTTGGGGGTAAAACATGATGGGGGAAAGGGAGGAATTGTTCCAGTAAACATGGTAACAGACATAGATCAATTTTAGTATTGCTTATTATCTTGAGGCAAAATATAGCCTTTGTGGCTGATTTTACAGCTAAGAAAAAATTATTTAGTGGCCACACAACAATTGACTCTTAAGCTTTCAGTTCTACAGGGACATTTAAAGAGTTGGACTAAGCAGAAATTATATTTAACTATGGAACAAACATGGTCTTATCATAAGGTGTACGTGTATGAAGTTTCCTCTTTCCACTAGATAACATTCCCAATGCCGTTTGGATCTGGGACATACAAAAGTTGAAATTATTTGTGGTGTTAGAACATCTGTCAGCTGTTCGTTCATTTCAATGGGATCCCCAGCAAGCCCGGCTAGCTGTGTGCACTGGGAGAAGCCAGGTGTACCTGTGGTCCCCAGCAGGCTGCGTGTCAGTGCAGGTACCAGCAGAAGGTGAGTGGGGATAAATTGTAAACAGTTCTTTTGTGTTGCAAACTGGTAATTCCTTCTGGTAACCAAGAGCTGGTATAAAGTTGACTTATTGCTGTGAATCTTTTGGAATATTTTTTTTACTTTCTCCAGGTGACTTTCAAATCCTTTCTCTGTGTTGGCACCAAAGTGGGGACTCCATGGCCCTCCTGAGCAAAGATCAGCTGTGTTTATGTTACTTGGAAAATGAAGGAGTTAAATAATTACAGCCAAAAATCTTAAGGATTTCCTCGATATCTAGTTTGAGTGAATAAATGCTGCTGTGTGAGAAATCCAATATACATTTGTTTTGTACTGAAAAAAATCACGACTGAGGGTTTGAGTGAATAAATGTTGCTGTGTCAGAAATCCAATACACGTTTGTTTTGACGAAGGTGGGAATCAAATCTTTGGGTGACTAAAGTAACACCCTGATTTTAAATATTTTTCTATGGTAAAGTATCTTTGTACATATGTCACATAGAAAAACTAAATTTTTTTTATTATAATAAAGACTCAAAAAGTTCACAAAGCAATGTGATGTACCTTTTTTTCCATTAAGATAGACTTAGGGCATATATTACATTGTTTCTGGGATACCACTATCAAGAAAACAAGCTGACAGTATTACACACTGGCTCCTAGAACCTCTTTCCCCTCGTCTTCTCTTTTTATAACCACTGACTATTCTCTTAGAGATGTCACTACTCTTTTGAGGTGCTGCCAATCTAAGCCTGTTTCAGAAAAGTCCAACAGAAAATATATCCTAGAATCAGCCCTTAGGCACCAGGGAAAGCCTGTCAACCAACATTTTATCTTGTTGAAGAAGTGAAGAAGTTACTGATTCATTGCTATAGGAGCTGTACCTAAAAAACCCTATTGCAAACTATTTGGTAACCTTGGTGTTATACCTCCAAAGGCCCGATGACTATATTCTAAAGTGCTGGCATCTTCCTTTACCAGAGCTGGTATGTTTTCCCTCTCTGCAAAGGAAAACATCAGGTGGTTAAAGGGTTGGGTTTAAGTACACAGACATTCTGTTAAATTATAACCCTTAAATTATTACTGGGCACTCATATATTTACCTTTTTTGGTCAAGTGGGGAATATGACTTTTTGTTTGTATCTATTTAAAGTACTTCAGTACTTTCCCAAAGTCAGAGAAGGTACAACATTGGTAAAGGTGGGTTCATCTTTACTACAAGATTAGAAACAGAAGCTAGAGACACAGGTGTTTTCTCAAACAGTCTTTCTATTTTGGACATGCATTGTATTGCATTCCAGACACACACATGCCAGTCATCTGACAAGCTAACAATTAAGTCTGAGGCTTAAAAACGAAGGGTTCGAACACACACACATACACACACCAACCAAGAAGCTGGTCAGACAGCATGGAAAGTTTATAAACAATTAGACTATATTTTGTGGCAGACAGGATCCTTATTCTTCTAAGAAGTCTAGCAACAATTCGATTTGTAAAAGGCTATCATCTTCAACTATATTATTCACACCAGGACATAAAAGCTTGGATAAAGTGAGTGCAATGTTCTGACCTACCTACACACGGATAACCATATTAGACATTAGTTGCTTAGTGCTAGTCTAACAGGAGGCCTTTAAAAAGTGCAGTACTCGAAGAGCAAAGCGAATCAATTCCCTTTTAAATACTCATATGGCAATAAAAAACTTAGCATATATGTTAATAAAATCATGTGCAAAGAATTATCAAGGTGACTGTCTAATAAAACCGGTTGTCTTAAAGTGATTTCCCCCCCATAAACCTCTTTGGGCCCGTATATGGTAGCATAAATATTAACACAATTTAGATTCATTCTAGAAAAAGTTTGACTTCAGACCAAAATTATATTTACAAAACAACTACTGTCATCCACAACAGTAGCTAACAAAGGCAAGACTCAGTCCAGCTAAGATAGACTGGTCTGTTGGCTACTTTTGCATTTGGCTTCTTAAAAGGAAAAAAAAAAAGAAGCTTTTTTTTCTTAAAAAAAAAAAAAAAAAAATTAAAATTGACACTAAGTGTAAACGTTTGTAGCTACAGGCACTAGACATCAGGTAGCTCTTCTTGTATATGATTAACGTTACATTACATTCTAAGTGAGGTCATTCTGATCTTTTTGTGATCATGCTAGAGTGGCTGCATTGGGAAATGTCAAAAGAAGCAAAATCCACACACTCAAGAAAAAGCACTAGAAGTAATTAGAAAATAAAATACCAGCTAATACAACTGACAACTGGATTCAATTTGCCCTTTGTGTATAGCTTGTATTGTTGCCGAGTATCTGATATCTGAAGTCTGTAATTCATTTTACTATTCATAACCTTAGAGGTAAGTAACTATTACATATCTTCTTAACTACAAGCACACCCTGGGTCCTCCATCTACCTTTCAGGTGATCTCCTTTAAAGTCACAACACCCAAAAGACAACTTCTATAGCACGTGGATTGTGAAACGTAGTTTAGAAGCCGATTTTGCCTCTTGACATAGAGTAGCCTAGCTTGGCCTCATTGTTGATAAAGGACATGAGCCCCACATAGGTCTCAATGAGAAGAGGACGCTCCAAGACCAGCACTCCACTGGCTCGACCTGGTAAAGGGAATTCCTTCTGGGCCTTCTTGACAGCTTGAATTAATAGAGCCTTGAAGCTTTCCAACTTTAAAGAAAAGAAGAAAGCAGGTTAGTGTCCAGGCAAAATCAAAGCAAACCCTACCTCCCAAGAGTTGGAAGGAAATAATTTGGAGATGAATCTGATGAGAGAAAGGCCTAATGGATGGATCCCAGTCAGTTCTGAGTCCTTCAAGAAGCATCCTTCCCCAAGCCCTTCCATCAGGGAGTGTGATCAACTGCAAATTCTAGTTATGCTCATGATCACCATGTCTTAACTTAAATTTAGCTGTGTAACTGCACGAGGATGGTTGGTGTTGCTGAGTGGTATGGGTTAATACTCACAGCACTTTCTAATATTAACCTAGAAGCAAATTATTTTCATTTCTAAAGGCCTCTTCCCATGAGGTTTGGCAAGAAGTGATGGTACACAGTAGGATTTTTTCTACCCTTACTTGGCAAAGAGATGCAATCTTCTCATCAGCATCTGCCATCGGATGCTCTATAAAAGTGGCATAAGGCAGATTTGTGGACCAGGGATTCCATCTGTTTATGAAGGAGGGGCGGCTTTGCTTATCCCACTGAATTCGAATCCCAAAACCTTCTCGCCTGAAATTGGAAGAGATCAGTCACACAGCAGGATTCAAAGCATCCTGGTTAATCACAAACATATGATAGAAAAAAAAGTCCCATATTTTAAGCGAATTCCCCCTCCCTCCTTGTTTTTTTATAATCTAGAATTCATTCTTGTTCCTAATAATAATAATAATGATTAGTGGCCTTTATCGACAGCTGCTTTAAACACTTTTAATTCTGCTCAATTTAATTAAAATGCCTTAGGTTAAGCTTAAATTCCTGACACTTCTTAGGCTCATTTACTTGAGTCAGTGCAGTACAGTATTGACAAGTTCTGATGGACATTTTCATAACTTCAACTTCCTTTTCTGGTTGTCCTATTGGTACTTAGTTACAAATATTTGCTGGTCTTAGCTTTTCAAGAGTTTTCTGGCCAAATCTTTACTTAACCCTATGAAACATATTAATATTTAAATAGCCACAACTTCCGTGTGTTTTATAATGTAAAAAATACCCCTAAGGCAATAGCATTAGACCAAGGAAGTTGAATGCCACTAAACATTTTATTACAAGAATCTATTCTTTGTAAAGGATATTAAAGCAAAAAGCATCTGTCTCTTTTTCAAACTTAACTGCCCCAAGAACTAGGATGATCAATGCTGCCCTTTTCTAAAGCCAGAGAAAAGATACATTGCAGGAGTTAAATATCGGAGTGGCTGACAACGTGCAACCTTTTAATACGTTCAAATCAATTTACCAGAGCCCTAAACTACAATTTATTTCATAGTCCTTTTTAATGTACTTGGTGGTCTAAAACTGACTTGTTTTTATTCCAAATAATCTTTCAAGTGACTATTGGTGAGGCAGACCCCTCTAAAGCCAAAAGTCCCTTTAATTTCAGGCCAACAGTTTCTTTTAACAGAGGAAGTTTCTCTAAAGCTACTGTGTCTCATCCTTACATGTAAATATTTATCTGGCTTACCATCTGAGGTCAGATTACCTAATTAGTTTTCTTCCCCAAACAATACCAAACGTTCTTAGGCAGTCAGAAAGCAAACAATAAGGAAGAACACCATTAAGAAAGAGCCATTTGCATTCTGGGTAATTAAATTTGCCTCTTTGAATAGGATTCAAAAATTCTAAGTACAAATGCTATGACATAAATTTAAATATCTGTAGTTATGAAAACCTTTCTTTAGAAAGATACGGATAAAAAATTCAAGCCACTTTTGACCAAGTGATAATTCTACTTCCTGAATTCCTTCTAAGTCCAACTCCTTTACTGCAGTTACATTGAGATACATCATCTGCTGGTGCTGTAAAACAGAGGTTGGGCTAATTTATCTCTAAGGCAGAGGCTCCAACTTCTTCGATCAAAAGCTAACCTCTTTTTGTGTCCTGGACCCCTCGGGCAGGGTGGTGAAGCCTATGGACTCCCTCCCAAAAATTACAGTCTTACATGCATAAAACAAAATACACAGGATTACAATTATACTGAAATATAGTTATCTAAATATTAAGGAAAACAAACAAAAAAACCCCCAAGTATGTAAAGCCTGGAATAAGAACCTCTGCTCTAAAGTGCCCTCCTGCTTTAAATTCTAATTCTGTGCTACTGAAGCCATGAATTGAACTTACTTGTTCAGTGACTTAGGAGGAAACTCAAACTCTCCATAAGAAATGGTATCAATTGCATTTAATGATATTTTAACCACCTGCTGGCACTGTAGATTAATGAAGTCATATTTACAGATCAGCAGGGATTGGTCTGTGATGAGAACCAGCCGCTCCTTTTCATTGTTCCAATGGTCAACCCTGGTAAGGCAGAGAAAATGAATCATCTTTTGTAACTCCTCCCCTCAATAAATGAAGAAATGGTGTTAGGTTAGCTGTTCAACAAGGCCGTAGAATCGCCTTCAGTGGGCAGTGGGGGTAGAAGGGTGTGTGGGTGGGTGGGTGTGTGTGTTAGTAAGAGCAAAGTAACAATGGTTCATCCCTCACAGGGACTACTGGGTAACAGCTCCAGGGGACATTCAGGATAGCGTCTTCAACACAAGCTGCTATCTTCTCTGAGGAAATGCTATGTACACCAGCCTCTCCATACCTTTACAGTTTCTAAGCTAGCAGAGACAGACACTCCTCATAACATGATAAAAAGTGGTGCTTTAGATGGGAAAGAACCCCAGAATCGTCCTCTGGTGTTGACCCGTTTTCACCACTGGCACCCGACACTTGTCTTCTGTGGAGATGGTTTCACCAGAAGCATTTGAAAGCACCAAGTTAGGAAGATTCGATCAATCACCTAACCCCAAGATGGCACACTTACTCTGTCAGCAGCCACACTCCCTGCACCTCTCCATCCTCCGTGGGCAGGACCACTAAACGGATTTCTTCTACAGCTTGTTCGATGGTCCCAGGCTTGAACAAAACAAAGGAAAGCAGACATTACACCTTCCTCAGACGTGACGAAATTTTCTTGAACATCCAGAGAATATGTGAGTGTGTGCGTGTGTGTGTTTGTGCATTTCAGTGATGCTTCATAAACTGTTCAGAATAACGATTCCCAAAATCAACAGTCAGGAGGCTTGGTGTACTATCATCTCTATCCCCATCCTTCTCACAAGGTAATATAATACCTTAAGCCCTGTCACAATCCACACCTTCCCCCTCGCCTCCCCAGCCCAAACTACAATCCAAGTCCAGTGAAAAACATGACGGTATCACAGAGGGGCAAAAAAATATGCATGTCATTCAAGAATTAGGGCCCTATACTGAAAAACCTGTGATCTCTGCCCACTCCTTCACCTTTAGGTGAAAATAACCAGATCGCCGCCTGGGAAGCCACAGACCTGTTTGTCTACTACTGTGACTTCAGATACTCAAACCCAAAATGGGATTTTTTTTTTTGCCATAGACTCGCACGTGATTTATTTCAGACATACAATTTAGGAAGCCAATTCAAGGAACTCTCGCTACTACTGCAGATGGGTGCTTTCTTTACACCTTATTTGTCTGGGAGCCAACATTGGTAGAGTAATAGATTTGCACCAGAGAATTCATAAGGGTCTTAACACCCTGCCAGGCTGCCCTCCAGATATGTGCCATCCTGGAAGGAAGGAACATCAAGACTGTATCACTGGTACAGTGAAAAGAGGGCTGGCCATGGGAAGCGGGTGACCTACATTCACATTTTGGCAACTATCGTTACTCAAGGCCAAGTCTCTGCATTCTTGGGCCCCAGCTTCCTCCTCAGTAAAACAGTCAGAATCCTTGTACTACCTGCTTCACAGGGTGGGAATATGGAAGGCTCTTTTAAAACTTTAAAGCATATGGGCCACTACCTGCAAAATGGAACCAAAGTGACCTCATCATCCACCCCCTCCTCATTTTACAGATGAGGAAATGGAGGCCCAGAGAGAAGGCACTTAGCCTGACATCAAACACAGATAGTAAGCGGCCAAGCCAGGACTTAAGTCCAAGCATTTATTTGTAATGGCACGGTGCCGGGTAGGCTGGCACTCCAGGTGTATCCACTGGGAATGATTACAACTCCGGGCAAAGAGAAGCAAATAGGAAGGGAATTTAGGGGAAAGATTGCACAAACAACTGGAGAGGGGACACTTCTAATAGCTAAAGCATTTATTTACATAGCTCTTTAAGGTTTGCAAAATTATTTCCATACATTACTTCATTCGATCGCTGATAAGTCAATCAGTAAGCATTTCTTAAATGTTTATGTCACAGACTCTAGGAATATGAAGGCCAAAAAAAAAAAAAAACCCACCAAAAAGCAAGTCCCTGAAGGAGCTCATACTCTAAAAAAGGGAGACAACTTGTCCCCAGCGCTTAGAAAAGTACCTGGAACACAGTGGGTGCTTAATAAATGCTTGTTGTCTGGACTGGAGATGCAAACCAGATTCCCACTGAATAGGTGGGAAACTCAGAAGCAAAGGCAGTGGGAGGGAGGGACTGCGGCCTCTTGTAGAGGGCAGAAACAGGGATAGAGTACTGGACCGGGAGTCAGGAGACATGAATTCAAATCCAGCTGCCTAGGCAAGTCACCTAACTTGTCTTTGCCTCAGTTTCCTCATCTCTAAAAATAAAATATGCAAAAAATAGGGATAATAATAGCACCTACCTTCCGGAGTGGTGAGGGTCAAATGAGGTAATATTTTTAAATGGCTTGGCAAACCTACATTAATGCTACCTTATTATTATCCTGGGGTCACGGACCCCTTGGGCAGTCTGGAGAGCAGCCTCTTGGACCCTTGCCCAAAGCCTGTTACACGCACGAAACTGAAGACGGGGGCCAGCGGATGCAAAGGAAACTGACCAGGGGGAAACACTAACGTATGAGAAGCCGAAAGAAGCCTGACCCCAGGTCGAAGGGTCAAGTTCACGACCCCAGCCGCGGCGCCCCGTTCTCCAGCTGCCCCCGCCCCATCCCGCGGCCAGCTCACCCACCCGGAACACGAAGTACTCCTTGACGCGGGCGCGGCGCGTGGGGTCGTGCACACTGAACGGCCACAGCGTTTGGCGCATCGGGGTCCTGCCCCCGGCCCCGCCGCCCGGCCCGAGCCCCGCGCCCGGCGCGGTCACGCCCACGCCGCCGTGGGTCGGAATCAGCGTCGTGGGGCTCGTGCCCGCCGAGTCCACCGAATCCCGCAGCTGCAGCATGGCCGCCTTCACCGCCCTCGCCGCCCTCGCCGCCGCCGCCGCCGCCGCCGCCGCCGCCGGGAACGCCCGAGCGTCAAGGACCGCCGGCCCGCTCCCGGGGCAGGCCGAGATGAGCCCCGTCCCGCCCCATCGTTGCCTGTGATTGGCTCCTCCCCGCCCCTCCGCCCCCACTATTGGCTTCTCCAGCTGCTCCTCGAGATAAAACTCCGCCCTCCTGCCGGGCCCCCAACCTGGCTTCGCCTCACTGGCCCCCATGATTGGTTCATCTGGGCCCGTCCCCTCTATTGGCTCAGGCTCCTCGCTTCGTCGTGATTGGGTCTACTGGCCTCTTCGTTCATCATGATTGGCTCAGGTCCGCCGTCCTCACGGCGGCCATTCTCCTCGGCGCCCGCCCCGCGCTGTGATTGGCTCAGCCCGCCGTGGTCACAATCGCTTCCAATCCCTTTGCGGCGGAAATGACGGCGTTAGTCTCAAAGTACTTCCTGTTTACCGTCCTGGAGTCCTCGAGGGTGAGAAGGGAGCTTGCGGAGCTTAAGCGGGGGCATAGGCGGGGTTGTGCTCCATCAGGCAGGGAAAAGAAAAAGAAAACAGCAGGAGCGACGGTCCTCCTCCCTCCTCCGCCCAAACACCCGTCGTGGTTCACCGCGGCCTTAGGATAGATAAGAGGCCTGACTCCTAACCCGGCCTTCCAAGGCCTCCGCCACCTGTCCCCCGCCTCTGATCCCAACCACCGCAGGTCAGAGTTGCGATTTGGCGGCCAGAAGACCCTTCCCCTCATTTGCCCCTCTGACTCAAAGATATATCGGTCAGCCAGCACTTACTAAGCACCTACTGTGTGTCAGGTGCCTAGAGCTTACATTCTGATTTTTAAAGTAGTATTTATATAGCGATTTAAGGTTTTCAACGCGCTTTCCAAATATTTTCTCATTTCATCTTCACAGCAGCCTTGGCAGGGTAGGGGCTGTTATTATCACCTCTATTTTACAGATAAGTAAACTGAGGCAAGCGGAAGTAAAGTGACTGCCGAAAGTCACACAGCTTGTGTCAAAGGTCAGATTTAATAATAATAGCATTTAAATAGCTTTTTAACGTTTTTCAAATAGATTTACAGATCTTAGGAGTAGGTATTATCATCCCCATTTTACAGATGGGGAAAGCGAGGTACAGAGCAGGTCAGTGACTTACCCAAGGTGACGCAGTTAATAAGTGTCAGAGGCAGGATTCGAAATCAAGTCCTGCTCCCTGGCTCAAGGCTTTATCCACTTTGCCACCTGGCTGCCTCTGGGAAGCATTCAAATGGAGACAAGTACATTATCTGTCTATCTGTCTATATATACACACATACGGTAGTGCTGCATACATACGCACATGTACATATATGTGTTTGTGCATGTAACATGTATATATGCACAGATACATATATGCACATGGGTGTATATACACACCTATATACATACACACGCACCATATTTGCTATCGTATTTACCACTTTGGCATTTAAATGTCTCAGAATCTTAGAGCTGGAGGATCTTCCCCAAGAGAGATCATAGGACTGGGACCTGGAAAAGATGGATTCAATGATTCTCTCACCACAGTTAACTCTGAAATCAATGATATCCAGCCCTGATTTTTCTTCTGAATTCTAGTCCCGCATTACCAACTCTGTCCTGTGTATCCCTACCTGGATATCCCATAAGCACCTCAAACTCATCGTTTTCAAAACAGAACTTGGTAAATTTTTGTTCCAAAACACATTCTTCCAAATTTTCTCATTTATTTTGATAGTTCCACCATTCTTTGAGCCAATCAGGCAGTCAACAAGCATTTATTAAGCACCTACTATGTGCCAGGCACTGTGCTAAGCACTGGGAATACAAAGA
This sequence comes from Vombatus ursinus, assembly GCF_900497805.2. Taxonomy (NCBI): domain Eukaryota; kingdom Metazoa; phylum Chordata; class Mammalia; order Diprotodontia; family Vombatidae; genus Vombatus; species Vombatus ursinus. Next base: position 1,696,684 of record NW_020954710.1, read on the forward strand.
AAAGTGGAAAATAGTCCTTGCCTTAAAGGAGCTCATGATCATTAAAAGGGAGACAAAATGTAAAAAGTTTTACTTTCTAGATGTGTACAGATTAAATGGAAGGTAATCTCAGAATGCACTGGGTTCCCAATCCTGCTGCAGTCCTTGTATCTTCACTATCCCTCAACCTCCATGTCAATAAGTCTCGTCCACTCTACCTCTCATCGTTGCCAAAATTATGTATGTATTATATATATATTTTTATATTATATTTACTATATTTATATATTTAAACTTATATTTATTGAGAAATTTATTATATTTATATTTATTTTATATTTTGGTGAGGCAATCAGGGTTAAATGACTTGCCCAGGGTAAGTGTCAACTGTTTGAGGTTGGATTTGAACTTGAGTCCTCCTGACTCCAAGGCGGAGCTCTATCCACTGTACCACTGAGCTGCCCCTAAAATGGTATTCTTAAAATCCAGATGTGACCATGGAATAGTGCCCCCACTTGACCCCCACGCTGACATTGAATGTCAGACTCTTGTCTCTGTTAGGAGGTACAACATCCTCAGCTTCTCATTTATCTTTTTTTAAATTTTTTTGTTTTCAACGTTTACTTCCACAAGATTTTGAGTTCCAAATTTTCACCCCATCTTGCCCCTCCCCCCACCCCAAGATGGCATGCATTCTGAATACCCCTTCGCCTAGTCTGCCTTCCCTTCTATCTCTCCCGCCCTTCTCTTATCCCCTTCTCCTTCAATTTTCCTGTAGGGCAGGATGGATTTCTGTACCCCATTTCCTGTGTTTCTTATTTCCAAGTTGCATGTGAAACTTTGGGTTCCAAATTTTCTCCCTTCCTCCCTCCCCACCCACCCTCATTGATAAGGCAGGCAACTCAATATAGGTTATATATGTGCAGTTATGCAAAACACTTCCATGTAGACATGCTGTGAAAACCTGACTCTATTTCCCTTAATCCTATCCCACCCCCCATTTATTCTATTTTTTCTTTTGACACCGACCCTCCTCAGAAGTACTTCCTTCTGATTATCCCCTTTCCTAATCTGCCCTCCTCTCTATCATCCCTCTACTCCCTTGTCTGTCCCCCCCATATTCCTGTAGGGTAAGACAGATTTCCATACCCAATTGAGTGTGTATGTTATTCCCTCCTTAAGTCAAATTCTATGAGAATAAGATTCACTCATTCCCTCTCACCTTCCCCATTTCCCCTCCACTGTAAGAGCCTTTTCTTTTCTGTTTATTTTTTTGTGAGATAATTTAACCCCGTTCTACCTCTCCCTTTCTCCTTTTCCTAGTATAATCCTCTTTCCCCCCTTAATCTTATTCTCCAGATATGACCCCTTCATTTTCAACTCACCCTGTGCCCTCTATCTATCTATCTATATCTATATATACATACATATAATTTTTTCCCTCCAACTACCCTAATACTGACAAAGGTCTCAGTTACAAATATCTTTCCATGCAGGAGTGTAAACAGTTCAACCATAATAAGTCTCTTAATGATTTTCTCTTTCCTGTTTACCTCTTCATGTTTCAGCTTCTCATTTAGAGCCCTCCGAAGTCTAGCTCCCAACCAGACTCATTTCCTATTCCTTCCCTCTGTGTCCTCTCTATTGCAGACAAACAGGCTTACAATGCCTCCTCTCCGTGCATGGCACGTTCTATCTCTTGCCTCCCTTCCTTTGCCCAGGTGGTTCCCCCATGTCTGGAAGGTTCTCTCTCCTCTCCTCAGCTTCACTTCATGGAGTCCCGGACTTCCTTCAAAGCCCAGCTGAAGGGCCACCTCCTACCTGAAGCCTTCCTTAACCTCCTCCCAGTTATTCATGTTCTTTCCATGTTTACATAGTACACATGCTTTATGTACTTAGTTACAAAGTACATATACTTCGTCTGTCCGAGGGCAGGGACTTTCCTTTTTGTCTTCAGCCTATCATACAGAGCCTGGCACTTAATAAAGTTGTTGAATTGAATTGAGGTCAGTGCTCAGGGCTTGGTTTTTATTTACAAGGACGGAGACCTCCGTAAAAGAGGAACAGTTTTGGTCTTACTCTTACCAGATGAGCTTTTAGAATTCAGTCAGCATCTTCTGAAGGGCCTGGTCGTGGAAATCCTAGGATATTAGAGGGAGATCATTGACTCCAAGGCTACTTTTCTAAAGGAGGAAACTGAGGCCCAGAGAGGGGAGTGGATTTGCCCGAGGTTGCACAGCTCCAGGAGTCAGGCCCTGGCCCTCAAACTCAGGACCGCACACTCCTCAGAGCCAGCTTGCCCTTCGCCCAAGTGCAGGAATCCCATCCTCACGTCCCTGGCGTGCGGTCATTCATTCAGCCTATGCTCGAACCCCTGCAAGCATGAGAAGGGGCTCACAAAGTGTCCCATTGCAAGGTTGGGCGGCATTTGACAGACTGGATGGTTAGCAAGGCTCCTCTTCATGTCACATAGTTCTTTGCAAACTCTACAACGCTCTGAAACTACTCATTACTGTTTCAGCCAGCATTACAAAGCACCAAAGGATTGGAAACGGGGTCGTTCTGTTTCCCTGTTGTGCGCCCCTCCGTTTCCCCCAGGCCAGGCGAAGTTCTGCTCCTTGTAGGAAACCCTTCTGGCATCTCTCCTTTGCAATTACCTCACTCTGAAGGTATAGTTAACATGTGAGCATGACGGTGCATCCCCATCACTACCCTCCTTAGATTGTAAGCTCACTGAGGGCGGGGACTGTGCTTCTTTGCATCTTCTCTAATACAATGCTGTGCTCACAGTGGGTGAAGAATAACAATAGCTAGCGTTTATATAGTGCCTACTATGTGCCAGGCACTGGGCTAAGTACTTGTGGAATATCTTCTTTGTGCGTGACTACAACTCTTGGAGGTAGGTGCTTTTATTACCTCTCTTCTACAGTTTAGAAAACCTAGGTAGACAAAGGTTAAGCTTCTGCTGTCTTTGGCTAAATTTGAATTGGGTCTTCCTAGCTCCAGGCCCAGCTTTACCCACTGTGCCACCAGCTGCCATAATAAATATTGTTAAATCAGGAATAAATGCTGTTTGTGATCTTTTTACTGCGTTTCTTCAGGCTTCTTGGAATACACATGTATTTTCTCTTTTTGTGTGCGGGGGCCTGGATTTGTGATTAAATTGGTAGAAGAAACTCAATTCTAATAACACAAACTGGCACATACTGTGAAATTCATAGTTTTAGAGAGGGGAAGTGATTTAAGGAGCTGCCTACCCTACCTACCTTAATATGGGGGCGGACTTGGAAATTTGTAGCAGCTCTGTCTCCAGCCCATCCTAAGGGCTCCATCAGCAATACAGAATATCCTTGAATACATCTTATTTGGACACAGATCTAATGTGTGGGGCTTTCTCCTCTTTCTCACCACTACTTCCCAGGGCAGATGCCGATCTGCCACATTTGAAGGAGTCTTTGTGGCCAAATGTACGAGTCGAAATGTGTGGGGGAAACTGATCAAGTCTCCTTCAAATCCACCTCATTCAGATCACTGTCATGAGTGGGAAAATATTGGAATATTCTAAGTGGATATGTTTGACTTATTAAGAAAGGGCATTTACTGCACCTGGGTGGGTATGAAGACAGGCTGTTACTGTCGCCTCTAGACAAAGACTAACATTGCTGATGTCATATGAATCCCCATCTGACCTGCCTGCCAGGCCTGTGGCAGTCTCACCTCATCTGGCAGTAGCAGCAAAGTCTGGGAGTCTCATAAGAGCAGAGATTTTTAGAGACTTTTTCCCCCTTCCCTTTCTCTTCTGAGGGGTTGGGAATATGACAAGTGATAGTGTTTCTCATAGGAAAAATGAGGTGAGAAGTGAGTCCAGGCCTCAAGTTTGTCCTTTTTTTTTTTTTTTAAACAAAACATATTAAAACAAAATAAGAGACCTTCCTAGCGGGAAACAGTAGCTTTCTTTCTTTTTTTTTTTATATGTAGCAATTGACTTTTCTCATATTTGGTGAGCCATTGAGATTCAACAAACATCTTTTAAAGGTCCTAGTCATAGAAAGTAAGTATAATTGGATGTAGAGATTAAGGGGTGCAGTGAGGAGAGGACCCAAAGGAGGTGGTATTGTTTTTCCAATCTTCTTTCATTTTATCCCCACCTGTGCACTCTTTGATGTCCCGGTACCCACCTCCTTTCCTCACTGATCCTCAGACCCGACGGTCCATCCTCTGTCTCCATACCCTTGTACTGGCTGCCCACCACATTCCCTGGTTTTCCTCAAGACTCAAGAGACCTTTCTTTCCCAATCCCCTTAGCTTCTGGTACCTCCCCCTTTAATGTAACTTTCCATCTACTTTATGTGTCTCATATACACACTTATTTACGCCAAATCCCACCATTTTCAGGAGACCTTTCCTGGGTTTCCCAGGTCTTCTTCCCAAGTCTCCCACCACTGATGTTAATTTCCACATATAGTGTGAATACCTTTCATGCACATAGTATTTCTGTAACAGGAATACCAGACCCCACTGTGTTAATCCTTCATTGAGTCCCCATCAGCCAGTCTTCTCATTATATTTTTCATGTTGTTGGCCATTAGAATGTAAGATCCTGGAGACCAGAGAATTTTTTTCTATCAACATTCTTAAATGCCAGACTAGGAGTCAGTATTTTACTCAATATGTGATAATGAACTCCAGAAAATTTTTGATCAGGAAAGAGACGTGGCCAGATCTAGGTCTTAGGAAGATCATCTTGGCAGCCGTGGCGGCTAGATTAGAAAGAGAAGAACTAACTGGAAGAGAAACCAGCTGGGAAAAGGAAAATTTTTAAATGGTGTAAGCAGTAAAAAGAATTGTAAAGAAAGACAAAAATATTTTTTAAAAAAGCAGAGTATGAACAACAACCAAAAGGAAGCTATTTTACTAGTCAAGGTGCGTGATTAGAGGAAAGGGTTTAGGTCCAGTAAGAAGTTGAATGAACAGTACTGATTGCATGTTAGGGGTGATAATGATAGCAAACATTTATGTAGTACTTACTATGTGTTTGGCACCGTGTTAACAAGCCTTTTATACATATGGTCTCATTTGCTCCTCACAACAATCCTGGGAGGTAGGTGCTATTATTCCGATTTTACAGATGAAGAAATTAAGGCAAACAGCTGAAGTGACTTTCCCAGGGTCTCTAAGTATCTGAGGCTGGCTTTGAACTCAGGTCTTCCTGGCTCCAGAACTTGTGCTCTAGCTGCCTCAGGTGGGTGATAGAGGGAGAGAAAAGAGTCAGGTGGCTCTGAAGATCATAGTGTTATGGGGGTTTGGTACATGAGGCATAGAGTGCCTCAGAGGGGTCTCCATGTGGAGGATGCTAGGAAGCTGCCTCGCACAACCAGACGATCGTGAGGGTATGTATGGGAAGTGCCTTGGAGGAATGAGGAGTGTGTGTAGACAGTTTATAACTGATGCTGGTTGGGAGGAGCCTTTTTTTATTGGTTGCATGTCAGGAAGTCTTGGAATTTTCAAAAAGGCCAGAGTCTGCTTCAACTGGCTCTTGCCCTCATTGTCTGCTGCTGCACCCTGTGGGGTGGTAGCTTATTATTGTTTTGATGATAAAATGAGATATTTGTGCTTTGCAAAGTACTCTTCAAACTTAAAGAGCTATATAAATCTAGCTATGGTTATTAATTATTGTTACTCCTTGGAGTCTCTGGGCCTCAGTTTCCCCATATATTAAAAAGGCCAGTCTGGTCTAAATAACTCCCCAGGTTGCTCCCAATTTCAAACCAATGGCCCTACTTTCTAACTCTCATTTCTGCAAACAAAAAGGTGTGCCCGTGATTTTATTATGTTGTCATTTTGGTTCCAACCAGCAGGTGGCAGGATCACCGCCTATCCTCGGCCAACTAAGTCCAACGTCTTTATTCGGCATTAAAATTGAGCTCTGCTGTCTCATTCACCGGGGTTGCCTAGTGAAATGATTATTTCTCTTATCTTCCTGTGGAAGAATATTGAAATTCCCAGCTGGAAAGTTTGGATGCTTATCTTCATTTCCAGGCATCGTGATTCAGTCTTTCAAGAATTAATGTGTCCATAATTTTGATATCTGTCACTTGGAGCCGCTGGTAGCTGGAGAGCCAGGCCCACAAACCAGCCCTGGCAGGCTGGTATTAAATAAGGACAAGGAATGAAAAAGGGAATAGAAGCCAGCCAAGCCAACCCTGGTGCTTGGCTTCCCCTGATCGCCAAGCACAATGTTGACACTCAATAAATATAAAATCCTGCAACCTCTCTCTCTGCTGTGTGAGACTGCTCGATTGGTTGTCTTATCTGAATTGAATCACCCTGCTTGTCAAGATCATTTCCCATTTGACTGGAGAATATTTTCTTCCCACAGAACTCAGTGGGTAGAACTGACTTTTCAAAGGTGACTCAGCTTTGGGGGCTATTCTCCTTGGGGGAAGGGTGTTCCTGACTTTCTCTCTTTCTCTGTGTCTGATAGACTCAGAGAGTCATAGGTCTTTAGAGCTGGGAAAGACCTTGGAGACAATCACATCCAACCTCCTTGGTTTATAGAAGAGGAAACTGAGGCCCAGAGAGAAGAAGGGATTTGCCCAAATTGACCACAGAGCCCAGAGTAGACTTTGTGTCTCCTGACTTTTAATCTGGGTCTCTGAGTCAACTTGTGTAGAGATTTCTGGCACCACGACTGTATCTGTAACTTGTTCCATGCTTCAGGATGTGTCCCTTGGCGTGACTTCATCAAGAACTGTCATGCCAAGCTAGCCTCATTTCCTTTTTTGATGGGGTTACTCAATTGGTAGTTCAAAGGGAAATATAATAGATAAAGTTTGCCTGGATTCTAGTATAAAGCATTTGGCCAAGTCTTTTGTGCTATTCTTGTGGAAAAGATGGAGAGATCAGACAGCAGAACAGTTAGATGAGTTTGTAATTGGCTGAATGGTCAGCTACATCGAGGCCTCTAACAAATGGTTCTGTGTCAGCTTGGAACGGAAAGCTTCTAGTGCAGAGTTAAAGACCACAGGCTACTGGATATAGCACTATTGAATTTTAATCAGTAACTTGGATAAAGGCCTACATGGCATCCTTTTTATATTTTCCGATGACTTTAAGCTGAAGAGTGATAGCCGACGTGACAGAGTTTAGATCCAAAAATATCTTGACAAGATGAAATTTAGCAGGGATGAAGTATAAACTGTCACACTTCAGTTAAAAGAAAATCAACTTCCCAAGTCCAAGATAGGGAGGGAAGGCACAGCTAGACATCAGTTCATCTGAAAAAGATTTGGGGTGGTCTTCGTTTAAAAGGAGCTGATCGCTGTGGGCATCCTATTGACTTAGAAAACCACAAATTAACATTATCTATATTCCCCTGTATTTTCATTTATTTTGTTAATATTTCTCAATTATATTTCAATTTGATCCTTACCATGATTCTGTGTGGGTCAAAGACCATAAGTATAATAGAAGTCTAGAGAAGGGAGTGGTGTGTGTGGTCTGAAATAGTCAAGGAAGACTTCCCGGGGAAAGTAGGATTTGAACCTGACCTTGAAGGACACACACACACACACACACACACACACACACACACACACAGGCATCCACATACATGCACACGTGCACACATACACACGCACACCCCCCCACACGCACTTGCACACGAGCGTGCACACACGCACCTCCCCCCCCCCCCCCCCACATACTGGCTCTCTGAGGACCTCTGAGGGGTTTAGGATCTGGTGATGAGACTTCCTTGTAGGAGGCTGCCTCTTCTGATGTAGCTGAGAGGCTCTGCAGACACAGGCCACACTCCATTCCCATGAGGTCTCCCTAGTATCTCCCCAGTCACCTGTGACTTTGGGCAGTCACTTAGCCTCCAGGGTCTCAGTTTCCTCATCTGTAAAATGAAGGCTTGGACTTGGAAGTCCTAGGATTATAAAACCATAAGGGACTTTAGAAGCCAGCTGGTCCACCCTCCACCAATTTTGCAGACCAAGAAGCTAAGGCCCATGGAGGTTAATTGGTTCGACCAAGGCCAGCCAGCTAGGTGGGATTTAATAACAGTTAGCATTTAAGTAGTGCTCGAAGACTTGCAAAGCTGTTTACAAATATCATCTCTTTTGATCCTCACAGCAACACTGAGAGGTGGGTGCTGTTATTATCACCACCATTTTACAGTTAAGAAACTGAGGCAGACAGAGGCTGAGTAACTTGCTCAGGGTGGCACAATTTGTAAGTGTCAAAGGCCAGATGTGGACTCAGGACTTCCTGATTCCAAGTCCTGTGCTCTAACCACTGCATCCCCCAGCTGCCCCCGTCTTTTGCTTTGAGAGCTCTTTCCCCTCTCCTGCACTGCCTCTGGGTCTCTTCCAGCCCTGTATCCTTTGGTCCTTCCATGGGCCGATGGGAATCCCAATTGGGGAGCATGACAAATGACAGGCGGCCCTTGGTGATGGATAAGGAGGAAATCAAAGAGAGGACGGCACTCCCCCAAGGTTGCCCCAAGGTGGGTGGCCAGGCTGGCCGTGAGGCCGGTGGTCCTGCTGCTTCCATCCTCCTAGTCAATCATATTTGGAGTGCCTGCTGGGTGCAAGGCTTTCTGCTAAGCACCCACGCTTCCTTCATTATCCTGAATTATCCCTTCCTCTTCTAGAAAATGAAAAGGGCTGGTTTCATTGAAGTGATTTTGAGGTCCTTTCAGTCGTAAAAGTCAATGCTTCCACGATATTCCTTTCTAGAGGGACCTTCTCACTATTGTTATCTCTCTACTTAGACTGGATGCTGCCTGGGAATGTGAGCAAAGACACTCCCCCCTCCCCACACTCCTAAATCATGGGATTACAGGGACAGCTAGGTGAAGCAATGGATAGTGTACCAACCCTGGAGTCAGGAGGACCTGAGTTCAAATCTGACCTCAGATACTTGACACTTACTAGCTGTGTGACCCTGGGCAAGTCACTTAACTCCATTGCCTAGCAAAAAACAACAACAAAAAAATATTATAACAATCATGAGATTACAAAACTAGAGCTGGGAAGAGTTTTAGAGGTCATCTGGTCCAATGCCTTCATTCTACCAATGAGGAAACTGAGGCCTGGGGATGGGAGGAGGAGCTGTTCGAGTGATTTGCTCCAAATTACCTCAGAAATAAGTGACAGAGATGGGATGAGAACCCAGGTTCTCTGACTCCAAATGCAGAGCTTGGGAATCAGGATCTTTGGGAAGTGGAGCTCGAAGGGGACCTCAGACATGTTCTGGTCCAACACCCTCATTTTGCCAGTGAGGAAACCGGGAGCCAGAGAATTGAATGATTTGTTCAGGGTCACCCAGGCAGCAAGCAACGAAGGCAGGATTGGATTCTGGGGCCTGGGGCTCCAAGTTAAGCTTTCTTTCCACCAGCAAAGGACATCAAGCCATATGCCAGGCACTGTACTAAGCTCTTGGGATACAGAAACAAAAATGGGGGAGCAATGCTTGCCCTCAAGGGGTTTACACGATATTGGGAGTAGGGAAATGACATGTACCTAGAACAATATATAGAAACACACAGATAGAACCTGAGTCTGTGATCTCATGTACATAGGGAACTCCTGGCTGAGAAAACTCCCTCCATCAGTGCAGGTTAGCCCTCTCTGCCAGTTGTCATCCTAGTGGGTTACTTAGAGCCCTAAGAGCTTGTGACATGCCCAGGGGTCACTCACACAGCCGGCCTGTCAAAGGTTGGACTTTAGCCTAAATCTTTGTGACTTCCCGGATGGCTTAGTCCATTACCTTCCTCCCACTTGTACATTTCTTGTATGGACCTAGTTATATACATGTCTCTTCCATTCGAATCTAACCTTCTTGAGGGAAGGGATTGTTTTTGTGATTTTTGCCTTTCCTTGTATCCCCGTCACTTAGCTCTCTATCCACTAGGCATGTGGCCTCTCCAGAAATATATATATACACACATACATACATACATTTATACATATATATTCATTTGGGGAAGGGAGGAAAGAAAGAAAACAAGGATTTATTAAGTGCCTACTGTGTGCCAGGCACTGAGCCAAGCATTTTACAAATATTTCATTTGATTTTCACAACAACCTGGAAGGTAGGTGCTATTATTATCCCTCTTTCATGGTTGAGGAAACTGAGGCAGACAGCAGTAGTGACTTGCCCAAGGTCACACAACTAGTAAGTGTCTGAGGCTGGGTTTGAACTTAGGGGAGAAAGGAGGGCAACCTTTGAACTAAGCTTTGAAGGAAGCTAGTCTTCTAAGAGGGATGGGGTGGCAGTAGTTTCCTAAATTGCCACCTTCATTTCAGGGTCTCTCCAGGAGGGAGCCTAGCAGCTTACCCACTGAAAGAGAATTCCAGCTCTCCTAAGCAAGCCCAGATAAGTCCGATGTTTTAGGTCTGGGGTGAGATGCTTGCCTTATCAGAAGGCTCTTCTCCCTCTCCATCAATAGTCAGACGTTCAGCTGGGCTCAGGCTTCTCTCTCTATGGGGTAGAAGGAACTGGCAAGAATCTGCATCGCTATCCTCCCCATCCCAGCTAACCCCATCCCCTTTCATCTGAACCTCTGAAAAGTGCCTAGTGAGCAGTAATTAACTCAACTGCTCTCCTGTTAATGAGGAACGTTTCAAAACTTCAGAGAGGCCTCCAAATGCTTTCTCCCGGCTTGACTTAAAAAAAAAAAAAAAGGTTAGGCCAGGAAGTTTTTAAAAAATGCCTCCAAACTGTATGTGACTATCTTCCCTAATCTCAGTAGCAATTAAGTAAGTGTGCAGAACAGGAGAGGCTAAGCAGCCAGCTCTCCAGGAGAATAAAAAGGGAGCTGTTTGCTTTGGACATGGGCTCCCCCTAATTATCAGCTCTGGCTGGAGCTGGAGACTTGGGGCTAACAGACTAGCCACATTATTTTTCCTTAGGCCAGAGGGTGTTTTCTTTATTTCCAGCAGAGAATGAGATGAAAACATTGAAAAGTTAATGGCTTAAGTGTGTGTGGGGGGGAATAAAACCTTTCCAGATTTAGGTAGGGTGTTTGTTTGCCAAATGTGAAAATAGGTATTAGCCTACCACCTTGTCACACATCCCATAGAGACACCAAAGCAAATCCTGGTGTGGGTGGAGCTCTGCCCTTGGCCACCTGGATGTCCCTGGTGTGGTGAATGTGTGCTTCTGGCAGGCCTAGAACTGGGAAAGACCTCAGAGGCTGTCTGGTCCAGCTCGTTTGTTTTACAGATGGGAAAACTGAGGCCCAGAGAGGGGAAGTGACTTAGGATGATAGACTCATACCCCAAGAAAGGGAGTCATCTAGTCTAATCCTCAGGAAACTGAGGCTCAGAGGGATTTGAACCCGGGTCCTAGGGACTCTAATTCCAGCGCACTTTCCAGAGAGAGGGAAGAGAGAAGATAAAGAAATGAGGTCAGAGGAGGAGGTGTATAAGATTGAGATGGGGGAAAGGAGGACAGGGTGACATCACCCTTTGCCTTGCCTCCCCTTCAGGGACACCTCTGCCAAAGCTGCCTCATCCTCTGGTCTCATTGTTTACCCTGTAAATCCTGTGATTCTGGGGATTAGGATGGCCAAATTGTATCTGTGTGTGAGCCAGAGTTCCTTCCCTCCTAGCCGATGTCAAGGCCTGTTATGTAGATGGAGTGAGGGGTGAGGCAAGGTGTGTGTGGGGGGGGCTTAGCCTTCCCAGAGAGGTAGAGAATCATAGGGTCTAAAATCAGATGCTTTAGAGCTAGAAGGAACCCTAGGGGTCATCTAGGCCAATCCCCTCATTTTGTAAGATGAGAAAACTGAGGCACAGGGAGGTTAAGGGACTTGTCCAAGATCACTGAGATAAAACCAGTGGTGGGATGGTGGTAGTCAAGTTGGAGTGCAGAAGATGTCCTTTCTTTCCTCATTTGTTGTGGGTTGGGAGAGTGAGGACGGGGAAGGAGGGGAAAGGCAGGAATGACCTTCCCTACCATCTGTAATTCAGTAAGAAATTGAAAGAAGGAAGCACCCCACTCAGTGGTCTCATCAATGGGCAAGGAAGAGTCTTGGGATTCAAATACACTTACTCTACGCCAGAGGGCAGCACCACCCCAAGGTTCAGGCGCCATGAACTCTTCCCCACCCCTCTGAGCTCTGTGTGTGCTTCTAATGGACAGAAAGTATGCATTGGTTGGTTGGTTTTTTAAATGAGCATTCTTCCCTTTCCTTGTTTTGAGTAAAACTGAGGCAGCAAGCATAACTTATTGGCCACAATCTACTCCTACCTTTTAAACTCTAACGTGGTCCCACTTGAGGGGCTCCTCGGTCTCCCCACTGGGGGGACTTCTTCCAAGCTCATCCTGCCTGTGCCTTTTCCTCTTGTGAATCCTTGTCCAAGTACCAGACCCTCTCCTTAAGGCCCCTGGGTATCAGCACAGCATTTGGATTAACTAAAGCAATGTGGTGCAGTGGAGTCCACATTGTATTTGAAGCCAGAGGACCTGAGTTCTAATTCTGAGTCTGCTACTTAATTTTTTAAAATTTTATTTTATTTTTGGTAGGCAATGGGGTTAAGTGACTTGCCCAAGGTCACAGAGCTAGTAAGTGTTATGTGTTTGAGGGCTCAGATTTGAACTCAGGTCCTCCTGAATCCAGGGCTGGTGCTCTATCCACTCTGCAACTTGATTAAGTGTGATTTGGGGCAAGTCATTTCTGTTTTCTGGGCCTCAGTTTCCCCATCTGTCAAAATGAAGAGGCTAGACCAGTTGAGGATGGCAGGGTGATGCAGTGGCTTTGAAGTCAGAGGGTCTGGGTTCGAATTTTGATTCTGTCCCTTATTAAACATTATTAGATTGTGAGCTCCTCAAGAGAAGTGACTGTCTCTTGCCTTTTTTTTTTTTTTCCTATCTCCAGCACTTAGCATGGTGCTTGGCACATAGTAGGCAGTCAAACGTAGGTAGTCAGCAAACATTTATTAAGTGCTGACTGTGTGCCAGGCCCCTTGCTAAGCTCTGGAGATGAAAATTTAAAAAGAAAGCAAAAAGAAAGATAGTCCCCTGCCTTCAAGGAGGAAGAAAACCCATAAAAAGGAACTGAGAAGAAAGGTTGGGGAAAGGGAAGAGGAGATGTGAGGATCCCAGTGACTAAGTCTGGAAGTTAGGGGATGGCTGGTTTGGGCCTTTCCCCAAAATGGAAGTTCTGGGAGAATTTCCCAGTGAGAGAAGAGGCCTTCTGGAGAGAGCAG
>NW_020954710.1:1709892-1738202 GCF_900497805.2 Vombatus ursinus
GAGAAGAGGCCTTCTGGAGAGAGCAGTCCAGAAGCCCAGAGCCTCAAAAATGATTTGTTTGGGCCCTTCCACAAAATGGAAGTTCCAGAAAGAACTCGCCAGTGGGAAGGATTGTTGACTTGTTCACTTGACTACCTTGGTGATCTTGGACAAGTTCCTTTATGTCTCTGTCTTCAGTTTCCCCATCTGTAAAATGGGAGGTTGGGGTCTCAAGCACAGTTGTTTGGTGACTTGGTGCAGTGGAATGAGTATTGAGTTTAGAGTCAGAGTACCTGGGCTCCCAGCAGCCCCTGGGCCACCTTGGGCAGATCCCTTTATCTGGGGGAGGGGGGAACATCTTCCTCACTTGAAAAATGAAGGGGTTGGAAAGGATCTCTCTAAATACCTCTCCATGTATCCTCAGCCTCTCAGGACCCTCTGCCAACCCACTAAGAGGACAAGTTGTAGAGAGATTGCTAATTGGTGTTAGTGGAGGGAGATTTCTCCCTACGGATCCCTCTATGGAGGAAATCACAGATTTGGCCTCCCCATCCCCCAACTTGGTGGCATTTACATGTTCATAAGCACTTTACATACATCATCTCAAGGGCAGGGGCCGTTTCATTTATGTCTTTGTAGCTTTTTGGAGTGGGGACAAGTAGGTGGCTTAGCTGGAATCTGGAAGATTCATCTTCATGAGTTCAAATCCAGCCTTAGACATTTACTGGCTGTGTGATTCTGAGCAAGTCACTTCACCCTGTTTGCCTCAGTTTCTTCATCTGCAAAATGAACAGTATCTTTGTCAAGAAAACCCCATGTGGGGTCACAAAGAGTTGGAAATGACTGAAAGTTTTAATGCCCAGTGAGTGCCTGGCACACAGCAGGTACCTAATAAACTCTTGATTGATTGACTTCTTTTGAGTCTCAGGACTACCTTACAGGGTAGTGGCTATTATTACTACAATTTTACCAATAAGGAAATTGAGTCTCAGAGAAATTAGGTGATTTTTCTGTTGTCACATAGCAAAATTGGAGCAAAATTTGAACCTAGGTTTCTTCTATCTCCAAGTCCAATGCTTTTTCCGCTATACAAGGTTATCTCCCTGTGTGTAAGGGTGGGGAAATCATTGAGTTGGTCAACTGACTACTCCCACTTCACTTAAAATAAGTGATGTGAGGCTATGCTCATAACTTGGGGAGACTAGATTTCAATCAGTCAACCAGCCAATCAGCATCAAAGACTTACACCCTGTGGGTCATTGATAAAATGTCAAGCCAGTTCTGGAACAGAGAGATGTGTGAGTGTTGAGCCAGGAGAGAGCAGTTCCAACCAAGTCACTAAGAAAGAGTCACTTTTTGGGGGGTGAGAGGGGGAGGAGAACACCTTGGTCTCCACCTTCTCCACTCCTTATAGCCCTTGGAAGGAGAGAGGATCTCGACATTTTGCACTGGTGTCCTAGCATGATCCTTGGGAGAGCCGCACCTGGAGGCAGTGTCAGCGGACACAGTGGGAGCCAAGCACAGACTGGATGCTGTGGGAAGAGGCAGATCCAAGGCTCTAGAAGGAGCCCAGCAGAAAAGTGACAACATGCCCAAGGGGACCACCCCTTGAAAAGGGGAGAAAAGACCTCCACAGGTTGTTACTCCTTGGCCTCACGTGTTCTCCATGCTCGAGCCTACTGTCCCCTGGACTGTCTGTGTTTGTGGGCAAGTGTGCCCTGGAATGGGAAGATGTTTTGTACCAACTATACCACCATACTAAATACCCATTTCTGAAAGCTAAGTAAACCTGGCTAACTAACTGATAACAGTGGATAATCAGGGGGGAAAGCACACCAGCAGGGGCTCATGAAACACAGCATTAGATAAACCACCTCACAATCCCTCAGGGCTATCCCTAGAACCCAGAGGGGGAGACATAGCTGTTGCTGTTTCTTTGAAGAGGACCCATGACATCAGGAGGGTGATGTCTTGACTTGCAACTGAATTGGATTTAAGTGAGGCAGGGCTGTGCAAAGTCATCAGCCTCACTCTCTCCTCCAAGGTCATCTGAGTCCAGTGGCAAAACATTGGTCAAGATAACTGGCCATGGAGTAGCTGCCCTTCTAGAACCCAACCTGTGAATGCCGGTGGGGGTTGGGAGAGTGAGTTCAGAGTCTATATGGGCTATGTGTACAAGAGTGTTGGCAGGATGGTATGCTTAGTAATTGTGCTGATAGCGAATTACCCAATAATCTTTCCCTCAAGGGATTTAAACTAGCATGGGAGAACAGGAAAACCTGGACCAGAAAACGTATTGTTTCGGTAGAATTAGGAAATGGAGCACTTTGGTCAAACCAACCTTCTGGTTAACTGAGAGTAACCCCATTCAACCATCGCCCATTTCCAAAGCATTAGATTACAATGCATTTAATACCAAGAGCTCTCCAAATGTAATTTAATCAGTGCCTTGGGGTCAGCGTAATGAACAGCAGTGATGACTGTAGTGCAGATGTATGGAGGTACCCGTAAAAAAGAATGCTGGGTAATATAGCTCTCACCACATAAAATCTGGGGATTTAGAGAAGTGAGAGAGAGTGGCTTGTTTTATGAGCCATTAGAAGGGTGTGGTACTAATCCACGGAGCACATAATAATCGTGGTTTATTTTTATAGAACGCTTGCGGTGAATTATTTCATTGGATCTCACTGGGAACATGTGCAGTTGAAGAAGAAGATGGATTGGTCATGGCATGCAGGTGAGGTATGGACTAAATGCTCCTCTGGTACCTCTCCGATGCCAGGAGAAATGGAGGCACATTCCTCAGCATGTTACATGAACTTCTGATGGTGCATCTGCGGGAGAAGGCAGATGACAGGCTGCCCATCGCTAAGATCAGGGACCTTCGATGCAGGCGCTACTGTTATCCCCGTGATACAGCTGCAGAATTTAGCGCTGGAAAGGACCTCTTTTTATAGAGGCTTAGAGTCGGGTCTCAAAGCTAGGTACCCCTTCTACTTTCATCTCCCAGCCTCTGACGTTCCGAGGACAGGAGACAATGGGAGGTGGGGGACGCGGTCTCCTCCTCTTGCCCAGGGAAACCACAGCATCACCAGCACGGTCTCCCTGTACTCTTAGGGGAATGTTTTGTACAATTTAAAATATCTAAGGGACAGTGAGGTAGAGGTCAGGCAGTTCTCTCTTTCCATATGAGAAAGAGGGAAAATGCAATGTTATCCCTGAATTTCAGGGTTTAGACCTGTCAGGGACCTAGGAGGTCAACTGGTCCAGCCTTCTTGTTTTATGCCTGAGGTGACTGAAGCCCAGAAAAACAAGATGATGAATTTTCAGGTAGAAAGAGCAGGGATTTGAAGATGATCCAGAGCTCTTTTCACTATACCCTAGAAAGTATCCGATGAAAATATATCCACTGGGTTCTCAGTGTGGTCTGATTTTTTTTTTTCCTTAAGACATTTTATTTTCTTAAGAGGCCTCTTGCTGGTAGATTGCCAGAACCGCTTGCCCCTTAAAGAAAACAAATCTGAGGACCTAAGCAGGTTGACAGTTTCTCCACATATGGTTTTATTTACTGGCCTTTTCCATCTGGTTTCAGGCTGCCTCGGGGAGGAGGCACTCAGAGGTGCCATGGCATCGTGGCCAGCTGGCAGGGGCTGCGCCATCCAAAGGACCCGCTTTTATCACCCATCCCACCAGGGTTTCTCCTGCACGAGGGGAGTCTGATGCGGGGAGGAGCCATGGCTGTGTCTGGGGGGACAAGGAGGGGACCACAGAACCCCTCCTCCCAAGCTGCGGCCCATATTTACTAAACAGATGGCAAGAGTGTTGTGAATCCCCCTGGGGAGCCTGTGTCCAGCCTTACTGCTCTTCACAGGCTGCTCCCAGGAAAGCAAGGGTTTGCCTTCCTTAGCTGGAGAGACGTTCTTTCCATCATAAAGCCCGCTCGTGTGCTTCCCCCTAATAGAGTGTAAGGTCCTTGAGGGCAGACACTGTTTTGTTTTTGTCTTTGAATCCCCAGCAGCTAGCCCAGTGTGCAGCACTATTTTCCCAGCCCGACCTAGGATTTCATAGTTGTAGGGCATTCCTTCTTTCCAAAAGAGCTGACAAATCTTCTACAACTTGGTATTTAATAAACATTTATTAAGTGCCTGCTATGTGCCAATCTATATGATTGGCTTCTGGGATAAAGCCTCAATCCTAGCCTCAAGGAGCTCACATTCTATTGGGGAATGTACATACTAGGAGGTTGCTTGAAGAAGCTGAGATTAAGTGATTTGTCCAGGGTAATGAAACTAGGGCCTAGTGGAGGTGGGGTTGAAACCCAAGGTCTCCTGACCCAGGACCAGCGCCCTCTCCACTATATCATGCTGTCTGCTTTGGCGCTCTCCTCCCCATGGTTGGGGAGTGTCAGGGACCCCTTGGCACTCAAAGGAAGGACTTCTTGCCCATTGGATAAAAAACCACCAGGGCAGATCCCAGAATGGTGGAGTGACCTTAGATGCTACCCATTCCCACAGACGCCATCTGTATCTAGACAAGAGCCGCACCTACAATATCCCTGGTAAGCAGTCATTCCGTGAGTCTTCATGTGAAGACCTTTGCCTCCCTAGCTAGCCCATCTCACTCTGGGGCAGTCCGGACTGGTCGCCAAGCCTAAATCTGCCTCTCTCCACTCCCAGCCATCTCTCCTGGCCCTGCCCTCTGGGGCCTAGCAGAAAAAGGGCTGACTCCTCTTTCCTATGAGAGCCCTCTAGTCCAAGATGGTAGCAGTCTTTGGGCTGCTCCAGGGGATCTCCAGGGTTCTTCCAGCTTGAGGATTCTAGGATTGGACACTGCTGGGATTTGTAGGCTCCTAGGAGCTGGAGGGGAAGTTAGAGGTCCCCTAATCCCAATTAGCTTTCTATGTGAGGAAACTGAGGCTCAGAAAAGAGAAACAGTTTGAACAAGGTCACTAATGTAGTAAGCAAAAGAGGCAGGGCTCTTCCGGACTCCGAACTGGGCCCTTTCTCACTGCCAGGAGTCTCTGCACAGACACCTCTTCCTCCAGTAGGCCTCCTTCCAATTTCCCCAACCCCATCCCTTGTGCCTTGGGCTCTGCTGTGTTCTCCAGTCCTCATCACTCCCACCTAGGACAGAGGCCTAGAAAGGGGCAGGGGAAGCTCGGTGGGGATCAGATTCAAGAAAAAGGGTGGACCTTTATATCTAGGCAGAATTTAGGCAGCATTTACATAGCACCCAGGCATTGTGCTAAATTTTTGTTGTTCAGTTGTGTCTGACTCTTCATGACCCCATTTTGGGGGTCATGATACTGGAGTGGTTTGCCATTTCCTTCTCCAGCTCATTTTATAGATGAGGAAACTGAGGCAAACAGGGTGAAGTGACTTGCCCAGGGTCACCCAGCTAGGAAGTGTCTGAGGACAGATTTGAACTCAGGTCCTCCTGACTCCAGGCCTGGCACTCTATCACTGATCCACCAGGCTGCCTCCTACTATGCTAAATGCTTCACAAATATTGTCTCATTTGATCCTCACAACAACCCTGGAAAGTAGATGCTGTTATGACACCCATTTTACAGTTAAGGAAACTGAGGCAGTTAGAGGTTAAAGTGCCTTGCCCAAAATCACACGGCTAGTAAGGTATATGTATATACTTTTTCTGTTATAATTGAGATTATAATCATACGTCACATATATACAGTGCTCTAATCAAAGCATTTCACATGTGTGTGTGTCTCTTTTCATCCTCACAACAACCCTGGGGGAGATATACGTATACATACATATATGTATATACATATATATGTATATATATACAGAGAGACAGAGAGAGACAGAGAGACAGAGACAGAGAGAGACACACACAGAGAGATACAGAGAGAGAGACAGAGCAAGAGAGATTCACACACAGAGACAGAGAGACTGAGAGACTGGGGGGAGGGAGGGAGGGGCTCAGAGAGGGAAATCCCCCAGAACACCTGGACTCCAATCTGCTTCAGACACTAGCTGGGTGATGGTAGTTTTTGGTTGTCACAACCTTGTTAAGCCTCAGCTTTCTCATCTGTAAAATGGAGGTAATAATAGCACCTCCCTGGTAGGGTTGTTGCGAGGCTGAAATGAAGGGTATGTAAAGCACTTTGGACGCGTTAACGTGCTATGACAGCTAGGTGGCGCACTGTCCATAGCTCTGGACCTGGAGTTGCTAAGACCAGAGTTCAAATTCTGCCTCAGGTACGTAATAGCTGTGTGACCATAGGCAATTAAGTTATTTATCCTCTGCCTCAATTTCCTCACTTGTAAAATGGGGAAAATAGCATCCACCTCACAAGGTGTGAGAATAAAACGAGATGTTTGTAAAGCATTTGCAAACCTTAAAGTGCTACAGAAATATTAGCTGTTATAATGTTCTCTGCCCCAGAGCTGGTACAATGGAGAATGGGCTGGGACTGGGAATTCTTGGCTGTGAATTCAAATCCTAGCTCTGTCACATCCCTGAGTAACTGTGAGCAAATCCCAGACCCAGTCTGGATCTGCCCCAGTTCCCTCATCCGAGGTCCCTTCTGAATCTAGGATTAGATTTTCTACTTTTGCCAGGGAGGGGGAAAGGAGGGAAGGGAACAAGCATCTATTAAGTGCCTACTGTGTGTACTGTACAAATATTACCATGGCTGCTCGCGTCTTCCCCTCTAAGGTTTACCTTGTATCTGCTTCGGGTGTAATTTTGTATGGAACATGTAATGTACGTGTTGCCTCTTTCCTTTGACTGTAAGCTCCTTGAAGGCAGGGACTGTTTTGCTTTGGACTGCACTTTCAGCACCTAGTACAGTGTCTGGCATACACCAGACCCTTAATACATGCTTGTGGATTGACAGGTTCATCAAGCTTATGTCTGAACCTGAACTTCTCTTTCCTGCCTCTCCATCCTGGAGCCACCTTTCACCTGATCTTCCATGTTTACAGCCCTGGGGGTCATCTCTGACTCTTTCCAGGCCTTTAACCCCAATCAGTTTCCAAGTCTGGCTGATGCCCTTGTACAGCACCTCTAGCATCCACCCCTTTCTCTCTGTCCACCCTGACATCACCTTACCCTCCATACCACCAGCGTGGACCATTATATGAGCTCAGCTGGTCTTTCACCCTCACGTTCTCTCCCATTGCTTCTTCTCTTCCTGCCAGACTAATCTTTTTAAAATTATAAATTGGTATTGGTATCTTATGTTTTGTTGTTATTCAGTCGTGTCTGACTCTTCATGACCCTGTAGACCATAGCACGCCAATACTGTCCCTGGGGTTTTCTTGGCAAAGATACTGGAATGGTTTGCTATTTCCTTTTCCAGTGGATCAAGGCAAACAGAGGTTAAGTGACTTGCCCAGGGGCATGAAGTGTCTAAGTGTCTGAGGCTCCATTGAACTCAGGTTTTCCTGACTCCAGGCCCAGAGCTCTATCCACTGAGCTACCTAGCTGCCTTCAGTGCAAATAGGGGTTAAGTGACTTTCCCAAGGTCACACAGCTAGTAAGTGTCTGAGGCCAGATATGAATTTGGGTCTTCCTGATTCTGGGCCCAGAGCTCTATCCGCTGAGCCATCTAGCTGTTCCATCTTCTGTTTTACACCACTGTTATTTCTCAATGTGTTCCCTTCTCCTCATCCCAGCAAAGCTAACCAGGACATGAACTGATTCTGATGGCATCTGCAGTATTCTACACACATAGTCTCCCACCTCTTTGAAGAAAGTTGGAAGATACATTTTCTGGCCTCTTCTTGGGAAGAGAGAGTAAAGCTTACAGATTTGCTCACACCGTTCCTCTGCTCAGAGATCTTCATTGGCTCTGGAGTAAATTAGTTTAGGTTTTTTTTGCCAAACGGTTGGTGTTCTCAATAATCTGATACCATCCTCACTTTCTTCCCTTATCTCATACTGCTTGTCTCCACGCACTCCATGCTCTAGCCCCACTTAGCTTTCTGAACGTGTCTGGCTATTCCCTATGTCTGGAATGTCCTCTCCTTCCCTCCATGGTGTTAAAATCCTGGTTATCTTTTAAAGTCCAGCTGAAATGCCACCTCTTACAGGAAGTCTTCCCTGATTGCTCTGCATGCCCCAATAAAGATCTTTTCCTTTAGTTCTGCCTTAACACTTTGTTTTGCATCTCTTCACTTTCAAACTGAGGAAGGGACCTTAGGGGCCCTCTAGTCCAACCTCAAAGTGAAAAGGAATCCTCTCCACAAAATACCTGACACGTGGCCATCCATCCTCTGCTTGAAGACCTCCAATGGAGAACACACCCTTCCTTACCCCAGGTTTCTCATTCTACTTTCGATTGTGAGGAAGTTTCCTTTACAGCAAATCTATCCAATCATCAGCTGCTCTTTGTTCTGTCCTGTCTGGCCAAGTAGGACAAGGCTGATTCCTCTTCCCAGGAATAGCCCTTCCAGTACTTGAAGGTAGCTTATTACCATCCTCTGGTCATTTTTCAACCTATCAGTGTCTTTCCTGAAACATGGTACCCAGAACTAGATGCAAAATTTCCCTAGCCGCACAGCTGGAGGGGCCCCCAGAGACCAGCTAGCCCAAGTTCCTCCGGTATTTACAGATCAGGAAACCCAGATGCAGGAAAGTGATTTGGCTAGTGGCACAAGCAGGTCCTCTGATTTTGGTGCCAGTTCTCTTTGTATGGATACCTGCTGCAGATGCTGCTGACCCAGGGCAGTGGGTAGGGGAACCCACAGCTCTCTAGTCCCCAAAGCTCTGCTTTTCTTTAATGGAATCTGTGACTGAGTCCGCTTTTTTTTTTTTTTTTGACTGCCTTTCCTAATTGACTCTAATGTCATGTTATATATTACAGTTATCTGCCTGTGTCTTATCTTTCTCCTACTGTGAACTCCAAGAGGGCAGGGACCATATTTTATCTGAGCTCAGTTTACTCCCCCAGGGCCAAGCACAGTTTAACTGATGTTTGTTGAATGAGGTCTTTAAAAGTCATGCAGTGTATTTGAAAGACAAACATAAATGATTGTTGATTTAGCTTTGGTTTTAGACTGGCTGGGTGAACTGCCATTATCAGAGATTACTGACACCTGGATTTGGGACCCATCAACCAGAAATGTATTAAGTGACTGCTGTGTGCTTGGCATGGGTGATACAAAGACAAAAATGTAACAGTCCCTGCCCTCACTGGAGCTGCAGAAGGCTCAGCTCCTGAACTACTCTGACCTTCCAACCTTACTCCTCCTTAAAAAACCAACAGCACCCCAAAACTGATTTAAAAGGAGAGGAATTAATAAACCAGAAACAGACTTCTGGCTTGGAGTATGTGCATCTGCTCTGGCCCAGGCTGCTATAATGTCTGTTGCAGGTGGGGCTCCCCTCTTCCTGCCCCCCCCCCAAGCTACAAGTTGCCAAGAAAAGTCAGAATAGAAACAATCACAAAAATACCTATGGTGTACTTGGCTTTGAACCGCATTTGTGATATATTGGAAAGAGAAAGGGGATTTTTTTGGGGGGGGGGTGGCATAAGCGACCAGCAAAGGGGCAGCAAGGGGTCAGGTTGGTCTGTGGAAGGGATGGGAAACCTCCAAGGTTAGAGGGTGAGGTCTGTGGTCCAAGGTTCTCTTTCAGGAACAGACCACAAGTTCCCAGTATCCTTGAATGCGGGGAGAGAAGAAACCAGTCCGGTTTTTTGACTAAAGGGGCCAAGTAGGTGGTGGGAAGGCAGGTGAGATGGGATTGGTCGGCTTCTCCCCGGAGGCCGATGGCTCTGGGGTCTGCAGGTCACTTTGATTGCATTTGCCGAACCCTACATCGCTCTCGTAACCAACGGCCTGCTTCGTGTGAGGGGGGGGTGGAGGTGGGGGTGAAGGGAGGATGCCTTCCTTCTTTCCAGCCTGCTGGACTGGGCACAGCTCGCCCAGTGCTGTCTGGCTGTCAGCTTCTAGTGGACCTGGAGAAAAGCTGCAGAGGTTGGGGGTGGGCGGGTGCCCCAGGCTCCCTGAAATTCGAGGGTGGGGTGGGGCTGGGGGTGTGGCCAAACCTACTGCCTCCACGATCCGGGTGGGGAGTGGAGGGAAGGAGGCAGCCAGATGGTGCACTGAGGGTTAATGGGAACCTCTCTCTGGCTCTGGTGGGAGTAGCGCCTCTTATCGGGGGCGGATCTCGGCGCGCAGGTCTCCGGAGTACGCCCCCCCCCCACCTCAATCTCCCTTAAAGGGCTGGCGGCAAGCGGCTGCTTGCGTTTGCGTCTCCGGTGGCCAGCCGGGGACCTTCCTCACCTGCAACCCGGAGGCGTTGGCGGCCTCCCCTGAGCCCCGGGCCCTAGAGATTCCGTCCCAAGCTTGGCTCGGAAGGGTTCCCCGCTTAAGTCAGTGAGAGGTGGCCCAGTGGTTTGCCTGAGCAAATCCACTGCCGAGCGGGCACTGCGCGCCGGTTCCCCGCCAGTGCGCCCAGCCCCGGCAGCAGACGCGCCTCCGGCCAGCGGCGCACGTGGAGGCGCCTGGTTCCCTCCAAACTCAGCGACCCCGCTGTAAGACCCGGCAAGAGGAGGCAAGAAGCTGGGTGGGATGCCTCCCTTCTAAAAAGGAGTCCAAACTTCCTCGAGTGAGCTCCAGACGACTCGGAGCATCCTCTTAACCCGAGGGGGGCAACCATGGAGTTACCCGCCCCTGTCGTGGCCCTGGCCCTGCTGCTGGCCGCAGCGACCTTTCCTCCGACCTCAGGAAGCCAGCTTCAGCCCCTCATGTGAGTAGGAACCGAGCAGAGGTGGAGGTGGGGGTCCGGGAGCCGAGATCGGGTTGGGGCAGGGGCTGGGGTTGGAGCCGGCGTGCCCCGCCTCTGTCTCGGTACTGGCTGCTCCAGTTCTCCCGAAGGGCAGCACTTTACTGTACGTCGTTCCTTGGCCTCGGGGAGGAGGGGGATGCTCCCCAGGGCAGGAGTTTGGATCTGGGGTTGGCGCAGGGTCGGGGAGGGCGCGCCCTACTGCTGGCAGGCCAGTGGTCCCTGGGGACAGCTCTCCGCCCTTGCGTTCCGCAGCCTCTGGGAACGGAGCGGCTGCTCCCGGACCCACTCGGGCAGGGGTTGCCTAGCGCCAGGGGAAGCGAACCCAGAAAAGTTTGGCCTCTCCGACTGCACGAAGAACAACGGGCTTTTTTGCTTTGCCTTAGCCGCAGCGGGTGAAAGCCGGAGCTTCAGCCGTGGCGCGCTCGGTCTCCTGGAATATGCCGGGGCTCACGTCCTCCTTTTCTGCTGGGCCCCTTCCCCTGTTTCCTCGGTTTGCCCCTAGTTTGTCTACTGCGGCATCCTGCTGAGGAATTGGGGGATGGTTTGCGTCTGTGAATGCTATGCCCTTGTCCTGGCATTCAGCGGGAGCTCGGAGGTCTCAGCCAGCTCTCCCGTGGATGGTGTGCATACTTTAAAACACAAATTGCAGGAGAGCTCTGACCCTCCCCCCACTTCTCCCCCTCCTCCACCCCCCTCGAGTCTAGTCGGAGCTGGGATCGGGGAGTGACGAACTGGGATCACGGAAGGGGTTGCTGAGTGACTCCAGACTCAGACTCCTTGCGCTAGATCTCCCACCCCCTCTATCCCCCCCTTCACGCCTTGCCTTGGGGGACGCAAACCCTGAAAGGGAAGAAATGCCATCTTCCTTCATCCTGTTCGTTACGGTTCCCCTGACGGTTCGGCTGTGCCTTTGCAAGTGGCTTTATTGTCTAACGGTTGCACTTTAGGTACGGTTGCTGGGACTGAGGCTAGAGATGGGATTCAGGAGCAGCAGGAGCAGGAAGAGCAGCGCCAGGGAGCTGAATGGGAGAATTGAATTTAGCCAGATGATCTCCCAGGAGGCCTGGCTGGCAGGCCTTCCCAAACCACTGAGCCCTTGCAGGGAAGTTACCTCTGTCAGGCTGGCCCGGCGACTTCCTCTTATCCTTTCCACATTGGGCACATATATGGCAGACAGACATTTGAAGAAGTCCCAGAGCGGGGGTTCCAGCCAGCCACCCTCCCTAAAGGGAAGCTGCTTGGTGGAATATAAAGATAGCTGGTCTTGGAGTACGGGAAGGACCTGAGTTCCTCTGATGCTTAACAAGAACCATCCATTTAGAGCTGAGAGGGACCCTTCTCCTCATTTTACAAATGAAGAAACTGAGGTTTCCTGCAGAGAGATTCACTTGTCCAAGGTCACACAAGGTTTAGCTCAGTGCCCGGCACATAGGCACTTAATAAATGTTTGTCTATTTGACATAAGTTAAGTAGCATTGTGGGGATTAGAAAGAATGACCTTTGACTCCAAATGCAGTCCACTCTCCACAGCCTTTTTTTCTAGCAATGTATTCCCCATCAAATCCCTTGGCCTTTCAGATTCTCAGTTTCTAGAACTGTAAAATGGAGATAATACCGGTACTCTCGACTCGTAGAGTTATGTGAGTAAAAATCATGTAGAATCTTTAAAGTGCAATACAAAAGTATTATTTAGAACAATTGGGCTTCTTGAGAGAAGACTAATTCCATGGCTCTGGAGTAAGAGAACTTGGTTCAGATCCTAACTCTTACCTACTACCTACCTTTGTGACCTCCTGAAGGTCACTCCCCTGTACAGGAGGTCCTCAGTTTCTTCAGATGCCCAGTGAGGGAGGCTGACTCTTTCAGTGGTGTCAAACTCAAAAAGAAGCAGGTGCCACTGAATCATACATGAGGGTACTTGTGGACCACATGGTGACTTAGGAAACCAGACATGTTTATATGTTTCTTTAAAAAAATTAATACATCAACACATTAATGTTGGATGGGAACGACGTTTTAATCTGGTTTGATTGCCTTTGGTTTTGTTGGTGGCTTGAGGGTTTGATACCTCTGAACTAGAAGGCCCGTAAGGTCCTACCAGTCTGCTGATAAGGGTGCGCATTTGCCTGCCCTTTCTCTTTCTTTTTTTTTTTTTTGGTGAGGCAATCGGGGTTAAGTGACTTGCCCAAGGTCACACAGCTAGTATGTGTCAAGTGTTGGGTCTGAGGCCGGATTTGAACTCAGGTCCTCCTGACTTCAGGGCTGGTGCCCTATCCACTGTGCCACATAGCTGCCCCCTGCCCTTTCTCTTGACCAATTTTCTTTTTTCTTTACTTTTTTTTTTTGGTGAAGCAATTGGGGTTAAGTGACTTGCCCAAAGTCACACAGCTAGTGTCAAGTGTCTGAGGCTGGATTTGAACTCAGGTCCTCTTGACTCCAAGGCCAGAGCTCTATTCACTGTGCCACCTAGCTGCCCCTTGACTAATTTTCTTAATCTGGTGCTGAGAGACAAGCATGTGGGAGATGACACATTTGACCCTGACTGTCCAGCTATTCTAGGATGATAGTCACTCTGTGCGGCTGATGGGAAGAGGACAGGGAAAGTCTTCAGGAGGGAAGGGCATTGGCCTGAAAGGGTTTTGATTAACCACAGAATGGTCCAGGTGCTCCAAGGTGGGGGCACTTCCAGAACCCTCCCCAGGGTTAATTTCATCTACATGCTTGAGAGAGGATTGGATCATGAGACTATAAATCTAGGGCTGGAAGGGACTTTAAAGGTCATTCTAGAGTCTCCTCATCTGTCAAATGGGGAGGAGGGCTGGTCTAGAATACCCTCCTCCCCATTTGACAGATGAGGAGACTGAGACAGAGAAGCAAAGCTTGAGATCACTGGTCACAGACCCGGCCTCATGAAAGGAAATAGAAGAAGGCAGCTAGGGACTCAGCCTAGACGAACGCGTCTCCCATTACCATATACTTCTCAAGCTGCCATTGTCTGGGAGTCTAGGGGAAGGGGAGAGAAGACTAGCGAATACGTCTATGGCCCTTTAAGGTTTACAAAGCGCTTTACATTTATTATCTCATTTGATCCTCATGATGACCCTCTGAGCTAGGAGCTCCATTTAACAGATGAGGAAATAAAGATTGAGAAAAGCTGATTTGCTCATATCACAGTTATAACCGGTTTGTTACAGAAGTCTTAGGCCAGTTACAATCTCATAGTTTTACAGCGATAATTCCTAGGAGCACTGAGCCCCGGGTTTCTGGACAGTCCACTTCTCATCCTTTCTAGAAACAGAGCCCCACGGTTTCAGCTGCACACCATTGAGGGAATTACTCTATGGGTCTCTGTTGGAGCCTCCTTCTTACTCCAGGTGGTTAAGGTGAGTCTATCAAGAAATACTTCCTCTCTGTGCTCCCAAGTGGGACAAGTTGACTTGGAAATGGCACTGAAATCCCACTTTGGAAAGGTGCTCTTTTGGAAATTGGAAGTAATTGTTCTTGAGGGCTTGCTTGGCCAACTTCTTGACTTGCTTTTGCTTCCCATCCCCACCTCGAAAGCCTTCTGCAGAAGGAGTCATTGTGTCATAGAGTTAGAACTGAAAGGGACCGCAGAGGTCACCTAATCCCATCCCTCCCAGCATTTTATAGAAGAGAAAATTGAGGCCCAGGGTGGCTAATGACTTGCCCAAGATCCCAGAGGTAGTAAGTGGCAAAGACAGGATTTTGCTCATGGGTCAGCTCTATTTCTGTTGTACCACATTGCCTCACCCAGACACACACTTATTAACAGTTCTGCCTACCCTATGGGAATGAACACTGGATTCTGCTGTTAGACAGTATCCAGATGTCTTTCCTTTCTCTATCACATTTCTAAGGTAGTATTATTACTTCCCCACATGGTTCCCATAATTTCTTTGCTATTATTATTTTAAAAAGTGTCAATGTCTTTTGTTATATAATTTGAATTTCAAATAAAATATTTTGTCAGAAAGTCCTTTCTTGTAGCAAGGAATTAAAAAAGGTGGGGAATGCAATTCAGTAAAAACAACTGAATTGGATAGAACTTGCCATGTTTTGTACCCATAGTCCCCATCCTGGGCAAAGAGGAAGATTTATTGCTGTTTTATTTTTATTCTTTCTTTTCACAAAGTTGTAGTCATTGTGTCAGGTGCTTTACAAATATTATCTCATTTGATTCTCACAACAACCCTGTGAGGTAGTGTTATTGTTGTTGGCGAGTCATTTTTCAGTCATGTTGGACTCTTTGTGACCCCATTTGGGGTTTTCTTGGCAAAGATACTGGAAGGGTTTGCCATTTCCTTCTCTAGCTTCTTCTATAGATGAGGGAACTGAGGCAAGCAGGGATAAGTAACTTGCCCAGGTTCACATATCTAGTAGGGGTCTGAGGCTGGATTTGAACTCAAATCTTCCAGACTCCAAGCTCAACACTCTATCCTGAACCACCTAGCTGCATCAGTTCATAAGTTTTCTTGTTCTTCTCTGTATTCCTTATAATTATCATTTCTTAAAGTGCAATAATTTTCCATTGCCTTTATATACCACATGGATGGATATTTATTTCCAGTTTCTTGGATGCCACAAAAAAGAGAAGCACTAAATATTTTGATGTATGTGGTTCCCATCATTTCTGTATTGGTAACCAGTTCCTCCTTGGTAGTCCTTTTGAAGGACGAAATTGTCATTAAGGTAGGCCAAGAATTTATTAGCTGCTTGGCTTTTGGCAGTGAGATTGCTCCAACAGATGCCTAGATGATTACAGCCCCCATCCCTGCTCTGGCATGCCTCCAGGCATGTGAACTATTTCTCTAGCTCCTCATCTATTTCTTCCTCCTGTCCCAGTGGTCTGTTCACTATTCCCATCATGATATCACTCCTGTTTCTTCATTTGTCCATCTTTACCCAACTATTGTACCATCCATTGTACTTCCTAGGTTTCCTTGGCAGTCTGTTCTCTCTGTGATTGTTCTTGAGAGAATACCTTACAGCAGGGATTCCTTAACCTTTTTTGGGTCATGGATTCCTTTGGCAGTCTGGTGAAGCCTGTAGACTCCTTCTGAGAGGAGCCTTTTTAAATGTATAAAATTAAATACACAGAGTTACAAAGAAAACTAATTATGGTGAAATATAGCTATCAAAACATTTTTTGAAAGACCAAGTTCATTATGCCCAAAGTAAAATCAAACTGTACATACCTTTGACCTGGGAACACCACTACTGTGTCTCTATCCCAAAAAAGATTAAAAAAAGAGGTGAGGGAGAGGGGAGGAAGGACCTATTTGTACAAAAAACATTTATGGCAGCTTTTTTTGTGGTGGTAAAGAATTGGAAATTGAGGGGATGCCTATCAATTGGGGGAATGGCTGAACAAGTTCTGATATATGATTATAATGGAATACTCTTGTGCTGTAAGAAATGATGAGCAGGGTGATTTCAGAAAAACCTAGAAAGACTTACATGAACTGATGAAAAGTGGAGTGAGCAGAACCAGAACAACATTATGCACAGTAACAGCAACACTGTACAATGATCTGCTGTGAGTAAACTCAGCCATTGTCAGCAATACAATCCGAGTGATCCGAAACGATTCCAAAGGATTAATGATGAAAAATGCCATCTACCTCCAGAGAAAGACTTGATGGAGTCTGAATGCTGATTGAAACCTAGTGTTTTTCACTCTCTTTATTTGTTTTTGTTTTATTTTCTTTTGTTTTGTTTCTTCTTTCACAACATGACTGATATGGAAATGTATTTTGCATGATTGCATATATAACCTATGTCAAATTGCCTACCATCTTAGAAAGGGGAGGGAAAGAGGGAGAGAAGGAGAAAATTTGGAGCTCAGAATAAAAGAAAAGAATGTTAAAATTTGTTTTTACATGTAATTGAGAAAAAATAAAATACTATTAAAAAAAGAAGAAAAATCAAGTTCATGAGCCCCAGGTTAAAAACTTCAGCTTTTGAAGGTCTGAGAAGGAGCAGTTTGAATGGGTGGCTAATGGATTCATGGGACTTAGGACTTTGGAAACTGAGTAGCTCAATTCTTTCCTACCCCTTCTATTGCCTCTGCTTCCTGCCTGCCACCAAATCTCTCTCCATGTTAAATATC
Source organism: Vombatus ursinus (assembly GCF_900497805.2). Taxonomy (NCBI): domain Eukaryota; kingdom Metazoa; phylum Chordata; class Mammalia; order Diprotodontia; family Vombatidae; genus Vombatus; species Vombatus ursinus. The sequence goes on from NW_020954710.1 coordinate 1,726,766, forward strand.
TTCCTCCCCTTCACCTCTGCCTGTGTAGTCTATGGCTCCTTCCAGCTCTAGGTCAAGTCCTACCTTCTCCATGAAGCTTTCTGCCCAGAACTTCTTTCTTTTCTTCACGAGGGCCTCTCACTGGGGTCTGTCCCAGCCAATCTCTGGCCCTTGTCAATATTCTAGTACTGATCGTCATCATCCTCATCATCACTCATGTATGGGACACTTTAAGTTTGCAGAATACTCCCAATGGCCCTGCTAGATAGGTGACGTAAATGTTATTATCCCCATTTTACAGATGAGGAAACTGAGGTTCAGACAGGTCATGTGCCTGGCCCAAGGTTACACAGGTATGAATCCAGGTCAAGAATCTGAACTCCAAGTCTAGAATACTGTCTGACCCCTGTGCTGTCTCTACAGTTGGACCGAGAAGGCAGGAAACGAGTGCTCTGTGTGCTTTTGGGTTCTTTGCCCTAACCCCCCCCCCCCCCAACAGGTGCCTTGCACAGACCAGTCTTGTCATATAGTGGGCGTTGAAATGCTCCCTAAATGACTGAATTGGCAGGTTTCTGCTCTGCCAGACTGCAGAGAAGGATCTCATTAATGCAGGACCTCGTCCTCTCCTGCCTGGGCTACAACAATCACTTCCCCATTGGTTTCCCTGCTTCCAGGCTTGCCTCTTTCCAATTCATCTTCCTCATAGCTGTCAAGGAAATCTTGCTGAGGCTCAGGTCCGATCATATTACTCGTCTTGTTCAGGAAACTTCAGAGCCTCCCCAGTGCCTCGAGGATAAAGGAAGGCTCTTTAGCTTGGAATTTAAGGCCCTCCGCGGTCTAGTTCCAGTTCATCTTTCCAGTCTTATTTCACATTATTCCCCCTCACATGCTTATATTCCAGCCAAACTGGATTATTGGCTGTGTCCTCAATTCCATGTGTCATCTCCAGCCTCCGAGTATTTGTACAGGCACTCATTAGAACAGCAATTGTTTTCTGTTCTAGACAGAAACTCTGAGGGGCTTCCCCTCCCCAGATTGATATCTTTGTGATGACAAATTGGATCATTTTTTGTCTCAGTTTTTACCTAGCCTTTAGCCACTCAACGGGCATGGCCTCAGACAAACTGAGATATTGAAAAGACCTTAATTTAGAAAGCCAAGGTCACCCACTCCTTCCTTCCCTCCTTCCTATCCTTTTCCCCTTCCTGTATCCACTTTCCTCTTTTCACTATCTTCTCTCCATTTTCCCTATCCCCACATCCCCTTTTCTCTTATGTATAACCCCTTATATCCCTCCTTCCCTCCAACTCCTTCCCTCCTTCCCATCCCTTTCCCCCTTCTATATCCATTTTCCTCTTTTTACTGTCTTCTGTCCCTTTTCTCTATCCCCATATCCCCCTTTCTCTTATATCTTCCTATCTTTCCCTTATATCTTCCCTTCCTTCCCTTTCTTATCTCCCGTTACATGCTGAGCCTTCTCTAGGGGCCCCGAGAAAAGGACACCCATTCTTCCACTGTCAGCCAAGGATCCACTTGAAGGCCCATAACGGTACAGTGGAAAGAGCAGTAGGTTTGGAGTCCAAGGCACTGGATTCAAATTCTACATTTATTCCTTACTACCTATAACTTGGACAAGTTTTTGATGAATATCTGGCCACTAGACCCAGATGGCTCTGGAGGAGAAAGTGAGGCTGGTGATCATGCACAGCCCTCCCTCACTCAAATCAGAGTCAATTGCGAGTCATGTCATCATCCCCCTGATGTCATGGACCTCTTTGAGAACAAAGGATGAACATGACAACAACAACCTTCCCTTTAAAGGCTTGGTTCAGCTATCACTTCCTCTACAAAGCCTTCCTGATTCTTCTAGGTGTGAAGGTAATTAGGAGACACAGAAGCTAGAGCTGGAAAGGCTCTTAGAGGTCATTAAGGTTAAGTGGCTTCCCCAAGGTCACTCAGGTAGTAAGTGGCACAGCTGGATTTGAACCCAGGGACTCTGACTTAAGATCCAGCACTTTCCCATAGTACCAGCCCAGTGCTGGCCCTTCCCGTCCCCCAGCTCCAATTGCCTTGTATTGACTTCTCTGGGTAAATGTTATGTCCCTCAGAAGAATGCAGGAGAGAAGAGGCTGTTTGGTTTTTGCCTTTTGCTTTCAAGCACCTAGCCCAGTGCTTTGTAAGTAGCAGACTCTAAATATGTTTTGACATGAAATTGAGTTAAATGAGGCAGATGCAGCCTGGAGCTTTTTACTGCTGAGGAAAAAAGGAGACCTTGATTGGAGGGATCCTGGGACCTTAGAGGGTCTCAGATCCTGCCCATTCTTTACTCCCAACTCAGTGGTGCAAAAAAAGTGTGTGTGTGTAGGGGCTGGGACTTTCCCTTCACCCTTCCTGCTGCTCCTTGGCCAGCTTCTAGAGATGGGCTGGGCTGACAGGCTTTGACCAGTATCCCTTTCCTGTTCCTCCATTTTATCCAGAAACAGAGAGTTCCTGGGAATGTCAAGTGGCTTTTGCTTTCAAAGTAGTAGCAGGGGCAGGATTTGAACCCAGGTCTTCCTGACTTCAAGGCCAGACTCTTCATTCAGTTTCACTGTCTCTTTTGCTCATAGATGAAGAGTTAGAAGAGACCCTAGAAGCCATTTAATCTGCTACCCTAAATTTACAAACAAAAACTTGTCCAAGTTATAGGTAGTAAGGAATAAATGTAGAATTTGAACCCAGTGCCTTGGACTCCAAACCTACTGCTCTTTCCACTGTACTGTTATGGGCCTTCAAGTGGGTCCTTGGCTGCCAGTGGAAGAATGGATGTCCTTTTCTCAGGGCCCCTAAATACATGTGCCTCCCCCATCAGGGCTCAGCCTGGATTCTTACCTCTGGAACCAACCAGAAAAGCATCTGTGTACAATGAAGTCCTTGACCAGATTTAGGTTTCCATGGTTATGGGCTTCTCAGGAAGACAAGCTCTGTCTTAGATAGTGGCCTTTTCTCCCGGTCCTTGAACAACTCCTGGGATCTGATTTACCAAGGGGTAGACCCTGGGAGTAGAGGCAGGGGAGATGGGAGACAGAAGATGATTTTACCCTATTCAGTTTCATTTAATTTTTATTTTGTTTTTTTCCTCAATTACATGTAAACAAAAAAATTTTTAATGTTCATTTATTAAAATTTTGAGTTCCAAATACTCTCCTTTCCTCCTTCCCTTCCTCCTTCCTTGAGAAGGCAAGCAATTTGATAAAGATTATACATGTGCAGTCATGCAAAACTTTTCCGTATTAGCTATGTTTGCAAAAGAAAATGCAAACCAAAAACAAAACAAGAATAATGAAAGAAAAAATTTTTTAAAAGTATGCTTCGATCTGCATTCAGACTTCATCTCTGGAGATGGATGGCAGTTTTCATCATGAGTCCTTTGGAATTGTGTTGGATCATTGTATTGCTGAGAAGAGCTAAGTCATTTGCAGTTCTTTATCGAACAATATTGCTGTTATTACTTGTTTACTTTCCATCAACAAACACTTATCTAGTGTCTTCCCACAATCTGATGATGTATAGACTCCACAAAGACAGAACTAACAATGAGGTCAGGGACCTTGCCAGTTTTTAAAGCTATTATAGGTCAATTTTTAAAAATCACTAGGACTATAATAATAGCACTTTCAGGTTTATCCAGAGCCTTAACCCCATGGGCTCATAAGACCATACAAATCTGCATTGAAGTTTTTGGATCAAATCTGTGATTTCATTGGGTTAAGAGGCTACCAATGAGGAAAATCCCTCCTTTGCAGTAGGTTCTGACTGCTTAGCAAATAATAGTTGTAGATTGAGGCCAGGGGGCATTGAGGGATTAAGTGCCTGGTTTGCTAGTATGTGTTAGAGGAGAGATGAATCCAAGTCTTTGAAACTTTGAAGCTGGTGCTACATTGTTACCTCTGCTTATTTTTAAAATGTTATTTATTTAAAAAACACCAACATCTTTACATTACTATTATTTTAGGTTTATCCTTTCCCGTTGCCTTCCTTTGTAACAGTGAAAGAACAGTTAAAGGAAACAATCTTTCTGTGTCTGACTATGTATGTAGTATTCCACACCCACAGTCCACTCTCCTTTCCTGGGAGGAAGGACTTTCTCCTATTCTTAATGGATGAAAGAAAAGCGTTTCAAAGGTAGATAGCCACTGTGGATGACATGGGGTGGGGTTAAATAATCATCAAATAACAAAAACTCCAAATGCAACATAGAGACCTCCATCTGGTGCCTGAAGCCTGGCATACTAGGGGCTCAATTAAATATTTATTGAATTAATTGCATTTCTAAAATCATGGGATCATAGAGCTAGAACTGGAAGGGAAGCTCAGAAGCCATCTAATTCTACTCCTTTATTTTACAGATGGGGAAACTGAGGCCCTAGGGAGGTTAAGATTTTCTCCCAAGGTCATATGTATCAGAGGCAAGAATTGAATTCAGCTCCTCTGTTCCAAGGATTTAGCATTAGAAGGGAGTCTTAGAGTTCATTCAGTTCAGCCTGATTCAGTCAGGGGAGACTTGGGAGTCAGGAGAGACCTGGGTCCAAATTCTGACTCTAACACTTACTAATCTTGTGACCTTGGGCAAGTCACAACCTCTCTGAGCATCAGAAAAACAAACACAAAATGGGGCTAATACAAGCATCTACTTTACAAGGGTTATTGTGAGGATCCAAGACATTATGAATTTGAAAGGTTCTGTCTCTGTGTCTCTCTCTGTCTCTGTGTCTCTCTCTGTCTCTGTGTCTCTCTCTGTCTCTGTGTCTGTCTCTGTCTCTGTGTCTCTCTCTGTCTCTGTGTCTCTCTCCCTCTCTTTCTCTCTCTGTCATTATATAAATGTTACTATTTTATACAAAAGTCATTATTTTACAGATGAGGAAACTGAGGCCCAGAGGTTAAGTGACTTGCCCAAACCTCAGTAAGTAGTAGAGCTCTAGGTTCCAACCTAACCCCTCCACTCCAAGGCTGTTTCTCTGATACCACACTAGTGCTGATGGTGACAGCTTGCCAATCCTTTCTCTGACTTTTATCCTCTCTTCCAGACCTCATATTCTCAGTCAATGAGGAAGCTGGACCCTTCCACCTTTAAACTCCTCATTCATAGAGTGTGACTCTCTCTTGTTCTTTCTTTCCGAAGTCCTTGGGTGGAAAGAGGTCTTTGGGGGATGAGAAAACTCGGCTGACTGGTAATTGCTGTCTCTTCAGGGGGAATCTCTTTGGTTTACCTTGCCTCTAGGTTCACGTGAAGACTATTAGTTCAGCTATGAGCTAAGCTCCAGTCTGGGGGACCAGATGCTCTGACAGCTGGGAAGAATTCGCCTTCAGATCACATTCCATTCACTTTATAGTTTGGAACTTGCCTATTCTCTCCCTCATCCCCCCAAATGAAAAGCAGGACTCAATTGTACAGGACAGAAAGGCTTGGATGTATTAGGGGGTTTTCTTTCTTTCTTTCTTTCTTTTTTTAAAGATGATATAAATACTTTAATTTCCCTTTACCCACAAGGACTCACTTAGATTGTTCAGATTTACAGCAGTCCGGTTTTCCTTTCATTCCCTGTTTTCCCTCTCCACCACATCCCCCCAGTCCTGAAATGGAAAAATCTGTTAGAGTTGGCCTTTTGAGGTGCCTAAAGCTTCCTTGCAGGTTGCCAGGGCAGAAAGTCAGCCCATGTTTCTCTCTGTTTCCCCCTTAAAAGTTGAATTTTTGTTAGGGGGATTGAAAGGAGCAGCCAGGGGCTTCCTCTGGCCTGGAGCTGAGGAATTTAGACCATGTGAACAAACTGTCTTAGTTTCTTAGGCCTGAGAACTAGAATCCCTCAGAATAGTTATCATAGTTCCCATTGATGACTCATTTCAGTGTTTCCAAAGTACTTTATGTGTGTTATCATTTCTACTGTGCACCAGTATGGAACACTGGGCTTAAAAAGAAAAGACCAAAACAATACCTGCCCTCAAAGAGCTTCCAATCTATTTTGGGGAGACAACATGTATAGGGTATTTCTTAAACTCTTACTGTGCCAGGGACCATGCTTAAACAAGTATTTCTTAAACTCTTACTGTGCCAGGGACCATGCTAAACACTGAATTAACAAAGAAAAGGTAGAAAACATCCCTGTTCTCCAGGAACTCCCATTTTATTTGGGAAGATATCATGTATATATATGGTGTGTGTGTGTGTATATGCCTATATATGTGTGTGGGTGTACAATTAGTGACTGCGGCATGCACAGTGGCCATAACCTGGTAAAACTGTGCTGGTAGACTAGTTAAACCAGGTTGAGGTTAATCGACAAGCCTCAAACCCATTGGTGGATTAGGGGGATGTCTACCCCAAGCATGTGAAGACCTCCCCCCTCAAAATGGGTGGATGAGAACAGTTTATTCCAGTGGCTTTGAGGGAGGTTCAAGCAGGCCCTGTGGAACGCTTAGAGCTTGATCAGATGTGGAAGCTGCCATGGTCACCCCACTGCATCCTGGGCCACCACTAGTCATCCTGACTTTTGTCCTGCCACTGAATTTTGATGGCTCTGCACAGTTCTGCCTCACTTAATCCAGTTCACAAGCAAGTCAAGATATCACCCTCCTGATGTCATTGGTCCTCTTTGAGAACAAAGGACAAACAACAATGTGTGTATACATACACACATGCATATATATGCATATGTGCTTATATGAGATATATACATACATGTACACATACATATATATGCTTTTATGCTTACATATGAGATATACACACACACACACACATATATATATACATATATATATATATATATGATATACTAAGTCAAGTCCAAAAGCATTTATCAAGGTCCTACTATGTGTCAGGTGTTGTGTTAAGCACTAGGGAAACAAATAAACAAATAAATGCAAAAAAAAAAAAAACAAACCCTGCTTTCAAGGAGTTCACATTCTAAAAGGGGAGAGACATCCAGCAAACAACTATATACAAACAAGGACCCGCCAGGATAATTGGAGGTAATTAGTAGGGGGAAGGCCCTAGCATTAAGAGGGAGCAGGAATGGCTTCTTGTAGAAGGTGGATTCTGTCCAGTCGTTTCAGTCATGTGATCCCATTTGGGATTTTCTTGGCAAAGATACTGGAGAGGTTTGCCATTTCCTCCCCCACCTCATTTTACAGATGAGGAATCTGGGGTAAACAGGTTAAGTGACTTGCCCACGGTCACACAGTTAGTAAGTGTCTGAAGCCAGATTTGAACTCAGGAAGATGAGTCTTTCTGACTTCAGGCCTCGTACTCCATACACTGAGCCACCGAGCTGCTGTTTATCTCTTTTATGGATGAAGAAATTGAGTTCTAGGGCAGTTAATTGGACCAAAAAATACTTAGAGGTCCACCATTTTCATTTTACAAAGGAAGAAACTTAGCCCATTGGGGGGAAGTTACTTGTCCAAGGCCATTAGATGGCAAACGGATTTGAAAGAATTCAAAACCAAATTCTTAGATTTTAAATTTCATGCCCTTTCTTTCCATACCACAATGCCCCTTTACTAGCTTATTAGCAGGCACCTCTCTACCGAGAGGAGGGAAGTAGTCCCTCCTCTGGAGTCCTTCTTGGTCATGTCATTGATCAGACTTTCAGTGTTCTCGTCTTTATGTTCTGGTGGTCATAGCATAACTTTGCTTTTCCTGGTTCTGCTTACTTCACTTCAATTCATGGAGCCCTTCCCTGGGTAAGCCTTAACAGAAGCTGAATGGTGTTGAGATATGGAGCCTACAGTCAGCTTAGTGCCGGTGACCGTCACTATGACCCTTCACTGTGAGAGCCACTGGTTTCTGAGGCAATGGGGCGGAAAGGAGAAAGAAGAGCTGTGGAGGAGACAGAAACATCATCGATGGGGAAGATGAAGGACATGGTGCCCCCAGAGTCATTGCTGGCACCCTCTGAGTTTCCATGGGCCCTGTGGGACTTCTTTGTTACATCCAAAGCACCTTGCAGCTCTCGTGTTTTCAGACACGTTCCATCCCAAACAAGAATACTGAGACTAAAGGTAGCTTGATGGAATCAAATTGGTCTTTGGGTCTTTTCCAGGTCTCTTGGCTCTGGGTTTCTATTCAGTTTCTTCATCCTTCTTCCCTAAATACACACAGAAAGAAAGTCCATGGTATGCTTCCTTTTGTTAGGATCAGCACAAGCAGCAAGAAGAATTATTCCCTGTGGGGGAAAAATACAAATTCAATTCAATATGGCAAAGATTTATTAAGTGCCTGCTGTATGCTCAGTATGGGAGATACAAAGACAGGAACAAAAACAGGTTTTGTTCTCAGGGAGCTTGTATTCTACTGGGGGGGGCAGTGTGATAAGTTCATAGATAAGTAATTACCAAATGTACAAAATGCTTAAAGAAATTAAATCAGATTACTCATTAGAAGGTCAAATACTGGAGCTTAAATGCTTTGGCCATATAATGAGAAGATAGGACTCATTGGAAAAGATGTTAGAAAAGATTGAAGGCAAAAAGAAAAGGGGACGGCAGAGGATGAGATAGATAGATGATGTCGTAGGAACAATGAACATGAGCTTGGACAAACTTTGGAAGATAGTGGAAGATACAAGGGCTATGTGTGCGGTGGTCCATGAGGTCATGAAGATTGAAGACTGGACGTGACTGAATGAATAAACTACAAAAGAAAATAATTTGAATTAAGAAAGGGAGAGCATTAATGAGCATTAAGTAATGGGGGGGTGAGGGTGGTCATAAAAAGTGTCCTGTAGGCAATGACCTCTTGAAGGTGACTAGAGATTCTCCAAGGTGTAGGTGACAGCAGAGAGCATTCCAAGCACGGGATCAATAGAATGCTTCACTTTTTCTCTGGGCTATTTTGAGAATCTTTTGAGCTCCTTCTGCAGACCAGTAGTGGCCCTGATTGGAGTTTTGCCCAGAGGTGGGGAACTCATGCTTTCCTACTAATTTAAAACATTTTTCCCTTTTGATATTTTTCTTTGAAAGTTAATAATATATTCAGTTCCTGAGTTCAGGAATTGGTCCCCAAATTGGTTCTAAGATCTAGAGAAAACTTGTCAAGTCTTGGTGGTAACTGTACAGAGTGTCCTCCTGTGTAACTGGAGGGAAAGAGAAGACTAATGTTTGTTTCTCCTACTTAAACTCCTGGAGAGAGAAGGATGTGTGCAGTGTGCAGAGGCTTTCCCAACCTCCATTTGGGATTTTGTTTTTAGATCTCAGGTGCTTCTCAGAACTTCCTGCTCAAAAAGAGAAACAGTGAATTCCCTACATAGGTCACATCCTACCTCAGACTCTTCCTAGCCAAAGTCATTTGGCTAGGACTTAACTCCTATCTCCTGTGATTTAACCTGTCTGTGCCTCAGTTTCCCCATCTATAAAATGAAGGATTTGGACTCCATGGCCTGCAAGATTTCTTCTAACTCTAAGTTCATCATCTGACAATAAATAATAATAACAGCTAGCATATATATAGTGCTATTATTTATCTAATGTTAAATAATAATAGCTAACATTTATATAGTGTTTTAAGATTTACACATACTATCATTTACACCTCACAATAATGTTTCTCCTGTAGCCTCAATTTCTACATCCATAAAATGAGGATAATAATAGCACCAGTGCTATCCCCATTTTATGGATGTGGAAACTGAGGCTACAGGAGGAGAAATGACTAACCCCTGCTAGGAAATGTCTGAAATAGGATTCAAACTCTCGTGGCCTTGACTCCAAATCTAGTAGGGTATTCACCGTACCACTTGGCTGTCTCAAACAGATTAGGATACTACAGCTGATCCTGAACTTCTCAATCACAGAACCTTGGAGAAAGATGTTGAGAGTTGCTCAGCCAGTCACGGTCACCGCTGCTGTGTGCTTGATCCTAAAGATATGGACCATACTTTGTGCTCCAGGACAGGGGTTCTTCACCCTGTTGGTAGTATCAGGAGGCATATGGTTGGACCCATTTTTCAGAATCTTGTTTTTGAATTGGAAACGGCAAAGGCAGGATCCACCCTCAGGTCTTCCTTATGCCAGGTGTCCTCTGGAGGAGGCTCGATCCTCATCAAGTTCAACTCATGCTTGAAAAAGATTTCCCTCCCCTGTCTAAGAGTGATCATTCAGCCTCTGCTTGAAAGTCCTCCGAGGAAGGAGATTTTCGATCCTACTGAGGCAGCCCCGTCCACTTCAGGACAGCTGGGAGCAGTAGGAAGTTATCCTGATGTCACCTGACGTCAAGTCTAAATTAGCTTGTTGGCAGCTTCCTCATGTTGTTCCTAAACAGCCCTTTTCAACTAAAGAGAACAAGTGTAATCCCCCTTCCTTGTGTCAGGCTTTCTAGAAGACAAGCACCAGACTCTCTGAATTTTCCAAGCCAGCATTTTGAGCCTCAGGAAAAGATTCCCCCCCCCCCCCCCAGGAAAAGTAGCAGCTAGGTGACTCAGTGGACAGAACTCTAAACTTGGATTTAGGAAGACCTGAATTCAAGTCCAGCTTAGGATACTCACTAGCTGTGTGACCTTGGGCAAGCCACTTTTTAAAAAAACCCTATGTCTGTCTCAGTTTCCCCATCTGTAAAATGAGGATGATAATAGTGCTTGCCTTTCAGGGTTGTTGCGAAGGTGAAATGGGATGTTTGTACAGCATTTTGCAAACCTTAAAAACCTATATAGAGCAAAAAAATTGCTATATCCATTTCTCCGCCAAACTTGTTGAAGGGTGTGGAATACAGAGCTGCAATGGAATTCAGCAGAAGTTCAGAGGAATGATCCTCTTAATGGAAAAAAAAAACCTTAATCTTGAGATCAGAAAACTTGGGTTTGAATCCTGGTTATGACATTTAGGAATCATGTGACCTCAGGCCAGTTATTTAGCTTTTCTGAGGCTGGATTTTTTCCAAGTATAAATGGTGATGCCTTCACCATCTAACTCACAGGTGAGGAAAAGGCTTTTTAAATGATGTAGCACTATAGAAATTCAAGAGTGTGTTGTTAGTAGAGGAGAGGGGTATAGAAAACTTCTTCCAATTAGATTACTAGAGAATGGGAAGGTACATTTGAATCTCATCTGGAATATGGAAATGCTCATATTTGCTATTGTTTGTCAAGTTCAGAATAACACCCCTCAAATTAAACATACATAAGTTTTATATATATATATAAATAAATTTTATATATATATACACACATACATATTATATATGTATATATATTATATATTATAAATAAATATATATAAATAAATTTTGTACATATGCATACATATTATATATGTATATATTATATATTATAAATAAATATATAAAAATAAATTATATATGCATACATATTATATATGTATATATATTATATTTTTTTATAAATAATTATATATAAAAAAATTTATTATATATAACATAAACCTTATATATATAATATATATTATAAATAAATAAATATAAATAAAT
>NW_020954710.1:1738302-1741548 GCF_900497805.2 Vombatus ursinus
AAATAAATATATATAAATAAATTTTATATATATACACATACACATTATATATATAATATATATTATAAATAAATATATATAAATAAATTATATATATGCAGACATATTATATATGTACATACATACATATATATATGTACATACACATATATACATACATATATATATATATATATGTGAAAATTAGTCTGGAATCCTGAAACTTTAAAAGTTTAGGCTCTTTAAGATCTGAGGAGTCTGGTCTCTGACTTTTGCCTCTTCTTATCTGAAAATATGTACCATCTTGCCCCCCAGTACTGCTTTGCCATAATCTCTCTCCCAGTGCCAGTTTGCAGCTTTTGAGGATGAAGTGACTCTTTTCTCCAAGGTCAGGTCCTCTTTGTGGGCCCTTGATCCCATTCACCTCCTGTCTCCTCTGAGAGGTTAGCCCTTTGATCGTTCTACCTCTGTCTTATCTTCCATCTTTCCCTATCTACTGGCTCCTTCTCCACTTTCTGCAAACATGCTTCAGTCTCTACCATCTTTATTTAAAAAAAAAAACCCAAACCTTCACTTTATCCTCAAACTATTGTCTTATATCTTTTCTTCAATTCCAGGGTTCTTAATCTGGGATCCATGAACTCAAAAGTTTTTTAATAACTGTATTTCAATATGATTGATTTCTTTTATAATCCTATGCATTTTATTATATGCATTTTAAAATGTTATTCTAACAAGAGGTCCATAGGCTTTACCAGACTACCAGAGGGTTCCTAAACACCCAAAAGAATTAGAACTCCAGTCCTAGAAGGCCTATATTCATTGCCTCTATTTCCTCATTCCCTACTCATGTCTCAACCTTCTACAATCTGGCTTTTGATCCTACTGATCTACTGAACTACTTCCCCTTAACCCTTTCCTCTACCCCCTCCTTTTTTTATTCCTTTCCCCTGGGCCCTCTCTGATCCAACAACGCTAGCACCTTTGCGGTTCCTTGAAGGAGACCCTTCAGCTCCTGACACCGGGCATTTTCACTCCCCAGATTGGGAATGATCTCCCTCTTTATCTCTGACTCTTACCTTCCCTGACTTCCTTCAAAATCCTATAGAAAGCTATTCCTGATCTCTTAATTCTAGTGCCTTCCCTCTGTTGATTATTTCCAATTTTAGTTGTTTGTTTATTGTTTCCCTCAATAGATTGTGAGATCCTTGTGAGTAGAATCTGCCTTTTGTCTTTCTTTGTATTCCTGTTGTTGTTTGTCCTTTATTCTGGAAGATGACCACAATATCAGGAAAATGATGCCATGGCTTGCATGTGAATTGCATTTAAGTGAGGAAGAGCTGGACAAAGTCACTAGTCTCACTTTCTCCTCTGGAGCCATCTGGGTCCAATGGCAAGATATAGATCAGGACAACTGGAGATGGCCCCTTTGTGTTCCTTGTAGGTACTTAGTAAATTTTTATTGACCTTTTCCAAGGTAACCAATGATCTTTTAACTGCCCAGTCCAATGGCTGTTCCTCAGTATCCATCCTCCTTGATATTTCTTCAACCTTCAAAACACTACTGACCACCCCACTCCTGGATGTTGTCCCTTCTCTTGATTTCTGTGACATTGAATGCATGAAAAAGCATTTTAGGCACTATATGCCAAGGTCTGTGCTCAGTACTACAGGTGGAAAAAGAAAAATTGAGACAGTGCCTACCCTCATTTTGGGATCTCTTTCAGGTGGTGATTGATAGATTCTTTCAATTTTTATTTTGCCCTTTGGTTCTAGGATATCGGGGGTAGTTTTCCTTTATAGTTTCTTGAAATATGATGTCTTGATTCTTTCTTTGATCATGGCTTTCAAGTAGTCCAAAAATTCTTAAATTATCTCTCCTCAACCTATTTTCCAAGTCAGTTGTTTTTCCAATGAGATATTTTACTTTTTCTTTTCTTTTATTCTTTGGACTATTTTATTGTTTCTTGATGTCTCATGGAGTCCTTAGCTTCTACTTGCCCAATTCTAATTTTTAAGGAATTATTCTAATTCCTTAATTAAACAATTCTAATTATTAAGGAATTATTTTCTTCAGTCAACTTTTATACCTCTTTTTCCATTTGGCCAATTCTATTTTTTAAGGTGTTATTTTCTTCAGTATTTTTTGTGCCTCTTTTACCAAACTGTTAATTGTCTTTTCATAATTTTCTTCCTTCATTCTCATTTCTTTACTTAATTTTCCTCTACCACTCTTCCTTGATTTTGCAAATCATTTTGTTAGGTCTTCCAGAAATCCTTGTTGAGTTTATGTCTAATTCATTTTTTTGAGGGGAAGCTTTGCTTTTTAACTGTTTAGACATCATTGACTTCTTATGAGTTTGTGTCTTCTCTGTCATCATAGTACTTTTTTATGGTCAGGTTCTTTTTTTTTTAATTATTTGATCATTTTCCTATTTCTTGACTTTGAACTTTATATTAAAATTGGACTCTGTTCCTGATGTGTGTGTGTGTGTGGGGGGGGACTCTGTCCCAAGCTTCAAGCGTTTTTGCATTGCCATTTTCAGACCTAGTTCTGAGGGTTTGGAAGTTTTTGGTGCTTCCAAGGGAGTGTGATCTGAGGAGAGGTGTGGTCATTGCTCTCCTGGTCTTTGCTTGGTTCTTACCCAAAAAGGACCCTGATCCCTTGGGATTGTAATCAGTACTGCTCCTTATGGTCCCTGAACCCTTGTGACCAAAAGTGCTCCTCTCCACCCTTGAACTGTGACCTAGAAGTGGATATAGGCAATGGAGCTGTCTAATAGCATCCAATTCTGTGTCAAGTGTTAGTAAAGGGATCCCCTGTAATTTCTTTCTGACCACTTGCCAGGTCCCTTTGCCATCTCTGGCCTGAGAGCTCCTGAAACTGCTACTGCTTCTGTTTTCCGCCACCTGCTCTTATCACTGGGGTTGCCTCCTTGTGGGATCCTGTCCAGGCCTCTCTCCCATGTCACGAATCTCTTCTTTGGTGATCCCCTTGTCATAAATCTCTTCTGTCGTTGACTGGAAGAATGTCTCATCCTGATCTTTTGTTGACTCTGCAGCTCCAGAATTCAATTTGAGGCATTATTTAAAAGTTGTTTAGAGAGGAATATTGGGAGAGCTCAGATGAGCACTTCCTCTACTCTGCCATCTTGACTCTGCTCTGACAGTTCATACCCTCAAGGAGCTCACACTCTAATTGGGCAAGTCATGTAATTCTTTTGAGCCTCAGTTTCCTCACCTATGAAAGGGGAACAAGAATATTTA